>NC_082711.1:117198518-117518676 GCF_030144855.1 Hypanus sabinus | reverse complement strand
GTTATCCTGATATTTTGCTCGAGATGTTACATCACGCTGCAGCTCACTGAGACGTGCTTGTAATGTGGCGTCAACGTCATTCACATTTGTCCCAGATTGATCCCTTGGCTATGTGGCCACGTCTTGCGGGCGATATTAAGATTGGTGGAGTGGAGGTAGTGTTGTGGAAGCAGGGAGGCTACAGAAGAACTGAGACGGATTAGGAAAGTGGGCAAGAACTACAACATCGTGTCGAGAAGTGTATGGTCACGTATTTTGGTAGAAATATCAAAGAACGTAGATGATTTTCTAACCGGTCAGAAATTACAAGAATCTGAGGTACAAAGGAGATTGGGAGTCCTAGTGTAGGATTCTCTAAGGGTTAACGTGCTTGTTGAGTCGGTGGTAAGCAGACAAATGCAATGTTAGCATTCATTTCGGGAGGTCTAGAATCTAAAAGCAATGATGTGATACTGAAGCTTTATCAGACACTGGTGAGACCACTCTTGGAGCATTGTGAGCAGATTTTGATCACGGCTCTAGGAAAAGATATGCTGACATTGGAGAGAGTTGTGAGGATAAAACATAGAACAATACAGCATAGTACAGGCCCTTCGGCCCACTGTGTTGTGCCGACCCTTAAAACCTGCCTCCCATATAACCTCCTCACGTTAAATTTCTCCATGCACTCTTAAATTTCACGAGTGTTTCTGCCTCCACCACTGACGCAGGCAGTGCATTCCATGCATCAACCACTCTCTGAGTAAAAACCGTCCCTCTAATTTCCCCCTTGAACTTACAACCCCTTACCTTAAAGCCATGTCCTCTTGTATTGAGCAGTGGTGCCCTAGGGAGAGGCGCTGGTTGTACACTCTATCTATTCCCCTTAATGCTTTGTATACCGCTATCATGTCTCCTCTCATCCTCCTTCTCTCTGGAGAGTAAAGGCCTAGCTCCCTTAATCTATTGAAATGTATTCAAGAGAATGATTCTGGGAACGAAAGGGATTTCATATGAGAAGCGTTTTTCGCTGGAATTTAGAATAATGGGAATGGGATCTCTTCGAAAACTATCGAATGCTGAAAGACATAGAGTGGATGTGGAAAGGATGCTTACTATAGTGGAGGAACCTGGGACCATAGAATACCAATGTAGAATAGAGGGACGTCCATTTAGAATGGAGATGCGAGGAATTTCTTTGGGCAGAGAGTGGTTAATCTGTGGAATTCTCTGCCACAGGCAGCTGTGGAAAACAAGTCATTGGGGGTATCTAAGGTGGAGTTTGCAACAGACTTTATTAGTCAATTTGTGAAAGTTTACTGGGAGAAGTCAGTAGATCGAGGGTTGAGAGGGAAAATGGATCAACCATGATGAAATGGTGAGTAAGACTCGATGGGTCGAATGGCTGAATTCTGCTTCTATCTTCTGTTGTCCTCTAGTCTAAATGGACCCAATACGCATTCCGACAGATGCATTCCCTACGGTTTGTGAACTGAAATTCCATATCAGTGTGCAGTTGTTTCAAAAGATCAGAATATACCGTCAGAAGGACACTGCCCAGAAGAAGGCAATGGTAAACAAATCCTGCAGCATAATTTCTGAAGAACAATTGGCCATGATCGCTGACGTCATACTACTGAATATAATTCCATTTTAAGAGTGATCATTGAAGCAAATTGCACAAACTCGTGAAGTTATAAGAAATAGGAGCACGAGTAGGCCACCTGGCCCTTTGAGCCAGCTGCACCATTCAATAAGATCATGGCTGATCTGGCCATGGTCTCGTCTCCACCTACCTGCCTTGCCCCATAACCCTTAATTCCCCTACTACTCAAAAATCATCCAACCTTGTCTTAAATATATTTACTGAGGTAGCCTCAACTGCTTCATTGCCCAGAGAATTCCACAGATTCACCACTCTTTGGGAAAAACAGTTCATCCTCATCTCTGTCCTAAATCTACCCCGAATCTCGAGGCTATGCCACCTAGTTCTAGTCTCACCTACCAGTGGAAACAACTTTCCTGCCTCTATCTTATTTATCGTTTTCATAAATGTATATGTTTCTACAAGAGCTTCTTTCATTTTTTCTGAATTCCAGCGCGTACAGTCCCATGTGTCTCAATCTCCCCCATAGTCTAACTCCCTCATATCAGGAATTAACTTGATGAGCCTCCACTGCTTCGCCTCCAAAACCAGTATATCCTTCTTCTAGTAAGGAAACCAGAATACCACGCAGTACTGCAGATGCGGCCTCACCAGTACCCTTTACAGCTGCGGAATAACCTCTCTGCTCTTCAATTCAATCTCTCCTGCAATGAAGCCCAACATTTTTTGGCCTTCTTGATGGTCTGCTGCACCTGCAAGCCAACCTTTTGTGATTCATGCACAAACACGCCCAAGTCCCTCTCCGCAGCAACATACCATATTTCCATGTTTTACCATTTAAGTAATAATCTGCTTTTTCATTTTCCCTTCCAAAGTGGATAACCTCGCATTTACCAACATTGTAATCCATCTGGCAGACCCTTACCGACTCACTTAACCTATCAATATCTATCAAGTCGAATACTGCTGCTGACAAAATTAAGTTTTCCAGGGAAAGCAGTAATAGCCTCTTTCCCTGATATAAGATTGCTTTTCTTCTGTAAATGATTGTTTAATAACTTCAGTTTTAAAAAATATATCTGACAGCTTAGATACGACAGACCTAGCAGGGCCAATTAGATCTGTAAGTTGCTTATCACTCTGAAATGCTATCCCAAAGTGCAACAACGTGACGAGGGCAATTGTATTTTGATGGACATCGCAGATCTGTATGCATTAGTAGCTGCTCTTCAGGGAGAAAACCTCACTGTAATAACTGCAATTTTCATCTCACTGTTTATAAGTATTATAATCCGCAGTGAAACGCAAACAGAATTATCCACCTGCAGCGTATTCGCCTTGAGCCCTGCCCAGTGCTCAGTTAATACGTTATAGTCATAACCGTTTGAATTTTAGATTATTACAACACGGGCCGTGCCTCTCTTACTATATTAATCCCCTCTGATACGGATCTGAGATGAAATCTTGGCAACTTCCAACTGTCTTTCATCTGCAATTAGATGCCAATGGCCCACAGTAATATGTAATTATCTATAAAAAAGTTATTATAAGACCACCTGGTGGAGCACATTGCAGGGTGCCCGACAGGGTCACACCCGCCTGCTCACAGAATAATCTGTGATTTGGAGGGGTCTGAGGGGCGGGACTCAGCGGACAGCCCAGCCGTGTGTGACTAGTGATTTGTGCGCTATCAAGCAGGAGCAGAGCCTCAGCTATTTAGCAGCCGCATTTGCAAAACCTAGCATATTTTCCTATTTCTTTCTTTCTTTCAGGGTTCCAATTAAATTAGGTATTTTAATTTCTCTTCGTATTTCTGGGTTTTGGTAACATTTCATAAAATCAGTAAACCTATCATGGCCCATTGGAACAGTAACATAGCCCATAGTTACTTGCTTTTTTTGTAGTTCCTATGAATTCGACGCCAAATTGAGAATCTCTGCGTTAATCGCACTTGAGCGGGAAAGAGAGCACTGGTGTGTTAATGTTAAGAATGTTGTGAAGCTTTAAAATTTACACCAGAGTGCAGCGTAGTGGACGAAAACCTAACACATACAAACTTATGGAAGACAGATCCGCCGTCCGAGTTTAAATCGAGTTAGGAAAAAAAAATGAGATATCCACAGTAACTGAATGGAATAAACAACCCGGAAAAATGACTTCCTACTTGCTCATGGTAAGCAGTCAGTTATTTTCTTCAGACAATGATATCAACGACGCTACAATCCGATAATGATGCCTTATAGAATTTAAATAACATGAATCACTATAGAACATGGAATAGTATGTTGTAGTCCTTTCGACCCACCATAATGAACAACCCATTAACCCACTGCAAGAGCAAGCCAACAATTCCCTCCAGCATAAACATCCTTTTCGCTTTCATCTCCTAAGTATCAAGTATATATCTGCTTCTAACAGCAGTGCTGGCAGTGCGTTCTACTTACTCCTCTCTGTAAAAAAAAATATTCCCACCTCTTTTGACCATCTTCGCCCTGGGGAAATGTCTCTAGCTGCCCACAGTATGCCCCTTATCATCTTTTACTACTCAAGCCGCCCCTCATTCTCCTTCGTGCCAACCAGAAAAGCCCTTGCTCGCTCAACTGTCCTCATACGACATGTTTTACAATCCCGGCAGCGTCCTGGTAATTTTCCTCTCACCTTCTCTGAAGCTTCCATAACCTTCCAATAATGACGCTACTGGAACTGAACAGAATATTGCGAGCGTCGTCTGAAAGGGGTTTATACAGCTGCAACATTACTTAGTGGTCTTGAACTCCATTCCCTATCTAATGAAGGTCAAAGCAACATGCCCCTTCTTAATAACACTATCAATTTGGACGGCAAATTTAAGGGATCTATTGAAGTAGACCCCAAGACCTCTCTATTGCTCCATACTGCTAAGAGCCCCTTCAAATTGTACTTTTCAAAGTGAATCACTTCATATTTTTTTCTGGCTTGACCTCTATATGCCACATGTTGACATAGCTCTGCATCCAGTTATGACGATTAACAGCATTCTAGAATATACACAACAGCAGCAACCAAGTCTTTTGCAAACTTCCAAACCCATCCGTCCAATTATTCATCCAGGTCATTTATAAAAAGAGATTCAAAGAACATGGGTCCGAGAATGGATCCTTGTGGAAGCCTAATGGTAAACGATATCCAGGTAGAATACACTCAATCCAAAATCACCTTCACGTAGCCAAATCTATCTGGATCTCATGCCCCCTAACTTTCTTAATCAGCCGCTAAAGTGGAGCGAAGAACATAGAAGAGTACAACAGGGGAACAGGCCCTTCGGCCCACAATGTTGTGACAAACCAAATAAATTAGTAATCAAATATCCAACGGAATGAAATACAAATCCCAACATAGTGCATACATCGCTCCATTTTCCTCACATTCACGTGCCTATCTAAACGTCTTTTAAAAGTATCTAATGTAAATATCTACCAGTACACAAGGCAGCGGATTCCAGGCATCCATATGTGTAAAATAACTTGCCTCTCGCATCGCCTTCAATATTGGCCTTCACCTTAAATGCATACCCTCTGTTATTAGTCATTTGTACCCTGGGGAGAATGATAATATCTGTCTACTTTGTTTATGTCTCTCATAATTATATAAACCTCCATCAGATCTCCCCTCAGCTTCTGCTACTCCTGAGAATATAACACTAGTTTTCCAAGCTCTCGTTTTAGCACTTGCTCTCTAATGCATACAGAATCTTGGTAAATTTATTTTGCATCCTCTGCAAAGCCTCAACATACTTCCTATAATAGAGTGACCAGTACTGTATGGAAAACTCTAGATGCTGCCTAATTGAAGTTTTATAAATCTGAAGCATATATTCCTGACGTTTGAAGTCAATTCCTCAAATAATCAATGTAAGAATGCCTAATGCCTTCTTAACCGCCCTATCAGTTTGAGTAGCCACTTTCAAGGAGCTATGAACTTAGTCCCCAAGCTTCCATTGCTCACCAACGCTGTTAAGCGTCTTGAACTTTGCAAAGTACGATGTCTCTAATTATGATCTATCAAGGTGCAGCAATTGACATTTGATCGGTATACACCAACAGCCATTTCTTTGTTCGGATTTCCAGCATCTGCAGATTTTCTCTTATTTGTGATCTATATCCTGCTGTATACTTTACTGGAAGAAAATGCCTTACCAAAATCCATTTTTACCGCATCTACGGCTCTACATTCTCCAGTATTATTTCTGACTTCCTAAAATTATTCAATCAGGCTTGTGTGGCACGAACTGCCGCTCAATGCTGACTATCCCTATTCAGACTATGCTTTGCCAAATACTTCAATTTCTGTATCATAGGATCTTCTCTAATAATTAGTCCACGCATGAAGTAAGACAAAGGAATAGCATTTGTAACTCTCCAAACATCCCATGGCCAGCGACGACACAAACTTCATTGCCAAAGGCGCAGGGAACTCTTCCCCAACTTCCTATAGTAACCTCTGGTATATACGCAGGGATTATTGTGGCATGCAAATGGTTGGGCACCCCTGGTCAAAATTTCTGTTACTGTGAATAGTTACGTGAGTAGAATATGAACAGAGCTACAAAAATTATAAAGTTAAAGATGAAACATTGTTTTCAACATTTATGGAAGATTAGTGTATACTTTCCTTTAGAACAAGTTCAGAGTGAAAAACAAGGAAAGGAGCACCATACAAAAGTTTATGCACCCCAAGTGATTTGAGGTCTCAGATAACGTTTATGAAGAATAAATTCTATTAAGTACCAGCAAATTCTGAAAGCAAACACCACACCGTCGGTTAAAATTCAGAAGATGAAAAGAGGATGGCTTTTAAAAAAGGTTAATGATTCTAAACACAACTCAAAATCCAAAGTGGACAACCTCAGTAGGCGCAACGTGAAGTTTTGCCATGTCCCTCACAATCCCCCGACCTAAACATCATCGAAAATCAGTGGCTAGACCTCAAAAGAGCAGTGCAGACAAGACGGCTCAGAATTTTCACAGAACTAGAAGTCTTTTGCAAGGAAGAATGGGCTAAAATCCCCGAAACAAGAATTGAAAGCCTTTTCGCTGGCTACAGAAAGCGTTTACAAGCTGTGATACTTGCCAGAGGGGTGTTTCTAAGTACTGACCATGCAGGGTGCCCAAACATTTGTTTCGTGCCCTTTTCCTCTTGTCTTAAGTTGAAGCTGTAAAAGATGGAAATAAAAAGTAATCTTGCTTAAAATATTAAAGATATATGCTATCTTTAACGTTATGCCTTTTGGAAATCAGGTCATCTTGTACTCGCTTAGCTATTCACAGTAACAGAAGTTTTGACCAGGTGTGCCCAAACGTTTGCATGGCACTGTATTTGCCCTAAAGTCTTTTAAATAATGCAGCACATCCTCTTTCTTTACATGTTCTAGCATATCAGCATCTTTAAGCTGTTCTCGCAATTGACAACCTCTCTATTTCTGCTAAATGTATGAACCTCCCGTACCTGCTCCAACGCTGGGCACACATTTCCTCTACTATCTCCATCGGTCCTACTACAGTAGATTTATTCACATATGTGCAGTAGGCCTTACATTTTTCTTGAATCCTACTCGTCAACGCCTTTTTATGCCTCCGTTTCGCTTTTCTAATTCTAAATGTCCTTCTTGGCTGTGATGTGTCTCTCTTTATTTCTGTCTGGTGTTTCTTTCATCCTCTTGAGTGCTTGGAAGTAGGTACAGAGGAGATGTCAGGGGTAGGTTTTTACGCAGAAAATGCTGAGTGCATGGAATGGGCTGTCGGCAACAGTGGTGGAGGTGAATACGACAGAGTCTTTTAAGAGACTCCTCCATGGTGCTTAGAAAAGTAGAGGGCAATGGATAACCTAAGGTACTTTCTACGTAAGTACATGTTCGGCACAACACTGTGGTCGGAGAGCTTGTATTGTGCTGTAAGTTTCTATGTTTCTGTGATTTTAATCCAAACCTGTTTTGAACCAGCAGTTTATCTGCCTGTACCATCCTTTCAGTGCCTCAATGGGACAAGACTATACAGAGCCCTATGTAAGTGCTCTCTAAACAAGCTCTATATTCCTGTTGTGCATTCACTCAAATACTGAACCCTATGTAAGTACTCCGTAAACAAGCATATATTCCCGTTGTGCATTTGCTCGCACATTCTTTTTCCAATTTACAATTGCCAGATTCTACAATTGGATCCCACTTCCCTCTCCACAATTAAATATCGTGTCGGCGCACCTGCTCCGGTCGCTCTCCAGGCCGATAGTAAAGGTCAGGGAAATGTGTTCTCTGTCTTCGAAATGCTCAAACATCGAAAGATCTTATTGCCAAGTCCCAGATTCAGTATGGTCTGTCTAGTCTTTCTGACTTCATATAGTGTCAGTTATTCTTCCGAGACACGTCTAACACAGTACACCCTATTTAAATCTCTTTTGCGCCAAGAGCTGGCATCAAATTCCCCTATGACAACAGAACTTTTACAAGTCCAACTTTCCGATGTCATCCTTCCGATCCGTTACTCGCTATCTCTGTTGCTATTCGGGGTCTACTGATAACTCCCGAAGAGTGTTTTTCTCATTCCTGTCACGGACTTCTGAGAGAATCTTTAGACAGAACATAAATTTCGAAAATTTATTAGTTTTCGAAAATTCATTTCGAAAACAATCAAAGTCAGAATGATTCAGGAAAATTAAAAGAGTGAGAAGGCAGCTGAGATTCCCCTTTCTTTTGAGATAAAGATGAATGGATATTACTTCATATCTTTAGCAAGCCACCATATTAGTATATCCTTCGTCTCTCGTCCGTTCACGCCATGCCCACTGTCTGGCTCCTGGTGATAACGATCAGATGGTTAATTTATGCGGAGTTTAAGGAAAACGTTGACTGTTCTAACTACTGATTTGTTTCCTTCCAGGAAAACAAAAAGCTCGTTGCAGACTCCAAGTATCATGTATGCCTATTTTGGGTTCTCAACGCCCAGTTTTCAACTGCATTATGAAACTTATCTCAGAGATTCCACCGCCAGTGACCACTCGGTTTATGCGGGGACAAGAAGCAGCACGTAAATGCATTAGTTGAGAGAAGCCACCCTGGCATCGCATTATCACAACAGGCTTGTGGTTCACAATATAATACGCAAAGAGGGGAGTTACTGTTGACAATTGAGGAGCAATCGAAGATGCAGTTACTCGAATTTGGTGTACGTGACTGCAAAAATGTTTCTTTCCTTCCTGACCTCTCATTAACCCCGTGCACCTGCAGATTCAGAGTTTATTTTCTTTCATTGGAGGCTACACCTTGTATTAGACTTGCAAAGTGCCTTCAGCAACGAAATCGTAATTAACGGGTTCAGCAGCAGCCGAACTGAATATTCACTGCCAGTCTAGCAATAAGTCCGCTTAAATTCTTCGGCTTTCCCTAACCAAAGAAAGCCGAGAAACTTTCCAAGCGCACCTCCATACTGTTGAGTCTAGTGTATTGAAACAAGGGAAGTTTAGCACTCTTGCCCTGTTGAAAACGTTTAATGCCAGAATACTATTTTGTGTTAAAGTAACCATTTGCTATAAGTCCACAGGCGCGGAGGCCTCTCCAAAATATCTCGATAAACTGCAATCAATAAACTGTTATTGATATTGAAGTTAACCATATCACAATCGAGGCGGTATTATAGAGTTGCAACGGTTAATTCTTCGTTAAATTCCGTTATAAAATTCTACAGAAAGTAGATATTTTATTGTAATTCCCGATACCTCTTAAGCACTCCTGTTACTTATCTTTTATCTAGGCGTCAGCTACTTCAAATGACAACAATAAAGGTTGTTGTGTGCTACCTTTCACGTAGGCCTTCTTAAGTAAGCACAAATTACATATCGCTGGAGGAAATCAGTGGACCAAGTATCTCTGTGAAGGGAGAGTGGTAATCCTCTTCCCCGATTTTATATATTTTACAAATTGGACAAGGAAAGTGTCTTTTGTCTGCGGCTGAAATGAATGGCAAACTTGATTGCATGATGTTACTAAACCAGTTAGCTGCACGCAATAAGCCAACATGTTCCCTCAGTATTTCACCGCCCTTCAAGTTCACTCAGCAGCAGCAATTAAATTGCTCATGGTAAGAAGATACAAAATGTGAGAGGCAGTGAACTGAAAGCAAGAGATAGAGTCCAACTGGGTGTACAACGATGCAAAACAAAGAATCTGCTCGAATATATCCCCGTGTGAAATTAATACAACGATCACAGCGATGTTTTTGTGGTCAGCTTACAAGACTTTTAGATATAGTTCTGATTGTCCGCCTTTGTGTATTGTCCATCGTTGTGTTTGTTCGTCTTGGACTGTCTGTGGTATGTCACAGGTTAGTATATGGCGTCATATACATACTTTGATAATAAATTTACCTTGAACATTAAACTGTTAAACACTTACCTCTATTTCTTCAAATCTGTCTTGAGATTTATTATCACAATATTTGGTAAATTCTGCCGGATGCAGCTGGATAATAAAAACTGTAACGGCAGCAAGGTTTACTGAGCATCTTCATGGCGTTTCGGGTTCGCCGAAGTTGTAAACAAACACAGAGCATGATTTCGCCCATCACATGAGTCTCCAGGGTGTTCCAAGCAATCCGTTTGGATGATGTAGACTGATGCAAATAAAAAGAAAATGAGTCTCAGAATCTATCAGTTGAGTGAAGGGGCTTGACACTGGGTTGATATTAAATGAGATATGCACTTAAAGATGGGTGAAACTGTAACTATCAGGAGAAATCCTGAGACAGGCTGGTCGGGCATCAGACCGGTGGGCAGAGAGTGACAAGACGGAAAACTATATTGATCCAACAATACCTAATGTACCTCGGCAGAATTTAACATATGCAACACGCACAACACGCTGGAGGAACTCAGCAGATCGGGCAGCATCAGTGGAAACGAAGAGACAACGTTTCGGGGCGAGACCATTCATCTTGCCAAGGGTCTTTGCCGGAAATGTTTACTGCTCGTTTCCATGGATGCTGCCCGAACTGCCGAATTCCTCCAGCGTGTTGTCCGCGTTGCTTTGACCTCAGCATCTGCAGAGAATTTTGTGTTTAGAAGTGAACAAATGTTGATTGTACTTCTGTAATGGCAGCAGGTAATGCTACACAACCGAATGTTATATTAATAAATACTTTTCTAGACTTTTTTTGTATCGGACCTCAGTTGGAATATTCTGTACAGTAATGGTAGACAGATTGTGAGAACAACTTAAATCCAGTAGAGAAAGGAAGTGCACCTGAATGGTGCATGATATGGGACGTCAGAGTAATAGAATGAATTGACTTGGATTGTCTTTCCTGAAATGGCGGAGATCGAGGGAAATGCTAATAGGTGCAAGTACGTTTATACTTGCAATTTATTCCGCTGAGAGATGAAAACCATTAATTCCCTGGAATCTCGCCCGTTGATACAGCGATTCATTTAGTTGCGAACCGAGATTCTTTTGAGTCAGAACGTGCGCCGAAAGCTCAAAGTTGGTAATTTCTTCAGATCAGAGATTCCTAACATGGAGTTCAGGCCCCTCATTTAATGATCGGGTTGGAAAATCCCTGCTTTAGTTCATATCTGTCGGTTAGTTGATTTTTCAGGTGTGTATATTTAGTATTATTAAATTAAAGATTTAACTCTCCATATTGGTTTGGTTGAATTGCGATAAACGGGCATAAAATCCCAGTACAATTATTGTGCTACGTCTTAAGCTAATTCAGTAGTGTGTTTGAATTTGGCTATAATAAGTGTTCCCTTAATCTTTATTGATTTACTGAACTGAACAGCAATGCTTAGATTTAAGACGTAAAGCTATATTCTGGTATACTCTTTGACGCACTTTAGTTACGTTACCACAAATTAGAGAACAGTTTTGTTTTTGGATTGGCTCCCTTTACATAGTGGTACGAGCGGATAAGCATTAACTGAAAACTTGATTGAATACGTTACCAATAAATTCAATGGTTCATTTCAAACTTTGGTCTCCATGGCGTACCAGAAATAATCGCAAGCAAAACAATGTACTTATTTCATTGTAAGCTCAGACTCACTTCATTGTCTGAAATGCTGCCAGTGTTAATAAGACACCTCTTCGACGTACACTGAACCTGCCAAACAGAAACAGCTAGTTTCATTCTGCAGCGATGAAAGTTGATTTAAATTGCTGACGAAGGCATCGTTCGTATCATGCAAAATGAATTGATGGCAGATCTTATAAGATGTGCCTATGAACTAATAGCTGTTAGAGAAATGCGATTGTAAAGTACCCAGTATTTGGAATGCAATGCTTTAGTTTGTTCTAGATTACAACAACAGCAACATGAGGATATAGCCACTCCCACCACAGAAACATACAGAAACCAGTAAGCAAAACACAAGAAATGTGCTGAATTAAAAAAGGAAATTGAAAGACAATGAAACACAGTTCGTAGTGTATCCAGCGCTCACCAATTCTCATCGGCCTCGGTGTTATACGGCGCTCACCAATTATCAAAGGCCTCCCCTATCTCACGTCAAAACCCACAATGGACTGAAGCAAATAAACACGGACCTACTGACTGAGAGACCTCTAAGGAGATTGCTAATGAGGCTGATCGGTCACTGATCATCACTGCGAGCGCTTGCATCGCGGGTCACGTGTTTCAATAAAAATGATGATTATATTTTTTCATTACAATCTCTTGTGCACCCGCCGTTGATAAACCCTGCTCTGCACAATAGCATTAAACAATTCGGGCTACACAGCAACATCTATGTATATAACCAGTAAGTCGCAATACTAAACACCTCCAGAATAGTCGGAGGGTTGCTAGCCATTGAGAAATAAGGCTGTTTGTTTTTCAAAAGCTCCAAATACGCAGGGGCGATAACTCTCCAGCAGCCAGAGACCAACCATCGCGGATAAAGAGGGTCCCACGGACACGTGGAGATCGGGACCACGAGAAACGCCTAGTCAGCGTAGACTCCTTTCATGGGTAATATCTGTTCTCTTCATTGACTGTTCATGGACTGTCAGGGTATTCTTTTTGGGTGCATACAGAGACAGTTTGTGAACCCACGTGCTCTTACTTGAAACAGTAAAAGTTACTTGTTGGTAAATACAGGTTCTCTGTACCTCGTGATCATTACTACAAGGGGTGATTCCTGTAACAGTTATGCCTGTGTCCATGTTTTACCAGCTTCCAATGACAGAAAATTAAAGTACAACAACAATAATAACGTCACCATCCCTCGCACAGATTTATCAACAAACAGTTAAAGTGAACTTTAGTTTAATATCTGGTCAAGCGGGATGAGGCACAATCAAGAAACTAACTGGAATAAGGAGGAAAACGGTCGCATTCACCTAATTAAAAATGCAAATACCAGATCTTACAATGAATTTGCTAAAAGCGGTTATAAAATACCCACAACTGGATAAGTACCTGCAGTGATCATGTTCATAATTACTTATAAAAAAAAGACATGTCTTCATCCGTATCTATTAACAATTTTCTTAAATATCCTGAACGAATGCAGACATTTTTGACAGAAGATAAAGCATATTTCTTACCAAGAAGAAAATGAGCAATGATCCTTCAAAATATCGCCATGTTACCTTACTGTCATGGTCCGGTCTATGAAGTCTGCATTCTCTTTCACAGTCTGGTCTGTGGGCTCAGGACTCCGGGTTTTCTAGCTGTCCCTTGTTTCAGTTGGGTTTTATCATAGGCACCTGATTCTCGTCTTGCCTGGGAATACAAATGGCCCTGGGTTCGAGTGTGGGTACTGGTTCGTCTTGTCAGAATGCTGTCCTCGCCTCCCTGGAGTAAGTCAGGCCGTCTTTGCCGTTGCCCTGCTGCTGGATCTGTCCCTTCCTGTTCTTGCCTCCGTTGGGTAAGCTAGGCCGTCGTTGCCGTTAGCCTGAGGCTGAACTGTTCGCTTCCCTTCCTCTTCTTTCCGTAGCCCTTGGCTGAAGCCTTGCCCTGCAACCTGTGTCTGGAGCCTTGCCTGCGACCTTTCGCCTGGAGCCTTGCCTGCGTCCTCGCCTATTCTTGCCGCTGGAGCAAGACCAGGTTCTTGCTGTGTCCAGATAAGGAACCGTTTTTCGTTGTTGGGAACTGTCTCTGTGTCCACGCCTTCGCTAGGTAGGTCCGGCCGTTTGCCGCTACCAAACGTTAAGAATAGTCTCGACGTGTGCAGCTTTCTGTGTATGAATCCAGGCCCTACGTCCTGCTCCCAAGGGGCGGTCTCGGCTCTGTGTTCTGCGTTCCTATCCCTCAATCAAGGCTCTGTGTCCCTGTTCTACTTCGACCAAGGCTCTGTGTTCCGCGCTCCTGTCTCCCAAGACCAAGTCTGGGCTTGATGTCCTCGTCCAAATCTGAGATTCATGTCCTCATCCAGCATTGGAACCCCGCGTCCTGCCCCCACGTCCAGTCCTGTTGCTTTGCCACGTCTCGTCCTCGCCTCGATCCGGTGTCCGAGTCCGAGTCAAGACCAGGGTTCCAGTTCCCTGTCCAGTCTCTGGCTCGGAGTCCTTGTCCGGATTCCAACTTCCTAGTTCCCAATTCCTAGTTCCTCGTCCAGGTTCCGCTTTCCTAGTCTAGTTCTACCCGATGCCTTGTATCCTTGTCTCACCCAAGGCATGTGTATTGTCCAAATTCATTTCTTCCCCACTTCCCTTGCTTTCGTGACGCACCGAGTCCTTTCCCTTGTACTTCAGTGTCTGTGACTTGTATTTGATTCGGTTCCCACCACCCACCTCGTGACACTTACAAATTATATACAAAATGGTAGCATCATATATCTCACAACTGATCACTTAGATAACTACAATAGACATACAGAGGAGCAGAAAGGATGATGAACGTTATGAAATGATGCAAAGAACAACTGATAATGGATTCTAAATCATTCTCGGTGGAAAAGCAGAAACCTTCCATGCTGTTATAATGAATACCAAAAGGCATTTGATTCTATCCAACACTCGTAGTTAATGGAAGTTCTTAATATATATAAACGACACCCAAAACTTGTGAAATTACTTCAACATCTGATGAAGCTTTGGCGTAATGTAAACACAGATCTATTAACAGCCAGAAAAGATCTACCCACAATATCAAAATAAGCCGAGGCACTTTCCACGGCGAATCTCTAAGCCCTCTATAGTTTTGCCTAACTTTTACCCCACTCTCTAATTTACTGAACAAAATCTGAATTTCAGATCAGAAACAAACAAACGAATTACACCTTGGCACGCCTTCCATACGTGGACGATTTGAATTTATACGTCCCTTCATCAATAAATCTAAAACAGTTAATTCAAATAGTAGAATTATTTCCTAATGATATAAAGATAAACATTAGGCTAGATAAGTGCAGAACTTTAATAGAATTAGCAGAGTTAGTAGAATGCACAGCAGAACAGGTAAAATACCACTGATGATTCAATATGAAAGCTATCTGGGATATCAACAAGGAAACAAAGTAGATTACAGGGCGATAGAGAGAAACATTCGACAGAATTTACTTCACGGCTTAAGAAAATCTCTCTAAACAATTCAATAGAAAAATACCGAACACAGGTCCGTTATACCCATATCAATGTATTATTTTGGCATAACAACTTGATCTGAAATTGACCTGGAACATTTACTAAAGAAAAGTAAGAATTTGAATAACAAATTTTAGAAAACACGATGTACACTCGAAAGCGTGCAGATTAACACTACCGAAGGCAGAAGGAAGAAAAGGAATAACAGACACAAAAATAAATATATAGTCATATAAAACTTCTAAGGATATATTTTCATCAACGAAAACAGGATTCAGAACGCCATGCGAGCAATTCTTATATGAGGTAGACCCCACTAAACTTAAATGAAAACACTACCTAGAAAAATAAAGAAAAACAAGAGAAAATCTGCAAATGCCAGAAATCCGAGCAACACACACCAAATGCTGAGGAAATTCAGCAGGCCAGGCCAGAAGCAAAAGTTAACCAATGGAAGAGCATAAACCTCTATGGAAGACATTCCCACGATCTAAGCAGAGTAGATGCCAACGCCCGGTTCAGAATTGGAGGTCTCATTCCAGAAACAGTAGAGTTCATTGCAGCAACACAGGACCAGAGGGTTAACACAAAAAATATCAAAAATACATAATAAAAGTAACATATTCAAGAGAAGTCTTGAGAGACTCGCGCTTTATAACGTGTCATCTAATTAAGCCTGTTGACTGTATTTTGATATGTTCAAGGAGTCCGAATTGCTTTAATTATGTATGAATTTGCCCGATTAACGCTAGTTACTAGATCCAAGAATGCTACTTCTCGCATTGTCGCTCGGTGAGCCACCGATGTTCTTTGGGAATTATTCTGATTAATCTATCATTGCTGTTTCCACATCAAGAGCCGGTCTTTTCTTTGTTCTTCGGTTCCAATTTTGCCAGCGCACATCATGACGTGTGATGCTCAATAATTTCATACCTCTGGGTGAAAATGTTGAAATCTTTTATAATCTATGATCGAGTCCAGATAATTATAACACCAAAGTGTGTTAGAGATCCTTTAGGTAACTATTTTGCAGAGTTTTCATGGGGTCTGGATATTTTAAGAAAACTTATATACAATGAGGTAGCATGTTTTTGTTTCTTTTCGCAGAGGGGTTGGTGTCTATATCGGAGTAGTTCTCCGGAATTAAACTCAATCTGCCTTCTGACGCTGAAGACAAGCTAGCGGAATTCGTTGAATAGATAGATATTCATTTCGCCCTTTCGGCCCAACACTCGAGTGCCTTCCAGATATCCATGTGCATATCTGAGAGTCTATTTAACAACTCTGTCATATCTGCCTCCAGCAACAATCCTGACAGCGCATTCCAAACACTCACTACGGTCTGTGTAATAAAACATGCGCCACACATCTCCTCTGACCGCACCCGTTCACATTGAATGCAGTCCATTTAGTGTCAGGTATTTGGAACCCGAGAGAAAGATCCCGGCTGTCTCATCTACCTATGCGTCTTATAATCTTATCAAACTTTGTCTAGTCTCTCCTCAGCCATCGCCGCTCCGAAGTAAACTGTCCAAATAATACAGACAGCATCTTGGTAAACTTGTTGGAACCACGCCCTCTCAACACCCCCCCCCTCCCCCCGCACTGTCCATGCTACCTATAGTGGGCCGACCAGAACTCAATGCTAATCTCCAGGGACAGACTAACCAGAGCTTTAGAAAGTGCAATGTGTACTCTTGAATATTGAACAGAAAACATGTCACTAATCAATGCCAGCAGAACTAACGCATTTTTACATCCCGATCGAAATGATTGGTCAGTATCTGGGAGCTATGGACTCGACCATATTCGCTTCCCTGCGAAAGGCAGGCTTCTTCAGAGTTGTTGCAAACTGACTGCTCGAAGGGTGTTGGGGATTCCTGTAAAGGGAAGTATTAATTATCTTGCTCAGCAGAGGCTTGAAATCCCAGAGAGAGCAGGATGGGCGTCTCTAGTGGTAGAGAGAATGGACAAGGTCATGGGGTGGAATTCTTCTTCATACTCCTATTGCTCGTGGCGTTTGTACTTGGCGAACTCAGCAGAAAGCAACGTTTACAACGGCATAGAATTAGTCTGAGGTGTCCAGGAATCAACTGGCAACTGAAGGCCTTCTTGAATCTTTTGCTCTCCCGCTCAATTTCTCTGCAGTGGAACAAAATAGAGGGAGATTCGCTTTGTGTCTGACACCAGGTATGTGTGTTAAGGTGGAGTGTAGGGAGATTCAATCTGTCTTTGACCGTATGGATCCGTGATGGGACGGAATTTAGAGAGCTTCATTCAGTGTCTGACCCTGAGTCTGTCCGATGGATTAGCATAGAGGCCTTTTCACTGTGTGTGACGTCACGTTATCTGTACGGATGGTGTGGGGGTAGCTTCACTCTGAGTCCAGAATTCTGAAACACTGCCGGAAATCCTCTGTCAAGCATTCATCTGCCAATCCAGCGATAGACCATTCCCAATGATTGTCGCTGGCCGCTGTAAAGCAGAGTATACAACAGTCTCCGATGTCCCTCTGGTACTGAAATCTTGCTCTGAGGCCGTCAATTTCATTTTCCAGAGATGGTACATTAGCAAGAAAGAGGGTGTCCAACCACTCCTTCTGCAGGTTTTTCTTCGTCACACACTGGGAGTATTTTCTTCCTATTTCTGGCATCACTAGCACGCGTTACAGGTACAGTTCCAGAAATCACCACCCTGCAGGATTTTGTCTTTAATTTAGCATCTAACTCTTTCAACTCACGTTGCAGGAACTCGTTACCTTCCTAGCATCTCATTCTATAAACGTGGACAACGAACTTTGGCTGTTCTCCTTCCTTCTGAAGCACGTTATGGAATCAGTCTGAGTTTTCTATGACTCTGGAAACTCAGCGACAACATAACATCCAAGCATCTTGTTCACCTCCACCGAACCTCCTGTCGTTTCTGAACCAATGAGTCCCACATCATTATCACTCTCACACGTTCCCTTTTGTCACAAATTCAGACTCTGTGCCAGACACCTGTCTGCTCCGGCTGTCCAGCGCTCAGTACGGTCGTAGGGGTACATTGCCCTAACTTCCTATTTCCCTTCACTGTACTGATGGTCAGAGATGTGTCGTTCTCCTGCACTTCTGGTGTAACTATTTCCCTGTAGCACTTGCCAATCAATCCCATTTCCTCCTAAACGATCCGGAGTTCATCCGGCTCCAGCTTCAGTTCTCAAACACCGTCTGTAAAAGGCGCAGGTGTAATCTGGGACACTTCATGTCTCCTCGTCTTCTCACTTCTGATAGGAGGAAACATCGCCCTAACCAGATTTTGTTTCCAGACTTTGTGTGCCACTTCTCTAACTCCGCCATTAGAAGGATACTCAACTGAATCTTACCTTAGCCGTATCGTTCGCCTTCTGAAGGTTCTGGAGCAAAGACTCAGCTACCAACTCACAATTTGCTATCTTACCCAATGGCCGTTCCACTGAATTCATATAAAACTACACACTAGTTCTCGTCCATAACACCATAAGACAGAGGAGCAGAATTGACCATTCAGCCCATCGAGCTGCTCTGCCATTGCATCATGGCTGATCCCTCATCCCACTCATCCTCATACACCTTCTTTCTCGCCATATCCATTGATACCCTGACCGATCAGGAAAATATCAACCTCCATCTTAAATATAACCAAGGACCAGGACTGAGTGTGTCCGATGTATTAGTTTAGACGCCACCTCACGTTATCTGCTGGGAGGGGAATTTAGGGAACTTCACTCCGAGTCCATAAATCTAAAGCCCGGCACTCTGCACGAAATCCACTGCCAAATCGTCATATTTTTATCCGTGCTGGTGTGTGGCAACGGTAGTAGTTCAAAGATAGCTAATCTAGAGTTCCAGCTTTTTCAGCTGCATCCCCTTTCACCCTGGGTGTCTCAGGAAACGTCTCGATACCTGGCCCTCGTTGGCAGTTTCCTAATGTCTCAGCGCCGAGAAACCCACAGTTATCCGGTCTCGTACGTCTCGGGGAAACACAAACCGCTCCCGCCATATCAAGTCAAGTCGTCAGTTTTCATTGTTATTTCCACCATAACTGCTGGTACATTACATAGTAAAAATGAGACAACCTTTTTTCAGGGCCATCGTGTTACATGACAGACATAACAATAAATAATAAACAAGACAATAGGGCAGTAAGGTCTCAGTCCAGGCTCTGGGTATTGTGAAATCTGATAGCTTGGGGAAAGAAGCTGTTACATTGTCTGATCGTCAGAACCCGAATGCTTCGGTGCCTTTTCCCAGACAGCAGGAGGGAGAACAGTATGTAGGAGGGGTGCGTGGGGTCCTTCGTAATGCTGTCGGGTAGTGTATATATCTGTAATGGCGGGAAGAGATACCCCGATTATCTTCTCAACTGACCTCACCATCCGCTGCAGTGTCTTGCGATCTGAAATTGTGTAATTTTCGAACCAGACAATGATGCAGCTGCTCATGATACTGTCAATACAACCCCTGTAGAAAGTGACGAGGACAGGGGGTGGGAGATGGACTTTCCTGAAACTTCGCTGAAATTAGAGCTGCTGGGCTTTCTTTGCTATGGAGCTGGTGTTGAGGGATCAGGTGAGATTCTCAGCCAGGTGAACACCAAGAAATTTGGTGTTCTTTAAGATCTCCACCGAGGAGCCGTGTCACCGTGTGTCAGACACAAAATTACCTTTTTCCCTGCCTTCTCTCATGATTGAAGGGCCTATATTGCTATGGACCCGTTATCTTTAACAATAACACAGGCAGAAACATGAAATACGCTACAATGTTAGCAGTGAAATCTTTCCCTCAGCTTTACTCAGCTTTCTGCCAAACTGTCCATGTTCTCTCTTCAGGTCTTAATCCTCTTTTACCTATGTCTTTGGTACCGTGCCTTCCTGTTACTTTCCATTCCTTTAAAATTCTGTGGACGCTGTCCAAGTCATTTCTGACCGTGGCGTCTAGCAGGCAACAATCCATACAGTTATGTATTTCTCATCCACAGAATCTGATGTCCACTTCTCTAATTCTGAAATCCGCTATCATTACTGCACACATCTTCTCACCCTTTCCCTCTGAGCCATAGATGTAGAATCAGGGCTCAGTTCGCTACGACTTCCCGCTGGTAGATTGGCCCCCACTCCAGCAGTATCGAAAGCGGTGTACTTAGTATGCAGTGGAACAGCTAAGGGGTACTTTTCACTGGCTGCTATTATCGTTACGTCACCCGACGGTAACCAGGTTCCTACATCCTGCAACTCAGGTGTGACTACCTTCCTGTATCTACTATCTACTAACTCATCATTTTTCAGCAGGAGCCGAAGGTCATCCAGCATCAGCTCCAGTTCTTTAGCACGGTCTCTGATAAGTTGCATGTGGGTGAACTTCGTACAGGTGCCGTTAGTAGGGACAGTGGAGGTCTCGCAAAATCCCACCTATCACCATGGGACATAGCACTAACTCTGGACACATTATCAGCACACTAACTATGTACTAGTAGACTAAAAAATAAACACTAGAAATTTAGTTGAAACGTCCTCCACCGAAATGTCCACAAAACATCAGAATTATTTTTAAACTTCGCACTGTGTCACCAGCGAAAGACCTTCCCCGCTGACTGCAGACCGCCGCTGTAAAGCAGAGTATATAACAGTCTCTGATGACTCTCTGGTACTGACATCTTGATCCGAGGCTTTCATTTTCATTTTCCAGAGAGGTTACAATAGCTAGAAGGAGAGTAGCAAACCACTCCTTCTGCAGCATTTTCTTAGTTACATACTAAGGAGCATTTTATTCCTATTTCTAGCCCCAGAGCTAGGCGGTACAGGCATAAATCCTGAAATCACAACCCTGCATGCTTTTTGTCTTTAATTTATCATCTAACTCCTTCAACTCACTTTGCAGGAACTCGTTACCTTCCTACCAAATCATTCTACCAAAGCGGACAACGAACTTTGGCTGCTCCTCTTCCACCTGAAACATGTTATGGAATCAATGTGAGTTGTCCGTGACGCTGGAAACTCAGCGGCAACACACCATCCAAGCATTTTGTTCTCGTCCACTGAACCTCATGTCGTTTCTGAACCAGTGAATCCCACATCATTTGTCGCTCTCACTCTTTCCCATTTTTCACAGTTTCAGACTCTGTGCGAGTGACCTATCTACTCTGGCTATCCACCGCTTGGTACGGCCGTAGGGGTACATTGCCCTAACTGTTCTGATGGTCATGCATTTGTCGATCTCCTGCACTTTTGCTGTAACTATTTCCCTGTATCAGTGGTCAATCAACACCCTTTCCTCCTGAACGATCCGGAGTTCATCCTGCTCCAGCTCCAGTTTTCAAACACCGTCTGTAAAAAGCTGCAGGTGTAGTCTGGGACATTTGATGTTTCCTTGTCTTTTCACTTGGATAGGAGGGGCACTGCACTGTCCACATTTTGTTTCCCACTGCACTGCCCAGACTTTGTTTCCAACTTCTCTAACTCTGCGATTAGAAGGATACGTAAGTGAACCTTACCTCAGCCGCCATAATCGCTTTCTGAAGGTTCTAGAACAAGGCCTCAGCTCCAAACTCACAATATGCCCTGTTCCATAATGGCCGCTCATCTAAAGTCACATAAACCTACACACTGGCTCTCGTCCATAAGACCACAACACAGGAGAAGTTTTAAACATTCAGCCCATTGAGCTGCTTTGCCATTCGATCAGGTCTGATCCATCATCCTTCTCAACCTTTTCCACCTGCCATCTTGCCATATCCTTTGATGTCCTGATCGATCAGGAAACTAACAAATTCCACCTTAAATGTACCCGAAGACTACGACTCCACCGGTGTCTGTTGCAGAGCATTCCACTGATTCACCACTGTCTGGCTGAAGTCGTTCCTCCTTACCTCTGTTGGAAATGGTCGTCCCTGAATTTCAGCAAGGCATTTGACAAGATACCGCAATTGAAGGGCTTTTGAAGTAGTAAGGAGGCATCGGATCCAAGGGGACCTTGCTTTGAGGATCCAGAATCGGCTTGGTCCTAGAAGGCAATGAGTGGATGTAGACGGCTCATATCCTGCACGGAGGGCGGTGACTAGTGGTGTGCCTCAGGGATCTGTTCTGGGACCCTTTCTCTTCGTGATTTTTTTATAAATGACCTGGATGAGGAAATGCAAGGATGGGTTAGTAAATTTGCTGATAGCACAATTGTTGGGGGTGTTGTGGATAGTATGGAGGCTGTCAGAGGACGTTGATAAGATGCAAAACTGGGCTGAGAAGTGGCAGATGGAGTTCAACCTAACAAGTGTGAGGTGGTTCATTTTGGTGGCTCAAATATGATGGAAAAATTTAGTATGAATGTTAAGATTCTTGGCAGTGCGGAGGACCAGAGGAATCTTGTGGTCCGAGTCCAAAGGGCTCTCAAAGCTGCTGCGCAGGTTGACTCTGTTGTTAAGAAAGCATACGGTGCATTGACCTTCATCAATCATCGGACTGAGTTTAAGAATCGAGAGGTAAAGTAGCAGCTATATAGGGCCATGGTCAGATCCCACTTCCGATACTGTGCTCACTTCTGGTCACCACACTACATGAACTATGTGGAAACTATAGAAAAGGTGCAGAGGAGATTTACAAGGATGTTGCCCGGATTGCGGAGCATGCCTCATGATAATAGATTGAGTGAACTCGGCCTTTTCTCCTAGTACTGCCGAAGGATGAGAGGTAACTTGATAAAAGTGTATAAGATGATGAGAGGCATTGACCAAGTGGATAGTCAGAAGCTTTTTCCCAGGGCTTAAATGGCTAAATGGAGTGGGCACAATTTTAAGGTGCTTGGAGGTACGTACAGTGGAGATGTCATTGGTAAGCTTTTTATGCAGGGAGTGGTGATTGCGTAGAATGGGCTGCCGGCGACAGTGGTGAAGTTGGATATGATGGTGTCTTTTAAGAGACTCCTGGGCAGGTACATGGAGCTTTGAAAAATAGAGGGTTATGGGTAACCTTAGGTAATTTCTAAGTCAGAATATGTTAGACACAACATTACTGGCCTTGTATTGTGCTGTAAGTATTCTATGTTTCTATATTCTATTCCCCTTGAAATATATGCCAATATTACATTTGCTTCCTTTACCCCAGACTCAAACGATAAAGTAACCTTCTGGTAGTCTTGTCCGTGGACTCCTAAACCCTCTGCACCTCTAATGTTTGAAACTTTTTCACATTTAGATGATAGTCCGTACTATTTTTCCTTTTACCAAAATGCATTATCAGACATTTCCCAATATTGTTTTGCATTTGCCACCTTTTAGTCTATTCTTCCAATTTGTCTAAATCCTGCTGCAATCGGATTTCTTCCTCAGCACTACCTATCCCTACACCTAATTTCGCAGCATCTTCAAACTTTGTCACAAAGTCATCAGTTCCATTATCCAAATCACTGTAGAAACAATCTAAAAAGTAGCTGAGGCAATACTGACCCTTAAGGAACATCACTAGTCTCTGGCAGCCAACCGGAAAGGGCCCCTTTTATTCTCACTCACTGTGTCCTGCCTATCATCCATTCCTCTATCTGTGCCAGTATGTTCCCTGCAACATCATAGGATTTTGTCTTATGTAACAGCCTCATACGTGGTACGTTATCAAATGCCTTCTGAAAACCCAAGTAGATGACATCCTCGGCCTCTCCTTTGTCCACCCTGCTTGCTACTTCCTCGACGAACTATAACAGGTTTGTCAAACAGTATCTCCCTTTACAGGAACAATGTTTACTTTGACTAATTTCATCATAAAGTACTCTGAAGCCTCATTCTTAATAATAGACTCCAAAAGATTCCTAACCACAGAGGTCAGGCTAACTGGCTATAATACCCTTTCTTTTGCCTTCCTCTATTCTTAAAAAAATAGAGTGACTTTTGCTATCCTCCAGTCCTCCAGGGCCATTCCAGAATCAAGTGATTCTTAAAAGATCATAATTATCTCTTCAGCAACCTCACTTGGACTCTGGGATGTAGTCCATCTAGCTCAGGTGACTTATCCATCTTAAAAACTTTGATTTTGCCTTAAACATTTACGTTTGTAATAGCAGTGGCACTCACCTCTGATCTTTGACACTCACATACTTCTGGCACAGTGCTAGTGTCTTCAACAGTTAGGACAGATGCAAAATACCGATTACTTTTGGTATACTGCTTTATACTGTTGGCTACTTTGGCCTCATATGTTTTCTTTTCCGTTCCTGTAACTTTTTTGGTTGCCATTTGTTGGATTTTAAAATTTTCCTAATCATCCAAATGGCAACCCGCGCACTTTTTCTGCCTTGCATTGTCACGGTCCTGTCCGTGGATTCCGTATTCCGCCTATTCCTTTCTTCCTTTGTTCCGTTGGCTGCCTGAATTGAGGCACATGATTCTCGTTTAGGGCGAGCAACAAAAAGAGCTCTGGGATCCAGTGATTCCTTGCTGACGTCCCTCGTCAGTAACCCTGACAGAACCCACACCCAGAAGCTTGACTCTGTTTTCTGTATCCTGTGTCCAAGAAGAGTCCCTGCTCTGTGTCCTGTATCCAAGGAAGAGTCCCGGCTCTATGTCCTGTATCCAAGGAAGAGACCTGGCTCTGCGTTCTGTTTCCTGTGTCCAAGAAGAGTCCCTGCTCTCTGTCCTGTGTACAAGGAAGAGTCCCGGCTCTATGTCCTGTATCCAAGGAAGAGTCCTGGTTCTGCGTTCTGTTTCCTGTGTCCAAGAAGAGTCCCGGCTCCGATTCCTGTTTCCAAGAATTGCCCAAGTCATGTCCAAGCCAAGTCCGAATCCTGGTCAAGAGCCAAGTGTAGACCTAGGTACGGAGTCCCTGTCAAGACCGAATTCCAAATCATGACCTGAGCTCCCTGTCACGTTAAAGTCCCGAGTCCAAGTCCAGGTTTACTGGTTTGTCACTCTTCGTCTAATTTCATGTTGTCATTTTGCCCTCGCACCTTGGCTTCCCTAGCATTCTTAATAAACATAGTCCAGTTCCTGATACTTTAGTGTCTGTCTCTTTCATTTGGGACCGCTAGCATTGCCCCTTATGACATACAAGCACTCTCCTTAAGTTTTATGCAATTCTTAACTGCCTTTGTCAGCCACGAATGTCTACCCCTGCCATCTGAGAACTTCTTCCCCTGTAGGACATATCTATCCTGTGCCTTTTGAACTATCCCAAAAATACAGTAATCTATGCTCTATTGTCATCCCCACCACTTTCCTTCTCCAATATATCTGGGGAAGCTCCTCTCTCATATCTCTGTGATTCCCTTTATTCCATTGCGATACTGATACGTGTGATTTATGCTTCTCCCTCTCAAATTGCAGTATGGATTCAATCACATGAATATCAATTTCTCCTAAGGGGTACTTTATAGTAAGCTCCCTATTAAGTTTTGGGCTATTACACAACACCCTTTCCCCTAGTAGGCTCAAGCACAAGCTACTCTACAAAGCCATCTCGTAGATATACTACAAATTTCCCCTCTTGCAGTCTGACAACAACCTGATTTTACCAATCCCCTTGCACACTGAATTGTGTCATTACCCTGATTACATCCTTTCTCCAGCTCCCTATGGAATCTCATCCCTACATCTTGGCTACTATTTGGGGACCTATATTCCAATTGGATTTTTCAATCCAATCTGTATTTTTTCCCTTGCAGTTTCTTGACACCATCTACAAATATTCAACATTGCCTGACCCTTTGTCACCTCTTTCTAAAGATGCAATTCCATCTGTTACCAACAGAGCCACACCACCGCCAATGCTTTCCTGCCTGTCTATTCGACCCAAAGAATATCCTTTGCTATTAAGCCTTCTTTCAACCACGACTCAGTGATGTCCACAACGATATACAGAGCAATGTCTAACTGCGCCACAAGCTTGTCTGCCTCATTCTGAATGCTACGCACATTAAATACAGTAGCTTCTATTCTACATTCTTCAACTTTTTAAATTTTACCTCTGTGGTGCAATTTAACTCGTTGCTCTGATTGCATTTGTACCCAATCATCGGCTCACATTCATGCTACTTCCACCAACTCTTTGTAAACCTGATGGCTCATCCTCAGTACTCCCATACTGCCCGCTCCGCGCCATATTACTTTAACTGCTCCCAACATGAACGTTTCAGGATCAGAAATCAGGGATTGCCTCATCAGAATAAAAGCCTTGCACATCTTGGTGTAAGCGGAAAAGGGACGCTGAATTTAAGGAAGAAGGTAGATTTTGCTCCACGCATCCGCTGGAAAATTGTGCATCTAATATCCCACTCACGGAAATTAGCGTCCTTGCAATGACTTCTGGAAAACTATTGTCTGCCATCCGGCAGTGTGAAGAGCCAACTCTGTTCCACCGTTGTCTCCGGTCTGCTTTGAAGATATATTGGATCTGTTGGAAAATGGAAAGTGCATCAAGCTTCAAGCAAATAATTCTGAGATGCTTCAATAATTCTGAGATGTTCTATACTGATTGTATAAAATTTTCAAGCAAATCAAGTCCTTATTGCTATAAATACAAACGTGGTAGTATGGCCGTGCGCTGGATTAAGGTTCTAGTTTCCAACGAGACGAAGATTCCAATCCCACAACTGCTATCGTGAGGAAACGGATTTTTTTCCCACAAGGATTAAAGAGTATTTTGCAGAACAAAATGTGAAATTCATAAAAAGACTTGGAATCCAGTATTGGAAATTAGGTCAGTCTCAACAATATCACAGTAAAGCTGCAGAACACTACAGAATGGATGGAGAATGCTGTGGACGTGTGGGGCTCGAGGTTTATTTAAGGTGTCCCGCATAAACTAAAGGCTCCACTGGGAGTTGAACCCAGGATCTCCTGTTTACTAGACAGACGCTTTGACCAGTTAAGCCACGGAGCCCTCCCGATATCCAACAGCTGGAATAATGAATTTTTACTTGTATTAACTTAACTTTTCGTCTGCTGGCGAGAGAAATGCTTGAGCTGCATATTATGTGTTGATATGAGGTATGTCTTCAGGAGTAGGAGGCATGTGTTGGGGAGCACTTGAGGTCCAGTGATCACAATGCCATTAGTTTCAATATAATTGTGGAGAAGGATAGGACTGGACTCAGGGTTGAGATTTTCGATTGGAGAAAGGCTAACTTTGAGGAGATGCAAAAGGATTTAGAAGATGTGGATTGGGACAATTTGTTTTATGCGAAGGATGAAATAGAGAAATAGAGGTAATTTAAAGGTGACATTTTGAGGGAACAGATTTTTTATGTTCCTGTTTGGTTGAAAGGAAAGCTTAAAAGTATGAGAGAGCCATGGTTTTCTAGGGATATGGGAAACTTGGTTGGGAAAAAGAGGGAGATCTACAATAAATATAGGCAGCATGGAGTAAATGAGGTGCTCGAGGAATATAAAGAATGTAAAAAGAATCTTTAGAAAGAAATTAGAAAAACTAAAAGAAGTTATGAGGTTGCTTTGGCAAGGAAGGTGAAAATAAATCCAAAGGGTTTCTACAGTTATATTAATAACAAAAAGATAGTGAGGGATAAAACCTGTCCCTTAGAGAATCAGAGTAGGTAGCTATGTGCGGAGCCAAAAGACATGGGGGAGATTTTGAACAATTTATTTTCATCAGTATTCACTAAGGAGAAGGATATTGAATTGTGTAAGGTAAGGAAGAAGTGTAGGGTAGTTATGGATACTATGATGATTAAAGAAGTACTGTCGCATTTAAATATTCTAAATGTGGATAAATCTCCGGATACTGACAGGATTTTCCCTAGGTCGTTGAGGGAAGTTAGTGTAGAAATAGCAGGGACTCTGACAGAAATATTTCAAATGTTATTAGAGACAGGGATGCTGCCGGAGAATTGGCGTATTGATCATGTGGTTCCATTGTTTAAAAAGGGTTCTAAGCATAAACCTAGCAATTATTGGCCTGTAAGTTTGAAGTCAGCAGTGGGTAAATTAATGGAAAGTATTCTTCGAGATGGTATATACAATTATCTGGATAGACAGGGTCTGATTAGGAATAGTCAACGTGGGTTTGTGCGTGGAAGGTCTTGTTTGACAAGTCTTATTGATTTTTTTGAAGAGATTACGAGGATAGTTGACGAGGGTAAGCAGTGGATGTTATCTATATGGACTTCAGAAAGGCCTTTGACAAGTTTGCAAATGGAAGATTAGTTAGGAAGGTTCAATCGCTAGGTATTAATAATGAAGTAGTGAAATTGTTTCAACAGTGGCTAGATGGGAGCTGGCAGAGAGTAGTGTTTGTCAGGTTGCAGGCTGGTGACAAGTGGTGTGCCTCAGGGACCTGTACTGGGTCCAATGTTGTTTGTCATATACATTAATGATCTAGATGATGTGGTGGTAAATTAGATTAGTAAGTATGCAGATGACACTAAAATATGTGGCGTTGCGGATAATGAAGTAGGGTTTCAAAGCTTGCAGGCAGATTTATGCCAGTTAGAAGAGTGGGCTGAAAGATGGCAGATGGAGTTTAATGCTGATAAGTGTGAGGTTCTACATTTTGATTGGACTAATCAAAACAGGACATACATGGTAAATTGTAGGGCATTGAGGAATGCAGTAGGACAGAGAAATCTAGGAATAATGGTGCATAGATCCTTGAAGGTGGAATCTCATCTGGATAGGGTGGTGAAGAAAGCTTTTGGCTTGCTGGCCTTTATGAATCAGAGCATTGATTATTGGAGTTGGGATGTAATGTTCAAATTATACAGGGCATTAGTAATGCCGAATTTGGAGTGTTGCGTGCAGTTCTATTCACCGAATTATATGAATTATGTAACAAAATAGAGCGAGTACAGAGAAGATTTACTAGAATGTTACCTTGGTTTCAGCACCTGAGTTACAGCGAAAGATTGAACAAGTTAGGTCTTTATTCATTGGAGCATAGACTTGATAGAGGTATTTAAAATTATGGGATTAGATAGAGTTGATGTGGATAGGCTTTTTCCATTGAGAGTAGGGGAGATTCAAACAAGAGGACATGAGTTGAGTATCAGGGGGACAAAAGATTAGGGGTAACACGAGGAGGAACTTCTTTACTCAGAGAGTGGTAGCTGTGTGGAACAAGTAGAAGGGGCAGAGGCAGGTTCGATTTTGTCATTAAAGCATATAGATAGGTAAATGGACAGGAAAAGAATAGACGGTTATGTGCTGAGTGCAGGTGGGTAGGACTTGATGAGAGTAAGCGTTTGGCACGGACTAGAAGAGCCGAGATGGCATGTTACCGTGCGGTAATTGTTATATCGTTAAATGGTTGTATTACATAAATGTGATAAAACAATATAGACCGTATGTAGATATTTACCCATTAGTCTGTGTAAATAATAAAAGTTCCTACTCTCACAACAGCTGATTCGTTTTCAGGACGTAGCTCCAATTCAAACACTGAGCTGGGACGCAGTAGAGGATTCATCAGTCCTGAACCTTCATGATCCGTATGGAAGGACTGTCAATGCCTGGTTTCCTTTACTCTAGGCCTAGATGATGCCTAATGAATGCCCCGTGATGACAGCTGTCCCTGGCCTTTTTCTGAAGGCAACAGTTACTCACTTCGTCATGTGTTAATAGGAGAGTTTAATGCAGTGCCTTATTCGTAGTGGTTCTTTAAGCAAGATGGGAACACTATACTGGTAGATTGAGAATGAATCCCAACGCTAGAATCTGGTGAAGGTCCATTCAAGAGTTAGACTTGAAGGCATTTAAACAATAAAGGACATAGTCTTAAGAAATAGTTCTACTAAACATATTACAAAGGCATAAAACAATCCGTGGCGTATCGATCTGTTCGGTATTTTTCTATAGAATAGCTAAAAGCGAATACTTGTCGAGAGTAACTTCGTACTTCTGGAAAACCCTATTTAAAATACCATAAAAAGATGTTCTTCAGGGGTTTCAATAAATAGGTTTAATTGCATGCTCTTGATTGAAAGACAGAACAGGAGGAAGTGAGAGTTGAAGGTTTTGGGAGGTTGGACCAACCGGCTAATCTGAGCAATTTTGTTCAGCATTTTCAAAAGAATGAAGGAAGGACCAGACGAGTCCAATTCTGCAGAATGCACTCAGCTAACTGTCAATGTGTGCAGGGACGATAGCGCTGGAGACATCAGGAGGAAAATCATCAGGTGAAATGAAAAGTGTTGCCCACAGGTGGGTTACAACGCACCACATGTGGGAAACGTGTAGCATTATCCATCAGCTGAGAGATTGAATGGTAAGACTTAAAGACTGACAGATATGGCAAACGCGAAGAAATCTGCAGATGCTGGAAATTCAAACAAAACACACAAAATGCTGGTGAAAAACAGCAGGCCAGGCAGCATCTATAAGGAGAAGCACTGTCGACGTTTCGGGCCTAGACCCTTCGTCAGGACTAACTGAAAGGAAAGATAGTAAGAGATTTGAAAGTAGTGGGAGGAGGGGGAAATGCGAAATGATAGGAGAAGACCGGAGGGAGTGGGATGAAGCTAAGAGCTGGAAAGGTGTTTGGCGGAAGTGATACAGAGCTGGAGAAGGGAAAGGATCATGCGACGGGAGGCCTAGGGAGAAAGAAAGGGGAGGAAGGGTGGCTCACCAGAGGGAGATGGAGAACAGGCAGAGTGATGGGCGGAGAGAGAGAAAAAAAAACAAACAACTAAATATGTCAGGGATGGGGTAAGAAAGGGACCAGGGGCATTAATGGAAGTTAGAGGTCAATCTTCATGCCATCAGGTTGGAAGCTACCCAGCCGGTATATAAGGTGTTGTTCCTCTAACCTGAGTGTAGCTTCATCTTGATAGTAGAGGAGGCCATGGATAGACATATCAGAATGGGAATGGGACGTGGAATTAAAATGTGTGGCCTCTGGGAGATCCTGCTTTCACTGGCGGACGGAGCGTAGGTGTTCAGCGAAACGGTCTCCCAGTCTACGTCGGGTCTCGCCAATATATTAAAGACCACACCGGGAACACCGGATGCAATACACCACTCCAGCCAACTCACAGGTGAAGTGTCGCCTCACCTGGAAGGACTGTCTGGGGCCCTGAATGGTGGTGAGGGAGGAAGTGTAAGGACAGGTGTAGCACTTGTTCCACTTACAAGGATAAGTGCCAGGAGGGAGATCGGTGGGAAGGGTTAGGGGCGACGAGCGAACAAGGGAGTGGAGGAGGAAGTGATCCCTGCGGAAAACTGAAAGAGTAGGGGATGGAAAAATGTGCTTGGTAGTGGGATCCAGTTAGAGGTGGCGGAAGTTACAGAGAATTATACGTTGTACCTGGAGGCTGGTGGGGTGGTAGGTGAGGACAAGGGGAACCCTATCCCGAGTGGGGTAGGCGGATGGTTTCAGGGCAGATGTGCGGGAAATAGGAGAGATGCTTTTGAGAGCAGAGTTGATGGTGAAAGAAGAGAAGCCCCTTTGTTTTTAAAAAGGAAGACATCTCCTTTGTCCTGGAATGAAAAGCCTCATCCTGACAGCAGATGCGGCGGAGACGGAGGAATTGTGGGAAGAGGATAGCATTTTTGCAAGAGACAGGGTGGGAAGAGGAATAGTCCAGGTAGCTGTGAGAGTCTGCAGGCTTATATTAGATATCAGTAGATAAGCCGTCTCCAGAGATGGAAACAGAAAGATCAAGAAAGGGGAAGAAGGTGTCGCAAAATGGACCAGGTAAATTTGAGGGCAGGGTGAAAGTTGGAGGTAAAGTTAATGAAGTCAACGAGCTCACCATGCATGCGTGAGGCAGCGCCAATGCAGTCGTCGATGCAACGAAGGAAATGAGTGGGACGGATACCCGTATAGACTTGGAACATGGACTCTTCCACAAAGCCAACAAAAAGGCAGGCATAACTGGCACCCATGCGGGTGCCCATGGCTACACCCTTGGTTTGGAGGAAGTGTGAGGAGCCAAAGGAGAAATTATTGAGAGTAAAAACTAATTCTGCTTGACGGAGGAGAGTAGTGGTAGCGCAAAATTGGTTAGGTCTGGAATCCAAAAAGAAGCGAAGAGCTTTGAGACACTCCTGGTGAGGGATGGTGGCATATACGGACTGGACGCCCATGGTGAAAGTAAGGCGGTGGGGGCCAGGAACTTAATGTCATTGAAAAAATTCAAAGTGTGAGATGTGTCACGAACATAGGTGGGAAGAGACTGAACGGGGGGGGGGCAATAAAACAGTGCCCAGCTATGTAGGAGTGAGTTTGGTGGGCAGGAGCAAGCTGAGACAATAGATCTACCTGAACAGGCAGGTTTGGGGATCTTGGGTAAGAGGTAGGAACGCGAAGTGCGGACTGTGGGCACTATGAGGTTGGTGGCAGAGGATGGGAGATCCCCAGAACTGATAAGGTTGGTGATGGCATTGGAGACAATGGCCTGGAGCTTCTTAGTGGGGTCATGATCAAGAGGTAAGTAAGAGGAGGTATCAGAGAGTTGTCGCTGTGCCTCGGCCAGGTAGAGGTCAGTACGCCAGACAACACCCGCTCCCCCCCTTGTCAGTGGGTTTTATAGTGAGGTTGGGATTGGTGCGGAGGGAGTGGAGAGCAGAGCGTTCGGAAGGAGTGAGGTAGGAATTGGAACAGGGTCTGGTGAAGTCGAGGCAGTTGATGCCCCGTCGGCAATTAGCAATAAAGAGATCAAGAGCAGGGCGGGGTGTCCATGAAGAGGAGGAGGACTGAAGACGGGAGGTCATCGGTGGGGGTAGGAGAGACCTTGCCAAAGAAGTAAGCTCGGAGACGGAGCCCACGGAAAAAGAGTTCGGCATCATGGCGTACGGGGAACTCGCTGAGGTGCGGGTGAGGCCGTTACTGAGGACAGAGCGCCTTGCCTCAGAGAGTTGAAGGTCGGAGGGAATGGTAAAGACGTGGCACGTATGAGAGATGGGATCTGAGGGGGGATGGAGGCTGGTAGTGTCGGTGGAGAGGGAACGGTTGGGGTGAGAGGAAATGGAGCCTCTGAGGGCCCAGGATCTGACGATCGGATCTGAGGAAGGGGAGACGGGAGTCACAATCGCAGCATGTGAAGATCTGGCCTGGAGTTCAAGGATGGAGTCGCAGTCGGTGGTTGCACAATCGCTTTGAAGCTATCCATGGTCGTTGGAACTCGCATTGATGGTGCTGGATTCGGGGTTTTGAATATGCCCTGGGTTGCTGCGGCAGCCGAGATAGAAGGCCGGGGCCAATCCATGGCCGTAGGAACACGCGGTGATGGTGCTGGAGTCCGGGTTTTGAATATGCCCTGGGTTGCTGTGGCAGCCGAGATCGACAGCCGGTCCCGGGGCCGGATGCGAAATCCATACTCTGGGGTCTGCAGATGGAAGATCTTACGATCCTTGCTGGACGTGATAAAGTTAAAGAAACGGCGATTGCACGCATGGATCCGACGGAGAATGAACTCTGCGGACAGGTCCATGCAAATGGAGAAAAGGGTGTCCCGGAGGAGTGGAAGGGATTGTGATAGGGACGCCAGGTATCTTCTCATGGCGGAGAGTGTCGCCCTCAGAGCTCGACGGGAGAAACAACGGGAGGAAGAGTCAATTAAATGTGAGTACCTGGGATCCTGAGAACGTCCAAATTGAGAAGCTCGAAAATGGATCCTGAAGCCAACTGGAGTCAGTTGGCGGCGGAGACACGTTCCAAGGAAGTATATATATATAGCTGTAATAGCGGGTCTGGGTCAAAATATGATCGAAAAGTTGAAGGGGGAGGGTATTATAGATGGGGAGCAGCGAGAGAGGGCTTCACTGAACTCCCTTCGAAGAGAAGATTTAAACATCTTCAGTGAAGGCATTGCAGGCAGAGGCTTCGCAGTAGTAAATTTAAAGAGCAAACACGAGGAAATCTGCAGTTGCTAGAAATTCAAACAACACACACAAAATGCTGCTGAAATTGAGCAGGTCAGGCAGCATCTGTAAGGAGCAGCACTGTCGACGTTTCGTGCCGAGACCCTTCGTCAGGACTAACTGAAGGGAAAGATACTAAGAGATTTGAAAGTAGTCGGGAGATGGGAAATGCGAAATGATAGAAGACTGGAGGGGGTGGGATGAAGCTAAGAACTGGAAAGGAAATTGGCGAAAGTGATACAGAGGTGGAGAAGGGAAGGGATCATGGGACGGGAGGCCTTAGGAGAATGAAAGGGGGAGGGGGGAAGCACGAGATGGAGATGGAGAAGAGGCAGAGTGATGAGCAGTGAGAGAAAAAGCAAACAAACAACTAAATATGTCAGGGACGGGGTAAGAAGGGGAGGAGAGGCATTAAAGGAAGTTAGAGAAGTCAATGTTCATGCCATCAGGTTGGAGGCTACCCAGCCGGAATATAAGCTGTGGTTCCTCCAACCTGCGTGTGGCTTCATCTTGATAGTAGAGATACTGCCAGATATGGGATCACTTCGTTATGTATTAGTAAGTGTCAGTGCAAAAGTTCTGAATTTATCAACGGTTCCTTGGGTCCGAAGTATTTGTTGCAACATGACTTAACCAGCTGATCAGTCTCAACCTTGTACGACGACTCATTGCCATCTGAGATCCTACCAACAATAGAAATGTATATATGGTATTTTGTGGGATACAGTCGTGTGTGCAGAATGTACAGCAGGGGGCTATAGACACATCCTTGAGGTGCAAAAGTGTTGATTGTCAACAAGGAGAAGATTTATTAGCACGTGAACCATGTGGATTTCCGCGTGAAATTCGGTTTCACTCACAGTTCTGAGACGTACCGGTTAGTAGGGGAATTGGGCATTGTAAATGTTTCCATGATTATGCTGGCTTTAGTCGAGTGGGTTGCTGGGCAGTATGGCTCTTTGGTCTGGAAGGACCAGTTCTGTGCTGTATCTCTTAAGCAATAAAATTCATTAAAAAATTGCTGCAGTCCTAAGTCTATCTCTGTATTCTTGGGAGCAGAAGCCGAAGTCCAGGCGTGGTATTTGACAGTAAATGTTTTTGTTGATGATGCAACGTCCAGAGCGTTGGCTGCTCTGGCTCGGCAGTTAACAGATAGTCAGAGACACCCTCAATCTGGCCAGGAAGAAAACAACCGGGATGATCATGAAGGCATCAGGTTGCGCAAACATGTGACCGTTGATCACGTTTCTCAGCTTCTCCAATGCCTGCATGACACTTGCCAAGTTTGGAATGTACTCCTCTACGAGCATGATGACTCAACAGAATGGACGAAACGTGGTCATCAGCTGCTCCACGTCCGCAAGTAGGTCTGAAACGGAGAATCGTGATGAGTTAATCATGAGCCAAGCCCCCATGCTTCTGCCTTTAGAACCACAGAGCATCACAGAAACAGGCCTTTTGGCCCGTTTTGGCTGTGCGGAACTTGTCTTCTGCGTCATCCCACTGACCTGCACTTGGGTCATATCCCTCCAGATACCTCTCACCCATGTACCTGTCCACGTTTTACTTAAATGTTAAAAGCGATACCGCGTTTACCACTTCAGCTGGCGGCTCAATCCACACTCCCACCACTCTCTGTGTGAAGAAGCCCGGCCACGCTAATGTTACCTTTAAACTTTTCACCTTCGCCCTTAACCTATGCCACTGTTTTTTTCCCTCCCCTAGCATTAGTGTTAAAAGACAGCTGCATTCATTTTATCTACACCCATCATAATTTTATATACCCCTTTCAAGTCTCCCCTCATTCTTCTACGCATCAGGGAATAAAGTTTTAACCTATTCAACCTGTCTCTGTAAATCAGTTTCTCAAGTCCTAGCAACAAGCTTGTAAACATTCTCTGCACTCTTTCAACCTTATTAATATTCTTCCTCTAATTCCGTGACTAAAACTGGAACATAATACTCCAAATTCGGCCTCACCAATGCCTTATGCAACCTCACCATAACATTCCAACTCTTATACTCAATACTTTGATTTATAAAGGCCAATGGACCAAAAGCTCTCTTTACTACCCTATCTACCTGTGACATCAGTTTTAGGAAACTTTGTATCTGTATTCCTAGATCCATCTGTTCTACTCCACTCCTTAGTGCCCTACCATTTATGTTCTACCTTGGTTTTTCCTTCCAAAGTGCAATACCTCACACTTGTCTATATTAAACTCCATCTGCCATTTTTCAGCCCATTTCCAGCTTGTCCAGATCCCTCTGCAAGCGCAGAAAACGTTCCACACTGTACACTACACCTCCAACCTTTGTATCATCAGCTCATTTGCTCATCCAATTTACCACATTATCATCCAGATCATTGATATAGATGACAAATAACAATGGACCTATTACTGATCCCTGTGGTACAACACGAGACACAGGCCTCCACTCAGAGAAGCAATCCACCACTACCACTCTCTGACTTCTCCCATTGAGCTAATCTCTAATCCAATTTACTACCTCATTATGCATACCTAGCGACTGAATCTTAGAATAGAATAGAATAGTATACTAAAGCACATTACATGCTCTTCGGCTCACAATGTTGTGCCAACCCACAAATACCCATATAACCCATATAACCCCCAATCTTAAATTTCTTCATATACCTGTCTAGTAGTCTGAAACTTCACTAGTATATCTGCCTCTACCATTGGCTCAGGCAGTACATTCCACGCATCAACCACTCTCTTAGAGAGAAAAAAAAAACTTCCTCTAATATCCCCCTTCAACATCCCTCCCTTTACCTTAAAGCCATGTCCTCTTGTAGTGAGCAGTCCTACCCTGGGGAAGAGGCGCTGGCTGTCCACTCTGTCTATTCCTCTTAATATATTGTACACCTCTATCATGTATTCTGTCATCCTCCTTCTCTCCAAAGAGTAAATCCCTAGCTCCCTTAATCTCTGATCATAATCCATACTCTCCAAACCAGGCAGCATCCTGGTAAATCTCCTCCGTACCCTTTCCAATGCTTCCACATCCTTCCTATAGTGAGGCAACCAGAATTGGACACAGTACTCCAAGTGTGGCCTAACTAGAGTTTTATAGAGCTGCAGCATTACATCGCGTCTCTTAAACTTTATCCCTCGACTTATGAAGGATAACACCTCATAACCTTTCTTAACTACCGTATCTACCTGTGAGGCAACCCCAGATCCCTCTACTCCTCCACACTCCCATTTACTTTGTACTCTTGGAGTCTTGGAGTCTGTCCTTCTAAAGTGTACCACCTCACACTTCTCCGGGTTGAACTCCACCTGCCACTTCTCAGCCCATTTCTGCATCATATCAATGTCTCTCTACAATCTTAGATAATCCTCTACACTATCTACAACACCACCAACCTCTGTGTCGTCTGTAAACTTGCCAACCCACCCTTCTACCCCCACAACCAGGTCGTTAATAAAAATCACAAAAAGTAGAGGTCCCAGAAAAGATCCTTCTGGGACACCACTAGTCACAACCCTCCAGTCTGAATGTACTCCCTCCACTGCGGCCCTCTGCTTTCTGCAGGCAAGCCAATTCTGGATCCACCTGGCCAAACTTCCCTGGACCCCATGCCTTCTGACTTTCTGAATAAGTCTACCGTGTGGAACCTTATCAAATGCCTTACTAAAATCCATGTAGATCACATCCACTGCTCTATGCTTATCTATATCACCTCCTCAAAGAACTCTATCAGGCTTTTTAGGAACGATCTGCCTGTTAAGGATCCGGCCTGAACACTGGGTCGAAGGGCCTCTGCTAATAGCTCTGGACCAATACAGCCCTTAATTTCTGCCTTCTTTCAAATGCCATGTGGGTTTTGATCCAGCCCCTTTCCTTATTGGACTTTCGCCAATTCCCTACTTATCTCCTCATTAGCACAGTTTTCACTCATTACCCAGTCCATTTAAACACTGCCTTGACTCGCTTTCTCTGCCAGTTCGTCCCAGCACTGACCTGAGTCGTTCTAGCCTGCCATTGCCACTGCTGCGAAATGATTTTGCCGGAATCTGTGTTTCTGGATTTTGCCTGTTTTGGAAACTGATTTTTGCCTGTGCGCTCTAGATCGTCTGCCCTCGCCGGACAGCCTTTCCCGGGTAAGACCTCCGCCTGCCATTCCAGATTCGTGCCTGCCTCCTGTTTTTGAAAGACTGTTGCCCTTGTGCTCCAGAATAAATCCTGGTAAAGAGCATTCATTGGTCTGCACTTGAGTCCTACCGTAACCCGACCCAACTTGACAGAATGAGCTGGCCATTATGGACTCAGCGGACACCAACCAGGTGCGTGAGGCCCTTTCCCGACAGGGAGTGTTGTTAGGGAGACATGAAGCGCAGTTCGGCTCTGTCAGCCGTCGATGGAAGCCTTCTCCGCATCTCTGACCAGCGTGGCCTCCCAGCTACAGCAGATTCAGCTGGCGCTGATCTCTAACCCGCGTCCTGTTGCGGCACCATCAGCCCCACAGACTCCAACCCTACCAGCCCGAGAACCCCATTTACCGCCACCTGCAATTTACAATGATGAACCAGGCACCTGCTGATCATTCCTGTCTCAATGTTCGCTGTTTTTTGAGCTGCAGCCCGCTACCTTTCCCACTGATCGATCACGTATCGCTTATGTAATCACACTGCTGTCGGGAAGAGCAAGAGAGTGGAGTAAGGCTGTGCGGGACAGCAGAGCCCCTTTCTGCCACACGTTTAAGGACTTTTGTGAGTAGATGAGAAGAGTCTTTGACCGTTCCCAGCAGGGACGAGAGGCAGCGAGGGAAGTGTTGCGAATTCGTCAGGTTAACCGCTCTGTTTCAGACTACGCCATTGAGTTCCGCACACTAGCCGTCATTACCCACTGGAATTCGGCAGCCCAGTCTGACGTGTTCCTCTATCGACTGAGCGAAGAGGTTAAGGATGAACTAGCCACCCGCGACCTGCCTGCTGGCTTCCAAGAGCTGGTCGATTTGGCCATTAAGATTGACAGCCGCATAAAACAGCGTCAGCGGGAGCGTGAGACCCGGGGTTCCCGAAGAACCACCAGGGGACGTCTGACATTTTTCCAGCCCGCACCCACGTCCCCTTCTCCGAATCCTCAGTCACACCCAGCCAGCCCCACAGATCACATGCAGATTGATGGTGCCCGTCTGTCTCGTTCGGAGCGAAGGAGGAGATTCAGTACCAACTCCTGCCTGTATTGTTGTCAGGCTGGTCACTATGTATCCAGTTGTCCTGTAAAAGCCAACACTCGCTCGTAAAGAGGGGACTACGGGCGAGCAGTGCTTCCTTCCCCCGGTCCCTCGTCACTCGAACCCTGCTACCTGCTTTTATATTGGCTGAAGGGAGGATACTCACTGTTTCAGTTTTCATCGCCTCCGGGGATGAGAGAAACATTATCAGTTCCAGTTTTGCGGCCAAACTCGTGATCCCACTCTCCCGTCTGAAGCAGCCCCTGGATGCCAGCGGCTTAAACGGAGAGAAATGTCCTTGATTACCCATTCTACAGCTCCGGTGAGTCTCCTCATTTCTGACAATCACAAGGAGAAAATTATTTTTCATGTAATAGTTTCCCCTAAAGCTGAAGGTGTGTTAGGACACCCATGGCAAGCTCAGCACGGTCCACACATTGATTGGTCTAAGAACAGGGTGTTAAGCTGGAGTCCCTTCTGTCTGAATCATAGTCTGTGTGTTGGTCATGCTACTCCAAGCCCGGCTCCTCTGCCTACAGAAGAGTTTCCCGATCTGTGCTCTGTACCCCCAGAAGATCTGGACCTAAAACTACTGCTCAGCAAGACCCGGGCGACCACCTTACCCCGGCATCGCCCCTATGATTGCGCTATAGATCTCCTTGCAAGAACCTCGCCACCTAGGGGCCGTCTGTATTCCTTGTCTCCACCTGAAAGGGAGGCAATGGACAAGTATATCCAGGAGTCCCTGGCTGCAGGAATTATCCGCCCTCTTCCTCCCCAGCAAGTGCAGGGTTCTTCTTTGTAGCCAAGAAGGACGGGTCGATGCGCCCTTGCGTGGACTATAGAGGTCTCAATGAGGTCACCGTTAAGAGCCGCTATCCTCTTTCTCTTACGTCATCTGCATTTGAATTGCTCCAGGGTGCGTCTATCTTCTGCAAGCTCGACCTCCGCAACACTTATCATCTGGTCCGCATAATGGATGGGGGTGAATGGAAGGCCGTGTTCAAAACGCCATCTGGGCACAATGAACATTTGGTGATGCCTTTCGGACTTCCTAATGGTCCTGCTGTGTTCCAGTCCCTGGTACATTACGTCCTTAGAGACATGATGAACCAATTTGTATTTGTGTACCTGGATGAAATTCTGATATTTTCTAAGTCCATCTCTGAACACATCCAGCACGACCGTCGGGTTCTCCAACGACTCCTGGAGAACCAGTTATTTGAGAAGGCGGGGAAGTGTGAATTTCACCGGAGTTCAACTTCGTTTCTGGGATATGTGATCAGCGCTAGAGGAATCTCAAAAGATCAAGGCGGTAGAGGAGTGGTCACAACCTGCCTCTCGACGGGGCGTCCAACGCGTTCTTCGGTTTGCAAACTTCTATCGACGATTCATTCGAAAGTTCAGCATCCTGGCCGCCCCGCTGACTGCCCTAATCTCCTCCAAGTCGAAGTTCGCCTGGAATCCAGCAGCTGAGAAAGCCTTTTCTGATCTAGAGACTCGTTTCACAAGGCCACCTATTCTCCTTCAGGCCGATCCTACCAGTCAGTTTATTGTCGAGACTGATGCCTCTGATGTAGGAGTAGGGTCTATACTGTCACACCGTTCAACAGAGGACGACAAGCTACACACGTACGCTTTTTTTTCCCACAAATTTTCTCCCGCAGAACGCAACAATGACATCGGCGATCGAGAGTTGTTGGCTGTGAAACTTGCTCTTGACGAATGGCGGCATTGGCTTGTGGGAACGACTACTCTTTCTCCAGTCTGGACGGATCACAAGATCCTGGAATATATCCGTTCAGCCAAACGCCTCAATTCCCGCCAAGATCGGTGGTCCCTGTTTTTGCCCTTTTAGGTTTACCCTGACCTACTGTCCTGGCTCTACGAACGGCAAGCATGACGCGCGTTCCAGGCAGTTTCCAACAACCGACGAGATGCCCGAGGTTACGACCATTCTCCCCAAGCAATGTCTGGTCGCCGCAGCACAGTGGGAGATTGAATCTGTGGTCCGGTCGGCCCAACAGGGTGAGTCTGTTCCTGGTGCTTGTCCCACTAATCTATTGTATGTTCCCCAGTCTGTCAGCTCCCAGGTTCTCCAGTGGGGACACACCTCCAGACTGGCATGTCACCCTGGCATCAGATGCACGACGGCTTTCATCAGTCAAAGATGATCGGTGGCCATCCCTGAGGAAGGATGTCGAGAGCTTCATTTCTGCCAGCCCAGTCTGTGCACAGAGCAAGACCTACAGCCAACCACCTACTGGTCTCCTGCAACCCGTACCTTTTCCTAGAAGGCCCTGGTCACAAATTGCACTGGACTTTGTCACCGAACTCCCTCCATCCGACGGTAACACTACCGTTCTTACCATAGTCGATCATTTTTCCAAATCGTCAACTTAGTGCCCCGTCACAAGCTGACCTCTGCCAAGGAGACTGCCAACCTGGTGATTCAACATGTTTTCCGTATTTACGGTCTCCCTGTTAAGTGGTATCTGACAGAGGTTCGAAATTTACCTCCCGCTTTTGGAGAGCGTTTTGCAAACTACTCGGGAGCAGGGTTAACCTCTCATCTGGGTTTCATCCAGGGAGTAATGGCCAGACCGAGCGGTCTAATCAGCAGATGGAGGTGATGCTCCGTTGTGTGACGTCTCGGGAATCTTCCTCTTGGAGTCGGCAACTTCCCTGCGTCGAGTACGCCATCAATTCCTTGGTTGCTTCCTTCCTTCATCAGGCTCATCACCGTTCCAGTACTGTCTTGGCTATCACACCCCCCCCCCCTTATTCGCACCTCAGGAGGAGGAAGCAGGCGTTCCCTCAGCCGAAGCGTTTGTCCAGAGGTGTTCACGGACCAGGAGGCGAGCCCGAGAGGCGCTGCTTCAGTCTACAGCCAGAATGAAGCAGCAAGCAGATCGTCACCGCATAGAGGCCCTCGTAACGCCAGGGTCAGAAAGTGTTGTTATCTTCGCGGGATATTCCTTTAAAGGTGGACTCACGCAAGCTGGCGCCACGCTATATTAGACCATTCCCCATCACCAAGGTGATCAGCCCTTCGGCGGTGCGTCTAAAACTACCCCCTACCCTTCGTAGGATCCATCCTACATTCCATGTTTCGAGGATTAAGCCCTTCGTCTGCAGCCCCCTCTGTCCCGTCCCGAAGCCCCCTCCACCTCCCCGTCTCATCGATGGCTAAGAAACCTTTACTGTGCGCCGAGTACAGGACGTTCGACGCAGGGGTCGTGGACTGCAATACCTCGTGGATTGGGAGGGCTATGGCCCCGAAGAAAGGTGTTGGGTTCCCGTTCGAGATATCCTGAATCCCTCTCTCATTCGGGACTTTCATAGGAGCCATCCCGTACCGGCAAGAAGGGAGTCTGGAGACGCCCGTGGTGGGGGGGGGGGTGGTTCTACGGTTAAGGATCCGGCCTGAACACTGGGTCGATGGGCATCTGCTGACAGTTCTGGACCACGACAGCCTTTAATTTCTGCCTTCTTTCACCTGGCCATCTGGGCTTTGAACCAGCCCCTTTCCTTATTGGACCCGCCAATTACGCACTTATCTCCTGACTAGCACCCACCTGTTTCTGTTTTAACTCATTACCCGTACTCATACTGCCTTTACTCGCATTCTCAGCCAGTTCGTCCCAGCTCTGACCTGAGTCGTTCTAGCCTGCTATTGCGACTGCTGCCAAATGATTTTGCCGGACTCTGTGTTTCTGGATTTTGCCTGTTTTAAAACCTGATTTTTGCCTGTCCGCTTTCTATCGTCTGACCTCGCCGGACTGCCTTTCCCGGTTAAGACCTCCGCCTGCCATTCAGGATTCATGTCTTCCTCCTGTTTTTGAAAGACTGTTGCCCTTGTGCTCCCTAATAGATCCTGGTAAATTAGCATTCATTGGTCTGCTCATGAGTCCTACCGTAACCCGACCCAATCTGACACTGCCCTTCACAAAGCCATGCTGACTGTCCAAGATCAGATCATCATTCTCTAAATGCCACTAGATCCTAGCTCTAAGAATCTTTTCCAACAGCTTTCCCACCACAGACGTAAGGCTCACTGGTCGACAATTACCTGGACTATCCCTGCTACCTTTTGTTGCCTCCCTCCAATCCTCCGGTACCAATCCCATGGACAACGAGGACATAACGATCCTAGCCAGAGGTTGAGCAATCTCTTCCCTTGCCTCGTGGAGCAGCCTGGGGAATATTCCGTCAGGTCCCGGGGACTTATCCGTCCTAATGTATTTCAACAACTCCAATACCTCCTCTCCCTTAATATCAACATGCTCCAGTACATCAACCTCACTCATATTGTCCTCACCGTCATCAAGTTCCCTCTCAGAGGGTGAATACCGAAGATAAGTATACAGTGAGGTCCTCGCTCACTTCCACAGCCTCCAGGCACATCTTCCCACTTTTATCTCTAATCGGTCCTACTTTCACTCCTGCCATCCTTTTTTTTCTTCACATAATTGCAGAATGCCTTGGGGGTTTCCATTACCATACTCGCCAAGGCCTTCTCATGCCCCCTTTTTGCTCTTCTCAGCTACTTCTTAAGCTCCTTTCTTGTTACCCTATATTCCTCAATAGACCCATCTGATCCTTGCTTCCTAATCCTCATGTATGCTGCCTTCTTCCACCTGACTGGATTTTCCACTTCACTTGTCACCCATGGTTCCTTCATCCTACCATTCTTTATCTTCCTCACCGGGACCAATTTATCCCTAACATTCTGCACGAGATCCTTAAACGTCGACCACATTTCCATAGTACATTTCCCTACAAAAACATCATCCCAGTTCACACCCGCAAGTTCTAGCCTTACAGCCTCATAATTTGCCTTTCCCCAATTAAAATTTTTCCTGTCCTCTCTGATTCTATCCTTTTCCATGATAATGTTAAAGGTCAAAGTGCGGTGATCACTGTCCCCCGGACGCTCACCTACTGACAGATCTGTGACCTGACCCGGTTCATTACCTAATACTAGATCTATATGGCATTCCTCCGAGTCGGCCTGTCAACATACTGTGACAGGAATCCGTCCTGGACACACTTAACAAACTCTGCCCCATCTAAACCATTGGAACTAATCAAATGCCAATCAATATTAGGGAAGTTAAAGTCACCCATGATAACAGCTCTGTTATTTTTGCACCTTTCCAAAATCTGCCTCCCAATCTGCTCCTCGGTATCTCTGATGCTACTAGGCGGCCTATATAATACCCCCAGTAGAGTAACTGCTCCTTTCCTGTTCCTGTTCCCATATTGACTCAAAAGGTATCCTGCTACATTACCCACCCTTTCTACAGCGGTAATAGTATCCCTGACCAGTTATGCCACCCCTCCTCCCCTTCTCCCCTATCCCTTTTAAAGCAATGAAATCCAGGAATATAGAGAATCCATTCCTCCCCTGTTTCCAGGCAAGTCTCCTGGATGGCCATTACATCATAATTCCATGTATGTATCCACGTTCTCAGTTCATCACCTTTGTTCCTGATGCTTGTTGCATTGAACTACACACACTTTAGCCCTTCTACCTTACTACCTTTACACCCTTTATTCTGCTGCTCTTTCCTCAAAACCTGTCTATATGTTAGATCCGGCTTTACTCCACTCACTTCTTTCACTGCTCTATCGCTCCGGGCCCCATCCCCAATGCAAATTTGTTTAAACCCTCCTGAACCATGCCAGCAAACCTGCCAGCAAGGATATTGCTCCCCCTCGAGTTCAGGTGCAACCCATCCAATCTGTACAGGTCCCACCTTCCCCAGAACAGATCCCAATTGTCCAAAAATCTAAAACCCTACCCCCTGCACCAATTTCTCAGCCACGCATTAAACTGCCATCTCCTCCAATTCTTATCATTACTATCACGTAGTACTGGCAGCAATCCGGAGAGCGCCACCTTTGATGTCCTGTTCTTCAGCCCTCTGCCTAGTTCCCGAAACTCACACTTCAGGACCTCATCCCTCTTCCTGCCTATGTCATTGGTCCGAACATGTATCACAACTTCTGGTTGCTTGCTCTCTCGTACCAGGATGTCACACACCCGGTCAGAGGCATCCCGGACCCTGGCACCGGAATAATAATGAATTATAATTACAGAATTATAAAGGACTTCTCCTTTAATTTAAAACCTAATTCCCTAATCTCACTTCGCAGGACCTCGCCCCTCATCCACCATAAGCTATGGGCCGATCCGTTGACGGCTCTTTTCACTAATTTCCTTTTCTCCGTGTTCCATCAGACTCCTTGATTAGGGCACCAGATCCTCATTCGAACCGGTAGCGTAAAAATTCAGGCTTACATCTACAGGCGGCTGGTCCATCTCCGGGGCTGAGCGGTAATGCACATTCCGGGCTGCCAAGAACAGTAACAGTAATCCGAGACAGTGCGATGATGCAAATTCCGGGCCTCCAGGATTAGTAACCGTACCCCGAGCCACTGTGGCGATGCACGTTACGCGTCCTGGCTCCATGCTCAAGTTCCCAGTCCCAGTTCAGTCTCCAAGTTCTGAGTCCCGGCTCCGAGTCCAAGTTCCAAGATCCGACTCCGAGTCCAAGTCAAGTCCAAGTCCATCTCCGTGTCAAGTCTCTGTACCTGTGTCCTGCACTTTGGTCCGCTCCAGTCGCTGGTTAATACACCATCTCATTGGAACCAACGTGGGCAAAGACATTTGCTTGCCTTCCACCTGCAGAATGTTTAGACTCGATCCAAATTGTCCACAACCCTAGAAAATCGACGGAAACATGCCAACCGAGAATCCAGTTCTCGTACACTGAACATCCTGTCCATTCCACTAACCAATGAATCGTATATCACTTCTTTCTTTTTTGTCACAGAGCCAGACTCAAGTGCCAGAGACCGATCTGTTTTGGCCTTCATCTGCGAGACCACTCTGCCCCTCCGCAAGGGTGAAACATATTATTGAGGAGAACGGACTTAGAAATTCATCAACCAGGCTGCCTATACCATTTCGCTTTACTGTGGGTCTCGTAACTTCGGTATACCTACCTCCCTGTATCATTTGTCAATCAACCTCGCGAGCCTCTTGAACAATCCGGAATTACTTCATCCTGCTCGAGCTCCAGTAGTGAAACACCATCTGAATGAAGCTGCATGTTTAGTTTGGGTCTCTGCAGGGATCCTTGTCTTCCCACATCCCACAAGAGGATCACTTCACTGACGTGACTTTGTTTTCCACTGCTCTGACAGTGCAGCAAGAAAGTCACAAAATAGAATCATATTTTCGCCTCCTCTCTCAACTTCCGAAAGCACTTGAGCAAAGCCTCAGCTCGTTACGCACAACATGGCCGTGCCCATAATGGCCTCTTGTCAAGTGTCTAATTGACCTAGACAGCCACATCTGCTTTTTTAAATCTGGGGCTTACTCGCAGTAAGCAGCCGTTCGAGCGATCAGAAGAAGCACAGAAATATTTTCACCACGGTACATGCTTCACGGAACGACTTGAGAACGTTATTCCATTCAGAGATATTAACTGGGATTTCTTGAGAAAAGGGGAAATGTGGCATCTCAGTAACGGAGGAACATTGATAGTTCCACGTTGATTCTGCTGAAAATATTAATTTGCCAGTAATCCCGAATTCTGCGGTTGGCGTGCAGGAAGCTGTTACAGCCACTGTGCACCCAGGCAAAACTGCTCACGGGATCTTCCACGGAGCGGTGCTGGTGCCGAAGAAGCGCTGCCCCACCGCGCCCTCTACAGGAGGAGAAAGACACGCAATTTTTTCTGAATGAACAATGCTACCTCTTCATCTGATGTTATTGCCGTCCAACGATTTGAGGAACGTTATAGAGGAATTGGTGCTGCAGCTGGATGACAAATGTGGGAATCGTTTTGACTCTTCCTCCGTGAAAGAATGAAATTGAGAATGTTTTACATGTAACGCCCTGGTTAAGATGTTTACTGATATGCTATAGGTATTTCATTTTAACAGTTCCGTAAGTAAAGTTAGTTCTGCTTTCAGCCTGTTGGAGTTTGAGCTGAGATAAAAAGCTTTGTTATTTATATTCCGAATGTGGTTTCAGCCAATCAGGAACGCGAGCTGAGATGTTTCTGGTGGATGGCAACTGAGACAAGCTAAGGATGCAGTCCCTGAAGCACAAGGTGCTTTGTGCAGATGAACGGGTTCCAGGAGGAAGAACCAATACTCCCACGGGAGACCCATTTGTTCGAGATGGATTCCGAGCAACGTCCAGAAGGTGCTGTGTACTTTCATTCAGACCCAGGGTCCAGTGTGTGAGTGACAGACAAGTTCAAGATGAGCTCTAACTTAAGTACACATTTGACTATTTCAAAGTAATGGGCCCTTATTGTTTTTTTCTTTGTTTAATTTAAAATCTATTTGCTTAAATTAACATTTTTAAATGTATTTCTTTATAATTGCATTTAGTATACGATCTGACATTTCTTGCCAGGACAAGTAAATCTCACAGCATTGACACAGACCAGTGTTTGGATGGGCGAGAAACCCCAACCTCACGGATTTGACAGTACCAAAATTGTATACACTCTTGATGTACGAAGCCGGGTAAAGGTGGGGTTTACGCCGCAGAATCCAGCGGCTGGTATGGAAGGGCAAAGAAGCGGTAAGTAGAAACGGTAAGTAGAAGGGGTTTCACATCGAAACTTCCATGATTTTAACTTTTTGCAGTAAAGAACGCGCCTGAGAGCTATATAGAACATAGAACATAGGAAATCTGCAGCAGATTAAAGGCCATTCGGACCAAAATGTTGTGCCGACCATGTAAACTACTCTAGGAGTGCCTAAAAGTTCCCTCCCGCATAGCCTTCAATTTTACTAAGCTCCATGTACCATTCTATGAGTCTTTTAAAATACCCTATCGTATCCGCCTCTGCAAACTTCGCTGGCAGTGGAATCCATTGCACCCACCTCTCTCTGTGTGAAAATCTTACCCTTGGCATCCCTTGAACCTATTGTCAAACATCTTGAAACTATATCCCTGGTGTTAACCATTTCAGTCCTGGGAAAAAGCCTTTGGTTGTCCACACGATGTATGCCTCCCATCGTCTTATACACCTCTTTCGGGTCACCTCTCATCCTCCATCGCTCCAAGGAGAAAAGGCCAAACAATAGCCAGCGGGTTGGTCTTCTACTGATAAATGATAAAGTAATTATAAAAAGTTTGTGGGTTCCAGTCCCATGAGAGACGTTTCCTTTCCCTCTGCATTCTTTACAGTGCTAAACACGGTCAGAGTTTGAGTGGATTATGACATCGCCTAATGGTGGAGAATCTAGCAAACCAGGACATGGTTTGAAAACCTCGAATCACAGCTAAAAGATCAAAGTAAATTGCTACATTTCAGGAAACAACGCTACTGCTCAGCTCGGAATTTGTCGACACAGAAACGCGTACAAGTACGCAGTTTCCCTGGTATCTAATCCCAGCATAAACCCTGATTGAAGATGATGATCCTCATTACTATTTAAAATGAAGCCCGGACTCAGAAGACAACCGGAACAACAGAGCTGATACAACAGTTTGACGTGCGGGACATCTGCCTTCAATACTTTATAATCTTAAAGCAGCTTCAGAACAAACTGTTTCAGATGATTCTGGAGGTTTGTGTTTGCATATTATATCTGCGTTCAATATACTACAGACGGCTAAGTATAGATATTGTAGAACTGTTGCCAACGTGAGCGTTATAATTTGCAATGTTGGGCTGCGAACGCTGGGATCTCTGCATGAAATGAAAACCTAGCACATCTTGGTGCACGCCTGCAAAGGTCGCTGAACGCGACAGCGTCGGTAGATAGGCGTAAATTGACTCTTCGCTTCCGCTAGAAATGTGACCCTTTAATCCTAATACCCCATGTGCATTCTTAGAATATTCACGATAATTAACGTCCTTGCTCTGATTTCTGGAAGATCATTCTCTGCTACCCGGCGGTTTGAAGAGGTAACACTGTACCACTGCTCTCTCCAGTCTACTTTAAAGCAATGTTGAATGGGTTGAAAAATCGAAAACACATCAAGCTTCAAGGACATAATTGCTAGTTGTTTCAAAGCATACACCAATTGTATAACACATTCAAGATAAACATGTTCAACAATTCAGGTTATTGAGAAAATGTAAGAAAACGTGGTAGTGTGGCCGAGCGGTCTAAGGCGCTGGATTAAGGCTCCAGTCTCTAAGGAGGCGTGGGGGTTCGAATCCCTCCACGGCCATTTGTACTTTTCCCCCAAGTGCTTTGGTTGATAGTATTAAGGTGCATTTCGAAATGTTTTGCGAAACGAAATTAAGGAATCAAAAATCATCATGGTGATGATCTAGTATTGGTGTCCTGGTCAACGATGACACTGTTGAGTTGTAGAGCGCTCCCAATTGGCCGCGGGGTTGCTGTGGACGTGAAGAGTTTGTCGCCTCTACTTATTGAAGGTAGTGGATGTTAAAGTATTTTAGATCTGTATGTATTTTAGCTCCGTTCTGTAACGCTGTCTCTCTGATTCTTGAAAAATGCAGCGAACTAGTCAGAATTCGATTGGGATGAGCTTTGAAACGCGGTGTAAAATCGTTTCCCATTCAGACCAGAGCAAGATCATAAAGCAGATCACAGCGGCATTTTGCAATCTGTTGTCACCATAAACCAGACCTACGCTGCAAAACCATCATAAAAACATAAACAACCTAATCAGAAGTGTCATCTATTGGAATCATCGCCCCGTTTCTTTTTCTGCATACAGCACCAGACCTGCGACGTTTATATCTACTGTATTATTGCCCCATTCCATTTCGGGACGGTGTTTGTGATTAAAGGTGCAGGGTCATTTATAATTTGCTGTGCATTCCATGGTGTTTCTGAAATCGGCTTTCCTCCCATGGCAATTCGCTCCATGACAATTAAATGCGTCACTGGAAGTTGAACCCAGCATCTGACACTTACTAGTCAGGCGCTTTGACCAGCTAAGCCACGGAGCTTTCCCACGATCCGAGCAGCTGATTTGATGAGATTTCACTAGTATTATCGTACTTTCGTCATCACCAAGCGAGAGAAGTGCTCCAGAGTCAGAAAGTATACGTGAGTTAAAAAAAAATGTAGACCGAATTTAGGGACTTCCCCATATAGTCTGCATGAATAAATATACGATCCTGCTCTCACCATTTCTCTTCCGTTTTCAGGACTTTGTTCCAAGTCGGACACCTAGTCGGAAAGACCCGGAATGACTGTCAATGCCGGGGTTCTTTTACTCCAGACCGGGGTAATGCCTGATGAAGACTCAGACCTACGGACTGAAAATCAAGTCAGACATGACGGGACTCAGCTAGCCTCAGCGTTAATGTCAAAGGACTGTGCAAGGTCAAAGAAAGAAGCCGAATCAGAGAAAAAAAATGCATTTATAATTGTAGTTTGGAGTAAAGGAAATAAAATATCATCTATTTCTATATCTACCAGTCTCATCATTTCCCTCGTTGAGAAACATAGAAAACCTACAGCAGAATACAGGCCCTTCGGCCCACAACGTTGTTCCGAATAAGTTCCTACCTAACAAATTGCCAGGCTTACCCGTAGGCCTCTATTTTTCTGAGCTCCATGTACCTTTCTAACGGTCTTATAAAAGACCCTATCGTATCCCCCTCCACCACGGTTGTCGGCAGCCCATTCCACGCACTCACCACACTCTGCAAATAGACCTCTTGTGGTGTATAAGGTGATGAGAGGCATTGATCGTGTGGATGGTCAGAGGCCTTTTCAAAGGGCTGAAATGATTGCCACGAGGACATAGGCTTAAGGTGCTGGGAAGTATGTACAGACGAGATGTCGAAGGTAAGTTTTTTATGTTGCAGAGTGTGGTGAGTACGTGGAATGGGCTGCCGACAACCGTGGTGGAGGCGGATCCGATAGGGTCTTTTATGAGACTTTTAGATAGGTATATGGAGCTCAGAAAAATAGAGGCCTATGGGTAAGCCTGGTAAATTGTAAGGTAGGAACTTATTCGGAACAATGTTGTGGGCGGAAGGGCTTGTATTCTGCTGTAAGTTTTCTATATTTCTCATCGAGGGAAAGGATGAGACTAGTGGATGCATAAATAGATGATATTTTATTTCCTTTAATCCAAACTACAATTATAAATACAATTCTTTTTCTGGTTCAGTTTCTTTCTTTGCCCTTGCACAGTCCTTTGACATTCACCCTGAGGCTAGCTGAGTCCAGCCCTGTCTGAGCTGGTTTTCAGTTCGTAAGTCTGAGCACTTCACAACAGTGACGGTGAGGAACTGAATGTATTATAATTAAGAAGACAATGAAAAACGCTTTATCAATCAGCGTTAACTCATCATCCATGTAACATTAACCAAGTGTGATTCCAAAGAAGCGAGTCCTCAATCAGCACCGCATCGCACTGTCCGTTTCAATAAAATGAATCAGCGACAGGCGACTCATAGGCACAACGGCTGCGGTGAGAGACACCTCTCTTCCGGCAGTGCCTGAATCAGAGACGAGATCCTCTGCTGTTGCTGAGGAAATGCGGGTCTTCCTTAGTCCTGCATTCCGATACCTCAGGGATTATCAGAGACCGTTTACATTCAGAGTTTGCTGATCTATCGCGAACGTTCAGTTCCAAATGTACCGAATGGTTCCGTGTGTATTAGTTCGAGTAACAATGTGTCGAGGGGAAAGATCCTGATGACAGAGAAGACTCAACTTCCTGGGGAAGCGGCGGTCGGAATTTCAGTTTTCCTGATAAAATACTGCAGGCGTCAACGACAATTAGAGAACAGCAGCACAAGCAAGTGATTTTATGTCCATTAAACCATAACACATAGGAGCCGAATTATCCCATTCCGTCCATGAGACTGTTCAGTCTTTCAATCATAGCTGATTTTCATCCCTCTCAACCCCATTCTCCTGCCTCCTCCCCACAGCCTTTGACGTCAACCTTGCCAGACTAATCTGCATCTGCTCCAAATTCCGCATATTCATCCTATAATGCCTCAAAGCGATCCGTACACAGAAACATGAGCTAAACACGCTCTGGGATTTAAATTAGCATTTCCCCAATGCAGATATTGAATTTCCGTCAAAACTGCCCCCTTCCTAGCTGTCTACGAACGTCGTTTACCCCTTTCGGTTCCCATAGATCATGTCCTGTACTGCCCTTTTACAGGTATCCGTGAAAAGATTCAGAGGTTGAGAGAGAGAGAGAGAGAGAGAGAGAGAGAGAGAGAGAGAGAGAGAGAGAGAGAGATTGTGAGTGAGGGAGAGAGGCAGTGTGCGTTTGTGAGTGAGTGAGAGAGTGAGGGAGAGCAGAGGCAGAAAGGTAAAGACGGAAAGAAAGCGTTTGGAAAATTGAATGGGCCAGGATGATCCTTTCGAGGAACTCACAGACAGACCAGCGAGGGTGCGTGCTTAAGTGTACATCAGCGGCGATATATGGCGAAAAATCTCGCAAGAAGCACATAAAATGGAGGAAAACTAGAAAACTGGGTGGGTTGACAAAGTATAAAGGAGAGGGATGTAGGCAGTGAGAGAAGAAAAGAGCTGCTGTGCACATCGAATAAGAGCGGGCATGTGGCACGGATAGAGAGCGCTAAGGAGAGATGCTGAAGGGGGAGCGTTGGAGAGTGGTGTACAGGACTGAGATAGATCTTCCAGTTGAATACCGTGTGTAAAGGGGGTTTATTCTTTTTCTTTGTTACTGCGTGTGTTTATCAAAATGGCTTCTTTGCTTGTTAAAAGTAGGAATGCTTCTTTGTTGCGAGAGGGTGATGGAAGCTTGTTTGTGTTAAAATTTACTGATAAGGAGAATTGTATTCCTTTGTAAACCAATTGGGATTAATGTTATTCTTTCTTCTGAGCCTGTGAGGTATCGTTGGCAGGCATTTTGGGGAGATACGGCGCGAGGGGGTGAGAGAGAGAGGACGTGATGCTGTAACCTGGACGAGGAACGGACCCCAAGCGGGGGTCCGAGGCCAGGAGGTACTCCGAGGAGAGGAGACGAAGATAGATGTGCGCGGATGAATAGAGGAGACTTTGGATCGGTTGCGAAATTGATGAGGGCTTGTGGAAACCATACGATGAAGGCTTTCATCGTGAAGTCAAGCAGCCCCAGCTCGATGCGCAGTAAATAATTGCTTCTCCATTTTCCAAGGCATGTTTCTGTGCATTACTCAGTCATATTCATCAATGTCTGGGGAGATTCACTTAATAGCAGGCTCAGGTGTAGCCGCTTCCATTGAGTAAATTCTGCCAGTCCGCAGAACCGCTGCCCAGTCCCACCTTCTCGATGCACTACGCACAGAGAAAACGGCGTGCCCACCATCCGCACAACGGCAGCGTGCTGGGAAAATCGATCTTAACCAGAGGAAATTGTGCCGTAAACATCACGGACTCCCTCCCAGATGAGCTCAATCTCTTTTATGCTCGGTTCGATGTCGCTAACTCGGAGCTTCCGAGGGAAGTCACCACTACAGCGTGCAAACTGGTTATCTCAGACGCTGAAGCACGCAGATGTTTCCACTGAGTGGACAGTCTCAAGCCTGTAGAAACGGACAGCATCGCAGAGCGAGTACCCAGGATGGGCGCAGCAGAACTGCAGGTGTGGTTACTCAAACCTTTAGTCTCTCCCTCTGGCAGTGTAGAGTGCTCTATTGCTTCAAAATATCTACTATTCTCTTGTACCAAAAAAGACCAAGGTAACATATCTGAACGACAGGCGTCCTGTCGCACTCACCTCAATAATAAGCAAATGTTTTGAGAGGCTGGTCAAGGATTACATCTGCAGCTTGCTACCACCCAAACTGGACCCCTAAAAGTCGCCTACCGACACAACAGATCAACAAATGACGCAATGGCCACTATTCTACATAACGTCCTTACACATCTGGAGAAGAAGGATGGTTATGTGAGAATGCTGCTCTTGGATTGCAGTTCAGCATTCCACACCATAGTTCCATTCAGGCTCTACAGAAGCTCAGAGACCTCGGCCCTGACCCTGCCTTGTTCAGGTTAATCCTGGACTTCCTGTCAGATCACCAGCAGGTTGTAAGAGAGTGCACCCTAGCTCCATTCCTCTAACTCTCAATACAGGAGCCCCTCAGGGCTACTAAATCCCCTCCTTTATTCCATGCATACCCATGACTGTATCGCCAGCCACAGCTCCAATCTGCTAATTAAATTTGCAGACGATGGTACATTGACTGGCCTTCTCTTAAACAATAACGAGGTGGTCTACAGAGAAGAAGTCATCTCTCTGACATAGTGGTGTCAAGAAAACAACCTCTCCCTCAAGCTCGCAAAAACAAAGGAGCTGGTTGTGGATTACAGGAGGAACGGAGACGTGCTAACCCCTATTACATCAAGATCACCGAGGACCTTACGTGCTCTGTACACACCAGCTATGTGGTGATAAAGGCACAACAGCACCTCTTTCACCTCAGACGGTTGAAGAAGTTTGCTATGACCCCCTAATCCTAAGAACTTTCTAGAGGTGCACAACTGAGAGCGTCCTGACTGGCTGCATCACTGCATGCAATGGAAACTGTACCTCCATTAATTACAGGACTGGTGCGGACAGAGTGGTATGGACAGGCCAACGCATCTGTAGTTGTGAACTTCCCATGATTCAAGACATTTACAAAGACAGATGTGCAAAAAGCTCCGGTAGGATTATTGGGAACCCCGTTCACATAACCACAATCTATTCCAGCTGCTACCATCCCAGAAGCGGTACGGGAGCATAAAAACCAGGTAGAACAGGCTCCGGGACAGCTTCTTCCACCTGGCCATCAGGTTAATGAACTCACTCTGATTTTACGGTACTCGATATCACATTCTATTTATTATACATTATTATAAAATATCATAATTGCACATGGCACATTTAGATGGAGGTGTAACAAAGATTTTTACTCGTCATGTATGTGAAATATTGAGAAATAAAGTCAATTCAATTCAGATAGGTTTTCCGTTCTATTTTGGGTGATTGTAAAGTCCAGTCGTCCAATAACATGGAAACGAGATATTCGTTCCAGCACATTCACGTTGACCAATGGGGTTCTGTATGTATCAATCATTTCCTCCAAAACGTGTTCATGGCCTTCTAAGCCTAAAAGTCGCACGTGCTCCTGTGGACAATTGAATGTTGTTATTTATTGTGCTTTCAAATTTTTCTTGGGCTATAATATTCTGGTGATGCACAAGTTTCTGGGTGAGAAAAATCCCACTCCGATCCCCTTAAAAATTTCAGCTCTAACATAAATCCCTGTTTTATCTTCACCCCCCCCCCCCGATATGGGGAAACCTTTTGTACATCCTACCCTATCTGCATAGTTTATCATTCTATCGGGCTCAGTCCTGACCTTTTGATTCCTGCCCCAGCTTCTCAGGTCTCTTCTCATAACTAAGATATTTCAGCTCATGCAACATACTGGTGCATACTTCTCGCTCTTCAGCCCTTAACCCACCCTCCCGTCACCACAACAGGGACAGGGTTCCCCTTGTCCTCACCTACCACCCCACCAGCCTCTGGATCCAGCATATTATCCTCCCCAACTTCCGCCACCTTCAACAGGACCCCACAACCAAGCACATCTTTCCCTCCATACCCTTCTCAGCTTTTGGCAGGGATCGTTCCCTCCGCCACTACCTGGTCCACACGTCCCTCCCCACAGAACTCCCACCTGGCACTTATCCCGGCAAGCACAAATGCTACACCTGTCCCCACACCTCCCCCCTTATCACCATTCCGGGCCCCAGTCAGTCCTTCCAGGTGAGGTAACACTTCACCTGTGAATCTGCTGGAGTCGTCTGTTGCATCTGGTGCTCCCGGTGCGGCCTCCTCTACATCGGCGAGACCCGACACAGATCTAAGGACCGCTTCTACGAGCACTTATCACTGTCACAATAGCCAGTACCTCCCGGTTGCCACCCACTTTAACTCTGCCGCTCATTCCCATCTAGATATGTCCATACATGGCCTCCTCTACTGCCATAATGAGGCCAAACTCAGGTTGGAGGAGCAACACTTCATCTACCGTCTGGGTAGCCTCCAACCTGGTGGTATGAACATTGAAATCTCCAATTTCCGGTAATTCCCTCCCCCTCCCCTCCCCCTCCCCCTATCCCAGGTCCCTCTCTGCCTCTCTCCCCTTTCAACTTTCTGCTTCTTTATTTCTACAGTTTTCCATGCTTATCCCCTCCCCCTCCCCCCTTTACCTTTCCTCTGATTGGTTTTCCACCTGACGCCTCCAGGCCCTACCCACTCCTTTAGCTCTATTACTGGGTTTCGGCCCTCTCTTCCCACCCATTCCTGATGAAGGGTCTAGGCCCGATACGTTGGCTACTCTTTTCTCACGGATGCTGCCTGACCTGCTGAGTTATTCCAGCGTTGTGTACGTATTCTTTGATCCAGAGCATCTGCAGTTGTATTTTTGTATACTGGCGCATCTTCTCTGTACTGTCTGTAGTGCTATCACACCCTGATATAACTATTCTTTATCTTTGATTTTTTTTAGTACTTGCAATCGAAAATCGCTACCTGCCCCGTCCCGGAGCCGAATTAAAGTCGAAGAGCTGAGAACACAGTATTCCGCTTAGTCTACCTCCAGTGACGGCACTTGGGATATATCTTTTAAAACGTTCCCGTCCAAACACCTGATCAGATGGCTTGTAAACATTCTATTTGTACTCGCCTCTGCCGGATCCTCTGATCTCCCGTTCCATACATTTATGACCCGTTCTATTTTAAAACTTGCCTCTCAGGTCCTCTTTAAATCTTGCTATATTCACAGTTTATCCGTTCAAGAGAAGACATTTCGCAGGATGAACCGGCATATAATTGCACTTCCCCACAATCTCAAAAGCCGGTCGGTGGCGTGGTGGTATCAGCACCAGTCTTCAGGGTGAATGGTGCCGAGCTCGAATATGGCCGGCACGTCTTCCACGCCATCCGTGTTGGGCTGAGTGTCGAGTTAGCAAACCAGACTCGTAAATAAACATTCAAAATGCCTTGAAAACTGCAAAAATAATGCCCGATTTCGCCAGAAGGCGAACAACAGCAGTTGTTAATAAGTTGGGGATGACTGTATTTTGCAAATATTAGCAGTGTCTTTGACTAGACAGTTCCTGGAAACTTATTCACCCAGCCAAGGTGACGGAATAGCGATATATTTCCAGGTTTGAATGGCGTGTGGTTTTGTGAGCAGCTTCCAGACCGCGGTGTTCCTGGCTGCTTGCAAGCTACCGTTATTAGTGGATCAGCTGTCAGTCAATCGGACCACTGCATCCTGCGCGGCGTTCAGGAAATGGAAACTTCCATTGCCTTAAACATATGCTGTAGCGTTTTATGCAAGATATACTTTAACACTTTGTTTCCATTGCCTTGGAAACAAAATTCTGCTATCTATACCCCTCATGAATTTATAAGCCTGCACCCGGTCAAACTCTACAAATGTATGTAGTGTTATGAGAGACATAGATGCATAGACAATCATAATTGTTTCGCTGGGGTAGAAATGGCAAATATAAGAGTGGGAATGGCAGCACAATAGCGTGAACTTGAGCACAACAGCTCAAAGCGTCAGGGATCACCAATCAGTGTTGAATTCCATGGCAGTTTGTAAGGTGTTTGTCCATTCTTCCCGGGAAGGCCTGGGTTTCCTCCGATTGCTCTGGTTTCCTCCCGCATTCCAAAGACCTGCGGCTTGGGGATAGGAAGTTGTGGGTATACTATATTATATCTAAATGTAAGGAAATATTTGCGGGAGCCCTGCATAACCTCGGCTTGACTTACTCGTTGATGCAAAGGACACATTTCATCATATGTTTCAATTTCGCACCTTATATGTGGAAAACAGAATGTGTAAGATTTGGCACCACTCTGCCAGACTTTCAGCTTCCCTACTATATGCTGATTCATCTCCATCTTTGATTGGGCTAACGACGGTGTGTCCTCATGAAACTTAAATATGACGGGCTATGAGCAACTTCACTTAGGAAGGATGAGCGAAGTAGATAACTAAATATTGTATCATTTCTTTACCGAAGTTCGGTTATAAATGCAATAACTTTTGTTGGTCGGCCACGTACGTTGATCATGCACACCTCTTTGACCTGCAAGTTGAGAATATTTTGGCCCAGTCCAATCTAAGTTTTCTTGTCAGTCTCAAGTCTAAGCATTTTAATCAGTGACGGTGAGAATCGAAATGAGTCATAATTTCGAAGAGAATCAAAAATTCTTTATCGCTCAGTGTTAAATCATCCCACGCCCACCCCAATGAAACATTAACCAAGTTGGCGAAAAAGCGTGTCCTGGATCAGGGCCGCATCAGCACGGTGCTGTTTAGTAAAAGGAGTCAGCGGCAGACGGCACACAGACACAGAGGCTGGGGGAACGGCACCTCTCCTCTGCCAGTGACTGGGGATCAGAGAGTGGAGATCCTCTGCTGTTGCTGAGGCAATGCGGCTCTTTCTGCCCCTTGCATTTCACGCTTCCAAGGGTCGTTCATAGCCCACTTCTATTCTGAACTTGCAGATCTATCGAAGTTTTAGGTGTAGTCGTGGGAGCGGCAAAGTGTCCAGGGTAAAATTACTGGTAGCAGAGGAGACACAACATTCTGACGGAAGCGACGGACAGAAACTCAGCAAAAAGAAGAGCGCTAATAATTTGCAGGCGCTGCTGAAATCTAAATGTATAAACATCCGCCTGCCGCGACTCGGATTCGAACCGATGTTGCTGCGGCCACAACACAGAATACTAACCACTATACGATCACGGCCACGCATATCAGCGGTGCGGAATCTGCTGTCTAAATCTCTGATCCCGGTGCGACTCTGTCAACGACTGTTACTGCCTTTGCGGCGTTTCCGCAGAGACACAAGCAAAATGTACCGGAAATACTCAGCAGATGTGACAGGAGAAACAGAGTCAACACCTCGGGCCGACACCCTTCATCAGGCCAGAAACGTCCACTGTCTACACTTTTCCATAGATGCTGCCGGGAATGCTGTTTTTTTTTCAGCATTTTATGTGTGTTCCTGGTCATCTTGCTTTGCAGGATAAGAGTTATGTAGTAATACCTTGTGCTCGGTACACAACTCAGTTGCTGAGAGATAAATTCCCAGATAATTCCCTGGTGGACGGTGAATGTAAAAGAGTTGTGAAGGGGAGGAAAGTTCGGCTGTGTGACTCCTGTTCATCTTTCATACAACATAAAACAGTTCAAGCTATAGTTAGAAAAGCGGTGTGCGGGGCAAAAAAAAATGCACCACGGAACATACCGTGAATGCACGGGGAAAGAGAGCCAGCTATGGAAAATTTGGGGTGATACTGAAAACAGGGAGCGTTAGAAACCTGATACGTAATCGGTTTTGTATGGTGGAGAGAGTTTTGCAGTTACTGACTCTGAAAAAGCTGAACCATCAGCAAAATCATATGTCGGTGTACCTCCTAAGTTTCCTAAAATCTCTATTCGATCATTCACAACTCTTACATTTATCTCTCTAATTAAGTTACATTATACTAAATTTCATATTATTATTCACGTCCCAGTTATCCACACTTCCTATCTACTCAAATAGCAGCGAAAGACCTGTTGCAGAAGGTATAATCGAATTGATTTATCTCTGTACTTCAACCATCATTCAAGCACACCAATCAATTTAGTTCCATGTGGACTTCACAACCGTTCCGTTCGAGAGAGAGGAGACGGGGCAGGAAATCAAAATCGGATACGATATATTCTACCGCGTTCAGTGTTCAGCTCTGATAATGGGGGTCATTATGCCCGGAACTGTGTAGCAAACAGTTCATTTAATCTGAATCCTAACATAGATCAAAGTTAGAGTTGCAAAAAGGACACAATATGTTCGAATATTTGTTAATCTCACAGGTAAATTCTATAGCTCCGTTTCCCCCAAACCCCCTGCTCCCCTCCCTCCCGCGTGTAAGAGGCAGCAAGCAACAATCTCCCTTCCCCCCGCACTGACAAAAAAGCATCTGCACACGCCACGTAGAACTCCACCGTGAGCACAGCAACAGCAAAGACACAGACTTGCATGAATCCAATAATTCATTGTTCACCTGGCATTCGACATAAAGGAGAAAGAGATATCTCCATTTCACCTCGAGAGGGGAGGCATAATAAACAACTCGGTGGTTTACGGTGTTAAATATCCATTGCATCTCATCCTGTCTGAGTTGCAAAGTCTGTTTTTGTTTTTTTTTTAATCCTGGGCGGTAAGTAAAGACGGATGTGAACACCAGGGGGTAGTTTCGTAGGTAACTGGGGAGATGCTTAGTTTCCTTTTGGAGGCATTTCTTTTTGCTTTTGTTAGACTTGCCCAAAACGACGCCTGTAGTCCACTTAACTGCTTGTTGATCACAGCCAATGTTGACCCAGAATTTACCTGCCTCAGTCACATTGTCTCGAAGATACATCGTAGCTTTACCACCCGGTCTGCAAAATGCCCCACAGTGCCCACTGAGTCAGCACTCAGTTCGAGCGTTAAAACGGAGTCCTCACTCTCTGTGCCCTTTATAATTTAATACAGCTTCCCCAATAACAGCTCCCATTTACTCAATAAGCAATGAACATTTGTTTACAGATGGTTTCAATGGTTACATAACTGATACAGGAAATGTCCTTTCCATTGTCTGTACAAACCCGCTGATTTCGACCAACTGCTTGAATTTTTTCCGAAATGATCATCCCGATTCTTCCCTGTCAAGACATCTCACTACACCTTCATAAATTTATTTTGTCACCTTGTCTATTCTGCGGACGGGTCTCGTACAGGAAACGTAGACTCTGTTTCTCCAGCCGGAACTACGGTTGATCTGCTGATTATTTCCAGTGCTTTGCTCTTGTGTCTCCGCGGAAACGCCGTAAAGTCCGTGGCAGTGATTGATCAAGCCTCACAGGTAACAAAGGATTTGACAGCAGAAACCGAACAGCCGGTGTTTGGCCGTGATCGTATAGTGGTTAGTACTCTGCGTTGTGGCCGCAGCAACCTCGGTTCGAATCCGAGTCACGGCAGGTGAGTGCTTACACATTTAGCTTTCAGCAGCGCCTGCAAATTAAATGCTCTTCTTCTGCAGTTTTTCCGTACGCCGCTTCCCCAGGAGGCTGAGTCATCTCTGTCACACAGAAGCTTTCCCTTCGACACATTGTTACTCGAACCAATACACACTGAACCACTCGGTGCATTTGGAAACGAACGTACGCGATAGATCGGAAAGCTTTGAATGTAAACGGGCTAGGATGATCCTCGAGATCGCGGAACGCAGGACGTAGGAAGACCCGCATTGACTCAGCTAGAGCAGATAATCTTGACTCTCTGATCCAGGCACTGCCAGAATAGAGGTGCCTTTCACCGTAGCCCTTGTGCCTATGAGTCGCGGATTCATTTTATTGAAAGGGACAGTGCGATGCTGTGCTTATTCAGGACTCGCTTCTTCGAAATCACGCGTGGTTAATGTTACATGGGTGATGAGTTAACACTGACTCACAACGCCTTTTTCATTGTGTTCCACATTACACCTCATTCGGTTCCTCACCGTCACTGATGTGAAGTGCTCAGACTTTTCGACTGAAAGCCAGCTCAGATTGGACAGGACTCAGATAGCTTCAGGGTGAATTCCAAAGGGCTGTGCTGAATGTGAAGGAATGAGACCGAAACAGAGAAAGAATTGCATTTTGTAATTCTAGTTTGGGGAAAAGGAAATAAAATAGCATCTGTTTATAAATCCACTAGTATGAAGTGTTATGAGAGGCATAGTTGGATTGCCGATCATTATTATTTCGTTGATGTGGAAATGGCAAATACCAGACGGGAAATGGCAGCACAAAAGCGTGACTTTAAGCGCAACAGAGATCACCGATCTGTGCTGAATTCCAGGACAGTTTTTAAGGTGCTCGTCTGTTCTCCGCGGGACTGCCTGGGGTTGCTCTGATTCTCTGGTTTCCTCCCGCATTCCAAAGACGTGCGGGTTATGGTTAGTAAGTTGTTGGCATACTACATTGTAGCCGAAAGCAAGGGATAATTGCGGATGCCCTGCATGTCCTCGATTTGCGTTAGTCGCTGATACAAAGAACTGATTTTACCATATGTTTCGATGACGCACCGTATATGTGGAAAGTAATGCGTGGAAAAGGTACTATGGAAAACAAACCTAACTCTAATATTTAAGCTGAGACGAGACAAATGTTAAAGAAGAAGCGCGAAGCAAATGTCATTCAAACAGAGAGTAGCAGGTATCTGGCGCACGGTGACAGGAGAGATGTTGGTTAGAACCCTAGGATCGTTTAAGACAGGCGCATGAATATTCAGGTAATGGGGTGATCAGTTTAATTTCGTATTATATTCGGCAGATACGAGTACCGAGACGCCTGTTCCTTTGCTTTCGGTAGTGCTTATTGTTCATTCTCACTCCTCACCCTGCTTTGCTGCAGGGAAAACATTCACAGCCTATGCAGTCTCCCTTGTTCCGTCACGCTGCTAACAATCTTGCCCTAAGCCTGAATGTAATCCTGCCGTAGGTCGGCTCAAAAAGAAGGCATATCGCATATCTGCATTCAACGGTCAGGACTGTGTGATAAACTTGGCAACTTATGTAGCACATGCACAGGGTTTTGGTTAGACCACAAATGGCGCGTCGTGTGCAGTTCTGGTCACCATTAAGGAACACAAAGCAGCATCATCGGGATGTTGCACCGGTCTGCTCTGACCAACAGTTGGACAAACGTGTGTTGTGTGCTCTGCAGCATCGGAGGCTGAGCGGAGACCTGAGAAAATTCGATAAATTATGATTGGATTAGGCAGGTTAATAGTTAGATGGGGTTCTCTCTGGAAATGTGAGGAGTAATTTACTTTGGATAGTCCAAATGAGGGCAGACTGCATTGTTCATGGCGGAATTCTTAGAAATGTTGAGAAACGGAAGGAATTTTGTATCCAGATCCATATATGATTGAAAGTTGCCACATAGGTTGACCGGATGCTGAGAGGATGTTGCATTGACCTTCTTTAGACGTGATTGATTTCATGGGACACGAGGTGAGACACGGCTTTGTAAAAATCTGTTAGACAATTCTTTTAATATGGTTTAGGACTATTTGCCTCAATATTGGAAGGATGGAGAATTTTTTGTGTGCGTGAAGAGCAGGTTTGCGAGAATGCTGTTTAGATGTCAAATCATGTCTTATGAAGAAAGGGTGAGTGATCTAGTGTTTTCCACTTTGATCTGAAGGTTTAACAAGTATAGCTGCCCGGCTGAGTTTGAACGGGAGATGTTTCGGTGAAGTACCGTATCTTTGTACATTGGACTACCAGAAGAGACGTTCATCAGGTGAACCCAAGTGTAGAGGAGGCCAGACACGAGGATCAAAATGAACTAGACACTGGGTACTCATTCTGAATACTTAGCAAAATCGAACAGAACAAAACGAATTTAGACAGAGAAAGAAGATACAGGCGCACTGATATCTAAAACAAGACACAGGTAAAAATATTCGCACACTAATCAGGTGAGGAGGAGCATCGCAGTGCAGAGGATTCTGGCGCTCCTGGTGGCCAAACTGAGTCATGACATGAGCACCAGATTGTACGGCCGGAAGCTGAGGGCCCAGGTCAATCCGGGTGGTCATGGGGGAAGAGTCTGAACGTATCCATGTCTAGGATGTCACGGAATGAAGCCACAATTTTTTCCTTGAGACTGGTGGCTGAGGGGTAATAACTGTTCCTGAACCTGATGATGAGTGTTCTGTGATCCTGTACTTTCTTCCTCTTCTCAGCAGTTACGTGATGTTGCTTTCCTAGAACAGTGGTCCGTGTTGATATGCTCAATGGTGGGGAGAGCTTAACCATGATGTACTGGGCTGTATCTACTAGCTTTGGTAGCTTCTGTTCAATGGTACTAGTGTTTCCATACCAGGCTGTGGTGCAACCACACATATATAGATGTTTCCAGAAGTTTTAAGTAGCTTGACGACTGTTTGGAAACTTCGAAGTAAGTAGAGGCGCTGCTGTTCTTTCGTCGTAATGATATTTACATGCTGGACCCGGACAGGTACTGTCAAATGGTAACACCGAGGAATTTAAAGATAGTGATCTTCTCCACCTTTCATACTCGGATGACATACATCCTGTAATGCTTTTGTTCGCAGCTGTCCACGAAGACAGAGGAGATCCCCCAAAGTCTGTATGGCAGTTAAATGTTTTAGCCCCAAAATGCCCCCCACCACCAGCTCCTCTCCCCCCCCCCGCGCGTAAGGGACAGCAAACCACAATCCCGCTTCCTCCACGGGCAAAAAAAGTTCCTAACACTCCAGCGTGAGCAAGGCCATAACAAAGACACAGACTTGCAGTACTCCAATGGCGACATTGTTCACCCGGCATTCGAAATAAGGGAGAAAGAAATGTCTCCGTTTCCCCTCGAGAAGGGAGACATAACAAACAACTCGATGGTTTACGATGTTAAAAGTCCATTGCGTCGCTTTTTCCAAGCTCTGTGCGCAAAGATCTCGGATCACTGGGCACAAAGCCGTAGAACATTCATCTACCGCGACACTACAGTCGTCGGCTCGGACGCCGACCTGCGATCCACCCGTCACCAATGCCACGAAAAATTGGTCCTCCAAACGAGAGCGGAGCGCTTAGGTCGGGCCCTTGGCGTACCGAACAACGGCCAGTTGTGAATTCAATTGAGCGGGTCCTATTCCAGCAAATGACGGTAGTCAGCACGTACTCAGTTCAATGTCTTCAAAAGAACCGTGAAAGGAAAAATAGAGATAGTAAAGATGGAAATGGAGCTGATTCCGGAGATGCAAGCAAAGGGGGCGTCATTAACCCTCCTATGCTCCGCCAAATGCTTCAAAGAACCTCAGCCAGTGACCTCCACCCACCTCCCGTGGTGTAAGTGTTTTAAATACCAGTATTTCCCGATATACAATCTGTTTAATTCAAAGGTCTCGACTATGACAGTGATTCCCCAGGCGACAGGGAGAAGAAAAAATGGTGCAGACGGCGAGAGGTCCCGACAGTTAATGGGATACAGCGGATGTGAGCGGGTTCTGTATCCTGAGAAGCCTGTGACTTCGCCAAATATTACTATGAAGGTGGGTATTCCCTGGACACTGAATGGAACTTACAATTTTTCAATCTCGTCACCGTCTCGAACTGCCAAGCCTCCTCTGGGCCCTTCACAAGGAAACGGTCTTCCAGTCTGCGTCCGGTCTCACCGATATATAAAAGGACACACCGGGAGCACCGGACGCAGTATACCACACCAGCCGACTCGCAGGTGAAGTGTCGCCTCACCTGGAAGGACTGTCTGAGGCTCTGAATGGTGGTGAGGGAGAAAGTGTAAGGGCAGGTGTAGCACGTGTTCCCTTTGCAAGTATAATTGCCAGGAGGGAGATCGGTGGGAAGGGATGGGGGTACGAGTGGACAAGGGAGTCGCGTAGGGAGCGATCCTTACGGAAAGCAGAAGAGCGGGGGGGTTGGGGAGATGCGCTTGATAGTGGTATCCCGTTGGAGGTGGCGAAGGTTACGGAGAATTGTACGTTGGACCCGGAGGCTGGCGGGGTGGTAGCTGAGGACAAGGGGAACCCTATCCGGAGGGGGGTGGCGGGTGGATGGGCTGAGGGCAGATGTGCGGGAAATGGGAGAGATGCTTTTGAGAGCAGAGTTGATGGCGGAAGAAGGGAAGCCCCTTTGTTTAAAAAAGGAAGACATCTCCTTCGTCCTGGAATGAAAAGCCTCATCCTGATAGCAGATGCGGCGGAGACGGAGGAATTGTGGGAAGAGGATAGCATTTTTGCAAGAGACAGGGTGGAAAGAGGAATAGTCCAGGTCGCTGTGAGACTCTTTAGGCTTATAGAAGATATCAGTAGTTCAGCCGTCTCCAGAGATGGAGACAGAAAGATCAAGAAAGGGGAGGGAGGTGTCACAAATGGACCAGGTAAATTTGAAGGCAGGGTGAAAGTTGGAGCAAAGTTTTCCATCAATCTGCCTGTTCTCCATCTCCCTATGGTGCACCCCTTCCCCTTTCTTTCTCCCTAGGCCTCCCATGGTCATTTTCCTTCTCCAGCTCTGTATCCCTTACAATCTTTCCTTTCAGTTAGATCTGACGAAGGGTCTCGGCCCGAAACGTCGACAGTGCTTCTCCTAGTAGATTCTGCTTGGCCTGCTGCTTTCCGCCAGCATTTTGTGTAAATTTTGTTTATCATTAAAGGTAGCATCACTGGTAGAAAGGTTCGAAAGGGGGTGTTGTGGACAGCGAGAAAGATTATCAAATCTTGCTGTGGAATCTGAACCAATGGTAAAAAAGGGGCTGAAAATGGCAGGAAGCATTTAATGCAGACAGTTGTGGGTTTTCACACTTCTGGGGGGGCCAACCAGGGCAGGTCTTACACAGTGAACGGTAAGGCACTGAGGAGTGCAGTAGAGCAAAGGAATACAGGTCTATAATTCATTAAAGGCGTCACTGGTAGAAAGGGTTGTCGATTTACTATTATATAGGTATTTACTAATAAAGATCGTGGTTTTAACATTAAAATCCGACTCAGTGTGAAATCTCTTGCTGCGGGTTTGTTTCTAAACCGTTATACTTCGTAACAACACTGCATCTAATCTTCTTATTAATCTACTCACTGCCACCCATTGTCAACCTGCTCTTCACGCATCCTCAGAGGAGCTCTCAGAATTTTATGTTCCAACAACACATCTGATTGACTGATGAAGGGTAAGTGAATTGTAGAAGGCGGATACAGTGAGGAGTCCAGAGAAAAATGAGGGATGGGACAATAGCAGAGGACAAGACAGCGGTGGATATTGGGAGAGGGGTAGTGGAGGATGAAGTTAAAGGGAGAGAAGGGGATGCAAATATAAGAAAGTGCAAGTGGTCGGCCCATTTGGGAAACATAGGTGACGTTGATAATAAGCAAGTCGTTGCGTGCAGCTCCGATGAGAATTATCAAATATTCCAGTTCCGGACTAGGACAGCTGGAGTTCTTAGTCACACTCATGGGTTCTTCAGTACGTGACATCGGTTTAAGAACACTACCTCATAACTTTACCACTCTTTTTGCACTACTTACTTTTTTTTCATATCGGATTGATAGTTGCAGAAATTTACAGTCATCCACCCCATCTAGCCCATGTGGATCCATTCAAACTGCACCCAGACCATCGCACTTCTTACCCCTCCCATCCCTATGACAATGGAAATTTCTCTTAAAATTTTATATCGAAGTCGCATCCACCTCTTGCGCTGTCAGGTCGTTACATAATCACCAACCTCTGAGTGAAGCAGTTTCCCCTCAAACTCCCCTTAACTATTTCACCATTCTCTCTTAACCCATAATCTCTCGTTGCGGTATTCAGCCAACCTCAGAAGACAAAAACGCCTGCTTTCAATGATCCTACCTACACCCCTCATAATCTGTCCTCAGGCTTGAACGCTCTGCGAATTAAAATTCTCACGTATGCAATCCTTCCTTATAACTCAGGTCCTCTAGTCTCGGCCTCACCCTTGTAAATTTTGTTTGCACTTTTTCGATCTTAGTTGCATCTTTCCTGTAGGTAGGTGACCAAAACTGCAAACAATCCTCCAAACTAGGCCTTGCCAACGTCTTATGCAACTTCAACATAACATCCCAACACCTGCACTGAATAATGTGATCCATGAAGACCAATATGCCAAAAGCTTTCTTTCCGGCCCTTTCTACCTGTGACGCCACTTTTAATGAATTATATACCTATATTCCTTTGCTCTACTGCACTCCTCAGTGCCTTACCGTTCACTGTATAAGACCTGCCGTGGTTTGTCCTCTTGAAGTGAGAATCCTCACAACTGTTTGCATTAAATGCCTTCGCCATTTTCAGCCCCTTTTTTTCCAGATGGTTCAGATTCCACAGAAAGCTTTGATAATCTTTCTCACTGTCCACTACACCCGCTTTCTACCAGTGATGCCACCTTTACTGAATTACGGATCTGTATTCGGAGCGAGAAGGCTATGAGGGAACGGCTGATTTTTCGGAGCGAGGGGGTTTTGATTACTTGAGGTAAAAGACAGGTGAGCCTGCGCAGGCACGTGACGTCAGCCAGTGAAGCGCAAAAGTTTTAAAATGAAGGTCGCCCTACCCAGCGAGCAGCATTCAGAGTGGACAGCGGAGTGAGAAGCAGCAGAGTGGTAGGACTTCGGCTCCACGGGCTGAGGCAATAACAGGACGAGTTGAGGCAGGTTTACCTGTGTTATTTGCGGAAAGGAGGAACTATGTGTGTGAGACCAGTTTTTGTGTTCGGTGTCAGATGTGGGAGGTCCTGGAGTCTCCCAGCCTCCGGGATGGCCATATCTGCAACAGATGTGTTGATCTGCAGCTCCAGAGGGACTGTGCTAAGGAACGAGAGATGCAACTCGATGATCTTTGCCTAGTCGGGGAGAGTGAGGTGGTGATAGAAAGGAGTTATAGGCAGGTGGTCACAGCTGGGCCATGAGAGAAAGAAAACTGGGTCACAGTCAGGACGGGGAAGGAGAAGAGTCAGGTACTAGAGGCTACTGTGGCTGTACACCTTGACAATAAGTACTTCTGTTTGAGTACTATTGGGAGGGGATAGCCTACCTGGGGGAAGCGGCAGTGGTTGTGCCTCTGGCACGGAGTCTGGCCCTGTGGCTCAGAAGCGTAGGGAAGGGAAGAGGAAGTCAGAAGTGATAGCGGACTCTATAGTTACGGGGTCAAAGAGGCGATTCTGTGGACACAGGAAAGAAACTCGGATGGTAGTTTGCCTCACAGGTGCAAGGGTCCGGGAGTTTCAGATCACGTCCAAGATATCCTGCCATGGGAAAGGAAACACTCAGAGGTCGTGGTACAAGATACCCTGTGGTGGGAGGGAGAACAGCCAGAGATCGTGGTACATACTGGTACCAATGACATAGGTAGGAAAAGAGCAGAGGTCCATAAAAAAAGACTACAGGGAGTTAGGAAGGAAGTTGAGAAGCAGGATCACAAAGGTAGCAATCTTGGGATTACTTCCTGTGCCACGCGACAGTGAGAATATGAATAGAATGATGTGGAGGATAAATGTGTGGCAGAGGAATTGGAGCAGGAGCCAGGGATTCAGATTTCTGGATCTTTGGGACCTCTTCTTGGGCAGGTGTGACTTCTACAAAAACGACGGGTTGCACTTGAATTGCAGGGGGAATCAAGATCCTGGCGGGGCGGATTGCTGAGGCTATTGGGGAAAGTTTAAACTAGAATTGTTGGGGGATGGATACCGAACTGAAGAGACGGCGGAAGAGGAAGTTACCTCACAAATAGAGAAAGCTTGTAGACAATGCGAGGGGGACGATAGGTTGGTGATTAAGAAGGGACACGTTCATACCGAAAGTTTGAAATGTGTCTATTTTAACACAAGGAGTGTTGTGAACAAAGCGGATGAGCTTAGAGCGTGGATCAGTACTAGGAGATATGATGTAGTTACCAGTACAGAGACTTGGATGGCTCAGGGACAGGTATGGTTACAAGTGCCGAGTTTTAGATGTTTCAGAAAGGACATACAGAGAGGAAAAAGAGGTGGGGACGTGACACTGTTGATCAGAGATCGTGTCACTGCTGCAGAAAAGGTGGATGCTATGGAGGGATGGTTTACGGCAGGCATGGGCAAACTACGGCCCGGGGGCCATATGCTTTTTAATCCGGCCCGCAGAACGATGAAATTATATTAATAAACCTTGTTAACGTTTTCTCCCCGCAATTCTGGCGTTTTCCCAATAGATGACGCACTCTATATACATTGACCTTTGTTGAGGTGCGGCGTATTACTCCACATTTGCGCTTTACTCTTTGTTCGGCTCGACCTATTTGTGTGAACAGGCGTTCAGCGTCATGAACATCAACAAAGCCAGCCACAGATCCAAGTTAACTGACCAACACCTCAGATCCATCCTGAGAATCGCCACAACAAAACTAAATCCAGACTTTGATGTGCTGGCTAAAAAGGGAGACCAACAACACTGTTCCCACTGAAATTAAAAATAAGTTTCTTCGTTGTGTTATGTAAAAAATGCTTTTGAAAATAATTTTTTTCAATAAGCCTTACATGTTACATATCATTTCTGTTAAGTGATGGACAAGAGTTTTGCGCAGGTGCACGTACGTTCTCAAAATAAAAAATGCGCTCCAGATCAAATAACACGCTCCGCATACTGGGGCGCTGTCACTGTTCTGTCCTTGTGCTGGTTGTTGTTGAGTTTTGGCACAGGGGACAATTGAATAAGAAGGAGCAGGACAAGTAGACCTGCATCTCCTACCGTTTTTGAAATAAAGACAGTCAGGAGGAGAGTGATGATGATAATATCTTGAAGGATAACAGAATTTTCAGTGCTTTAAAATAATAACTGTTACTATTAAAAAAAGCTGTATTTTACTCATTTAATTTTCAGTGTTTTAAAAGTCATTTCAATAAATAGCTAAATACCATGGGACTTCAAAGACAGATATTTTATTGTAATGCATTTGTTCATTTCCAATTGAAATTAAAGCACATGTTTTCTACATATCCCATGATATTTTATTTTCTCTTATGAGGTGTATTACCAAAACACTCCGTCCATCTGCTCCTGGTCCGGCCCCCCTGTCAAATTTTAGAACCCTTTGTGGCCCACAAGTCAAAAAGTTTGCCCACCCCTACTCTACTCCCTTTCTTGAATAAAGGAACAACATCCACAAGCCTCCAATCCTCCGGAACCTCTCCCGACCCCATTGATGATGCAAAGATCATCATCAGAGCCTCAGCAATCTCCTCCTTCGCCTCCCACGGTAGCGTGGGGTACATCACGACCGGTCCCAGCGAGCTGTTCAACTTCATGCTTTCCATAAGCTCCAGCATACCCTCTTTCTTGAAATCTACATAAGCAAGCTTTTAAGTCTCTTGCAAGTCATTAGTACAATCACGATGATCCATTCCCATAGTGAATACTTCTATTTCTCTTCGGTTCCATACTCACTTTTCCACTGTCACACTTGATAGGTCCTATTCTTTCACGTCTTATCCTCTTGACATTCACATATTTGCAGAATGCCTTGGAGTTTTCCTTAATTCTGCGCGCCAAGGCCTTCTTATCTGGCTCTCCTAATTTCCCTCTTAAGCTCCTTCGAGTAGCATTATAATCTTCTATATCTCAAACATTACCTAACTTTCTGAACCTTTTGTTAGCTTTTCTTTTCTTCTTGACTAGTTGCCATACATCCAATATACACCACGGTTCCTCGACCCTAGCATAAATTCCCTGTCTCATTGGAACGAACTTAGACAGAACTCTACACAAATATCCCCCGACTATTGGGCATATTTGTTCCATACTTTTCTCTGAGAACATCTGTTTCTAATTTAAGAATCCAATTTCCTGCCTGATAGCCTCATAATTCCCCTTATTCTAAATAAATGCTTTTTTATCTTGTCTGTTCCAATCTCCCAGTGCTATGGTAAAACTGATAGTTCTTTCACTGAAAGATCTGACACCTTACCAGGTTCATTTCCCAATACCAAGTCAGGTACAGCCTCTCCTCTTGTGGCTTATTTTCATACTGTGTCAAGAAACCTTCCTGAACACATCTAACAAACTCTACCCCTTGCTCTAGGGAGATGCTAATCAATATTTGGGAAATTAATATCTCCCATCACAACTCTGGTTTTATTTCACCTTTCCAGGATCTGTTTCACTATCAGTTGCTCGATATACCTATTACCAATGGGCGGCCTATAATAAAGTCCCAGTAAAGCTACTGACCCCTTCCTGTTCCTAACCTCCTCCCACAGAGACTCCGTAAAGTTAACCCCTTCATTCCCGGAATAATCCTCGTGAACCTCTTCTGGACTCTCTCCAATTTCTGAGATAATGGGTGGAAAACCGATGTCAATTCTCCAAGTGCTGCCTGACTGGTGTCTTATAAAGCTTCAGTATTATCACTTTGCTTTTTATATTCTAGTCCTCCTGAAACAAATGCTTACAATGCATTTTCATTTACCACAGGCTCAACCTGTGAATTACCCTACTGGGAGTCTTGCACGTGGACTCTTAAGTCCCTCTGCACTTCTGATGTTTGAATGTCATCCCCATTTAGATAATAGTCTGCACTATTGTTCCTTTAATCAAAATGCATTATCATCCATTTCCCAACACTATATTCCATTTCCCAATTTTTGCCCATTCTTCAAATTTGTCTAAGCCCTGTAATGCTGTAAGCGCATTTCTGCCTCAGTACTTCCTACACCTCCACCTATCTTCGTATCATCTGCAAACTTTGTCATAAAGACATCAATTCCATTATGCAAATTATTGAAAAGTAATGTGAAAAGAGTCGCTCCCAATACTGAACCCTGAGGAACACCACTACTAGTCACTGGCAGACAACGAGAAGAGGCACCTTTTATTCCCACTCGCTGCTTCCTGCCTGCCAGCCATTCCTCTGTCCATGCCAGTGTAATGGCTCCTCTGTAATATTAACTGCTAAAGCTAATGTAATGGCTTCTCTGTAATGTTAACTGATGAGGTAATGGTTTCTCTGGACCAGCGATATTTGGGTTATAACTAGATATAACGAGTTGCTATCCAATGGGAGAAATGTTATTCTTTCTTGCGTGACTGGGAGCCGGGGATTTTCGCGGGGCTTTCGTCGCGGGGAGAAGAGGAAGGACTCGTGTAGAGAGCGCTGGTAGACCACCGGACGGTGTATACTGGAATCTGATGGTCTGAAACGTTTCGGCTGAGATGGATGGTGGAGGAATATCTGTTGACTGAGCCCCAACTGATATTTTGGGGGCTCGTCCGGGATTGATTGATCCAGCGTGGATGCTGTGTGATCGCCCTGTTTAAATTAGTGCTGGTATGGATGCTGCTGGCATCGAACGCTGGTGTGTATCTGAGAGACTACCGGTAATTAATGCGTGAGTGTTGGGCGGGGTGGATATTCGTACCGCAGATGAATTGTTAATTCGATGTTTGGGTATGGTTAAATATGTTGACAAGGTAGAAATCATAACGCGTATGTTTGATAAAATGGCTCAGACTTTGTTTTAGTTCAGACTAGTGCTGATATAATAGCGGTAGTACTGCCAGCATTTTTGGTGACCGGGGAGGCGGAGCCATGACGTGTTCAGACTGTCAGCGGGCACAAGCTGAGTTGCCCGCAATTAGGGGCGTAGAGTTTAGAGACAGGGTTCATTCGTTTCTGAGGGATGAGGATTTGGAAAGTTTGATTAGTTCCCGTCCCCTAGTGATGAGTGAGGGCTCTGATTTGGCATCCGCCATTACCTCCTTGGCGAGTAAGGTAGCGGGTCCCCGCCAGAAGCTAAGAATTTTCTCTGGAATAACGCCCACCCGAGGGAAAGGGGGATTATGAGATGTGAGCAGAGCAGATCTCAGTTGTTAGGTGAGTGGCAGTGCTTTGATGACGAAAACCGACAGCGATTGGTTGAAAGTTTGAGGGGGTTGGCGTCTGCGATATTAAGAGGGGTGAACGTTAACAGCCCTCTGCCTCTCTTGCTGAGTATCTAGACGCATTGGAGAGCGCTTTTGTTCTGACCGGGAACACAATGGAGCTCCTGAGGGTGGAGGAGGGGGTTTTAAACCATGCGTAAGAGGAAAGGGAAGAAGCTTTCCGCGTATCTCTTTCGGCTAGAGAGACAGCTAAATTGGTGGCGGCGCCGGAGCGGGGGTGGGGGTGTGATTCAGCTGGCTGAGGTGGATCAGCCAAAGTCGCCCAGTACCAGGGCATGATTGCTTGGGGTCTCCGGCAGTCCCATAAAATAGGCACCCCCCCCCCTTGTTCAGCTGTTCAGAGAGGTGCGGGGGAATGAGAACGCGTTGGGGCCGCGAGAGGACTCCGTCAACAGGGTGCAGTCCTCGGTCGTGGCCCCTTCTTTGAAGTGACCGGGGCCAGCTCAAACCGAGAACTGGTAGTGGCAGAGCTAAGAACTGTGAGGTCACGGGGGTTCACAATGGGTGTGGACCCTCCGTATGAAAGGACTGGCAGAGAGCACCACCCCCCCGACCCACTCAGGGGAAGGACCGCGCAGCGGGCTGCGGGTGGCCGGTGTTCCTGGAGAAGACGGACGGCCGGTAGTGTGTGCTATAAGTGTGGAGAACAGGGACGTTTCCGTCGGGAATGTGAGCGGCAGGCAGCCCCTCGGAAAACGATCCCACGGGTACCCAAGCAGGGAGCGGTGTCGGAAAACTTAGAGGAGCCCCAATGAGGGAACGGTGTTCCATCACTGGGGCTCTGGGGAACACGTTCCCAGCAATATACCAAGGAACTCCCGAAAGCAGAAGACCCTATTCCTGAAGGATTAGTGGAACCACGCTCCAGCGTGTCGCTGCTGATAGAGGGAATCGATGCTAAACCATACTCGACATCGGGTTGCAGGTCACGTTACTGTACCCTTCGTTCTACAACCAGTATCTGAAGCATTTTCCCTTGACTCCATTCATTGCACTGGAGATTTGGCATATCAGTGCTGGTGATTATCCGTACGACGATTATTTGTCAGTGAAACTGGAGTTCTCGGCGACCGATGTGGTAGTGTCTGAGTTTCTTGATACATTAGTGCTGGTTTGTCCAGATCCTGTTGAGTCGGGCGGTGTTTCAATTCTGGTAGGGATCAACACCTCTCTTGGATGGAGGCTGATGGAGGACTGCAAGGAGAAGGCGGGTGAGAAGGCAGGCGAAGGCGGGGACCTGGTCTGTGCACCATTGTTTCGAGTTGCGTTTGAGGAAGTGCGTGGCCGCACTGGGCCGGATACTGAATTTAAGCGAGGGACTGTGTGGTGCACCAAGTCGAAGCCTGGGGTGGTACGGCCCGGGGAATGAGCGAAAGTAAAGGCGACCCTCAGTTTTCCCGGAGTGCTTGAAGCTGAAGCCCTCAGTGGATGATCCGGAGGATTTCGATGGGTTGTCAAGATTTCCGGCTGAGGTGATTTGAGCACCGAATTGAAGAAGCCCTCGGCTGTACAGGCGAGCAGGATGGCTGTGATTGTCAGGAACACTGCGAAGAGAGAGATTATCTTTAAGAGAGGGATGCCCCTGGCGCATTTGCTCCCGGTGACGATTATGTCCAGCGCCCCCATGGGGCCCGCTGAGCAGAATCTATTTGAAAAGGGGAAAAGTTGATCGCTGAGGTTTTTAACTTCGGGGACTCTTCTGTGCCGCTGAGTTGGAAAAGGAGGCTGTTGGAGAAGATTTTTACGCTGCAACGTGTCTTTTCAATTGGCGAGTTTTATGTAGGTTGTTCCAAGAGCACTCGTCACACCATCCGGGTGACCGAGGACACCCCGTTGAGAGAGAGGTCGCGGCAACTGGCCCTTGCAGACGTGGATGACGTGTGGCAGCATCTGCGTAAGTTGAAGGAAGCTGGGATCATCACTGAGTCTCGAAGCCCCAATGTGTCCCCAGTAGTAGTGGCCCGGAAGGTAAACGGGAAAGTCCGCATGTGTGTGGACGAGAGGACACTGAACCGGCGCACCATCCCTGACCAGCTCCCGGTCCCGAGGGTCGAGGACGGGCTGGCCTCTCTGAGTGGGGTGAAGTGGTTTAGTGTGCTGGACTCGAGGAGTTCATTTTACAAGATCCCGATGAGTGAAGCCGATAAAGAGAAGACAACATTTATATGCCTGCTGGGATGTTTACAGTTTAAAAGGATTTATCAGGGCATATCGAGAGCACTTGTCACCTTTCAGAGGGATTTGAAGAAGACGGTGGAGCATATGAACTTACTTGTTGTGTTGCTATGCTTGGAAGAACTGTTAGTATTTGGATCCACCTTGGAAGAACACAAAGCGAGGCTACTGAAGGTGCTCAGCCGCCTGAAGGATGAAGGGTTAAAACTTTACGCGGACAAGTACCGGTTCTGCAAAGCATCTGTTAGTTTTTAATCTTGCGGAATAGAGTAGCTATAGAACCGGCTAAGATAGAAGCGGTGACACTTGGCCAAGGGCCCAGACTGTGAGCGCTCTGCGCTCGTTCCTTGAGTTCTGTGGTTATTACTGGAGATTCGTGAAGGGCTACACCAGAGTGAGTCATGCCTTGAATCAGCTTCTGTGTGGTTACCCTACCCTTGAGAAAGAAAGAGAAAGGAAAAGAAAGGACAAGAGAATGCAGAATATCTAAACCCATCGATGCCCTTTGGACAGGGGTGGGATGTAAAATGTCGGGAGGCTTTTCAGTCGCTGAGGAGTTGCTGACCCAGGCACTGGTGCTGGCTTTTGCGGACCCAAGATTTCTGTATGTACTACACACAGATGCAAGCCGAAAGGGTTTAGGAGGCTTTCTGTGTCAGGATCAGGGCACCGGGCTCAGGCCTGTGGCGTTTGTCAGCCGGTGTTTGTCGCCCTCCGACAGAAACTATCCCACGCACAAGTTGGAATTCCTGGCGTTGAAATGAAAGGTGGTGGATAAGCTCAGTGACTCTCTCTGTGGAGCCAAGTACGAGGTCAGGATGGACAACAACCCCCTAACTTAGATCCTGACCTCGGCGAAACTGGATGCCACAGGCCTTCGATGATTGTCAGCGTTGTCTGACTATGATGTCAGCCTGAAGTACCGGCCGGGAAGCCGGAACGTCAAAGCGAATGCTTTGGCCTGACGGATACATGAGGAACTGGAAAGGGACGAGCAGTTGAGAGCTTTTCTGCCCCTGGGGTGAAGGTCATTTGTCAATTTGCCATCACCGTGAAGGCCGAGGAAAAGAAGAGGCCGGATCGCTCAGTGGACCTATTGGGGGCTTCTGATGACACCCTACCCGCAGTTTATTATAACCTGACTACGCTGAAGACCGAGGAGCTGCCGGCCTTGAGTTCTGGGCAAGTGGCAACTGCTCAGCGTGATTACCCGGTAATTGACACTATTTGGTATGTGGTTGAAAAGGGGAAGAAGATGAAACACGCTTCGGTGTCTCCATCACTGAAAGAATGGCTTCGGTTGAAGCTGAAGAACGAAATCTGATACCGGTTCACGTCACCCCCGGACCGACCTAGGCGTTGCCAGCCGGTCCTGCCCGAGAAGTATCGGAGGATTGTGTTGAGGTCGCTTCATGATGGATTGCTCAATGACCGGTTTTACTGGCCCGAATGAAGTTGATCGAAGAATGCTGCAAGTCATGTATTCACTGCATACGGCGGAAGATTTTGCCTACGCGGGCTGCTCCTATGGCCCACTTGCAGAGTGCAGGCCCCCTGGACCTGGTGTGTACGGATTTCCTGTCCTTCGAACCCGATGTCAGCAACAGGGCGAATGTCTTAGTTATCACTGACCACTATACCAGTTATGCTCGGGCTTTTCCTTCCAATGACCAGAGGGCGACTACAGGGGCAACAGTGTTATGGGGGAATTATTTCGTACTTTATGGAGTTCCCAGGTGGATACATGCTGACCAGGGACGGGACTTCGAGAGCCGACTCGTCTATGAGTTACTGGGCATGCTTGGAGTCGAGAAATTGAGGACTACTCCATATCACCCAGTCTGAAAGGTTTAATCGGACCTTGCTAGACATGCTGGACATCCTGGAAATCAAAAAGAAGAGCAGGTGGAGTCAACATATTGGGCATTCTGTTTTTCACTGTTACAACTGTATATGAAATGAGGCTACTGAATACATGCCCTATTATCTGATGTTTGGGCGGGAGGCGCGGTTATATATTGACCTTTATTGTGAGACTGACGAAGGTCACTTACCACCGAAGCCTTATCTGAATTATGTCTCTGACATGAGGGGAGAGCTGAAAAAGCCTGATGAATTGGCTGGGGTCATGGCTGCCAAGCAGAATCGCGGAAAAAAAGGTATGATCAGAAGGTGGGTTCCCCAATTCCTGCCGGAAGATCCAATCCTCAGAAAGAACATGGTCGTACCTGGAAAACACAAATTGGTGGACCTCTGGGCGGCCACACCCTATGTGGTGGAGAGTCAGATGTCAAACCTACCGGTGTCGTGGGTGAAACCAGAGAAGGGGAAGGGGCCTGTCATGATTCCTTATCGGAACCACCTGTTGCCACTGGAACAAGAGGTGCAAATAGACCCTGATCCCGACTGGAATCCTACACCTAGTAAGAGAACTCAGCGGAAACGAGGGAGAACAACAGGATCTCACAGCGGGAGAGGCTGGGCCGGGCCCCGCCCCCGAGAGGGATACTGATTCGAAGGATGATGATCTGGATGTGTAATTCATGCTGCCTTTCGCTAACTCTCCATTGATAGAGGAAGAGATACCTGGCCCTTCTCCCGCTGAGTCAAGTGAAGTGGGGGGGATTTGTAATCTGTGGGCCGCCTGGGGTGCAGCCGGACCCTGAAGGCATGGAGCCGGGACCTGGACACGGAACAGGGGGCTCCGAGTTACAGGGGGTTTTGAGTGATAGATAGCGGGAGGTTTCGCCAAGCAGGTCCGACGTATCCCCAGTAGCGTCTGAGCCGGAAGAGTCAGGTGAGGAGGTACGGCGGTCTCAGAGAATTAGGAACTCACCAGATAGGTTTACCGATGTAGCGCCTGGGGAACAGGACGTGATTTCTACTGTTTTGGGGAGTTATGTCACTGCCTTTTACACCTGGACTGGGCTTTGTGTTTTGCAGGAAGAGTTGGCGAATTACCTCAACGTCATGAGGACATGACTAAATTCGATGGGGTGGAGAATGTAATGGCTTCTCTGTAATGTTAATTGCAGATGTAATGGTTTCTCTGTAGCAGCAGTATTTGCGTTATAACTAGAGATAACGGGTGGCTATACAATGGGAGAACTGTTATTCTTTCTTGTGTGCCTAAGATCCGGGGTTTTGCGCGGGGCTTCCGGAGAGGAGAGGAGAAGGGTAAGGCCACGCATGGAGAGCGCTGTTAGACCACCGGCGGGCGTATACGGGAATCCGATGATCCGAGGGCCAGCGACGTTTCGGCGAAGATCGTTGGTGGAGGACTACATGCTGAGTGAGCTCCAAATGATATTGGGACTTTAACTTCGGGCCCTTTTGTTGTTTTGTTTATTTTCATACTAACCCTATAATTCGGATTACTACTCATAAAGTTTATCATTCCTATGCATATGGTGTACTGTCTGATATTCTGTGTTGTAGGCTTATGATTGGGGAACGTCACACAGCATCCACCCAAACCTGAATACCCTGTTTGGCGGCACTGGAAGCTGAGCTGATGCCCCTAGCTGAACGTGAGCAGGTTAGCCTAGTGGGTTGCACCAGTACCTTCCCTGAACCGGCATAGGATTTTACATTGTTAAACAGCCTCATGTGAGGCACATTACCAAATGTCTTCTGAAAATCTTAGTAAATGATATCCACCGCCTCTCCTTTGATCACCACTTGTTACTGCCTCAAAGAATTCTAAAAGGTTTATCAGACAAAATTTCTCATCGCTGAAACCATGTGCTTGTCCTGGTTTCTATGCAGTCCTTACATTCCCTTGTCATCCACGGTTGCCTAGCCCTTCTGTTTGAGTAATTCTTCTCCTGAGGGACATCTAACCTGCGCCTTGTGAGCTACTTCCAGAAAGTTCAGCCATCTCTGTCCTACTGTCATTCCTCCTCCCCCGAGTATCCCTTTCTTATCCACCTGGGTAAGCTGCTCTTTCATGCCTCTGTACTTCCCTTTATTCCATTGTGATGATGATACATGTGACTTACGCGTCCTGCGCTAAAATTGAAGCATATTATGAGCACCGCCTTCTAATGGTTCCTTTTCATTAAGATGACTAATAAAAACTGGGTTATTGCATAGCACCCAATCTAATATAGCGTTTCCCCGAGTAGCCCGAGCAAGCAGTGCTCTAAAAAGCGATCTGGTAGCTATTCAACAATTTCTTCTGTGCGATCTGCCGCCAAACCGATTTTCCCAATACCCTGGCATTTCGAAGCCTCACATTACAATTATGACGTTACCCTTATTACATGCCCTTTCTAACGTCCTTTGGAATCTCAACTCCACATCTTGGTTACAATTTGGAGGCCTATATATGAATCCCATAACGTTTATTTACTGTTGCAGTTTCTTTAACTCCACCCACAAAGATTCGGCATTCTCTGACCCTATGTCATTTTTTTTTATAGTACATCCTTATACCAAACATTGTATTGATTAATTACAACTAGATGCTCATACAAGATAGGCCTTTTTAAGATCAACACACGTGCATTCCCTGATATCATTCATGGACATCAGTTCCCATTGGTGTTTATATGCTGCCAATATGCTTCAGATGACACAAAGCTCTTGGTTATTTCAAGGTGGTCGGGAAATAGAAGTTGATGATCCATTATTGGCTGCAGTCCCTCATGAGGGCTCGTTTGTCATTTGTGCCTTTATTAACTGTTTTGCTTCTTTTTATTCGAACGTATAGGTTGAATTAGTATATCCTTTTATATATCCTTTTATATTCCCTGAAGGTGGAGTCTCATGTAGATAGGGTGGTGAAGAAGTTCTGAATTACCAGTTGCAAATTTAAAATCATATTCAGTATAGGTTCGGAATGCTATCTTCAGCAAAGGGTCTTCATTCAGATGATGAGTTAAAGCTCGGCTACTTTCACCCAACAGCAAAAGAAAAAGACATTGCCGGAGCATCATTGGCTCGACCGCATCTATGGAGCAAACTGGACTGTCGACTGGTCGGATCGACACAATTCATAACCACTGAAGGAGTCAATGGAAAGCAGCCAGTGTAACAATGAATGCAGGGAGAGGTGTCCAAAGGCCATTGGCGGGATAGGTGACTCGCGCTGAGGATGGATTTGATTGGCAGATGGAGCCAGATCATGGAATAGAAGAGGCGATTTAACAACAGAGAGAGTGGGTTTATATGTGGAAATAGGAAAGGGAGCAGGTTATGGAAACCAACAGGAAAGGGAGGTAAAGAGGTAAAAAATAAGGTAACTGGGAAAAGATGAAGAGTGCGCGAATCAGCAAAGGAAGGGAATAAAACTGAGAGAGGAGGAAGCGTGGTGCATCTAATTTTTTTCTTTCTCAGATGGATGAGTAGATCAGAATGAGAAGGAAAGGGGAACAAAGGGAGCTGGTTCTTAGAAGCCAGAGAATTCAATATTAATTCCGTTGGGTTGTAACCCGCCCAAGTGAAAAATAATACGTAGCTCTTCTACCTATTAGAAGAATACGTGGGGATATAAATGGCTTGTAACCGAGAGTCTCATGCCCTGCGTGTTAATAATGTTTGAAAGGCCTGTTGAATCCCTCCTGCCTTCGAGAATGAATGTGCATCACACAAGCAAAGCCCAGGCGAGACGACCATATCCGCCTTCTATTTCCGGACTAATGTCTTGCTGCACATTCCTGTGAGTTTCCAGGCTTCATAGCCAGAAACACAATTGCTCACCAGTTGATTGACTGGAATATGCACTGGAGAGTGCGGGAGCGTGAGAACCACTGGAGAGTGCGGCAGCGTGTAAAGCACTGGAGAGTGCGGGAGCGTGTGAACCACTGGAGAGTGCGGCAGCGTGTAAAGCACTGGAGAGGGCTGGAGCGTGTAAAGCACTGGAGAGGGCGGGAGCGTGTATCCTTGTCGCGTCTTCAGCTCATGGTATGCTAATCATTACCAGTTAAGATTAACATTCCTCATTTGGAAATGTGTACTTTGACCACCTTTAACATAGTTTTAGAGAAGAGATCGATCGCTCAATTGTTCGTTGATAGAAATGGCATGAACCAACCTTATTCATAAGATTTTTACAATCATTCCATAACTTCCTAAGTTCAGAAACTGAAACAGCAACCATTATAAACAATTCCAACATGGTTAGGACAAATAGAACGACCACGATCCCAAGCTGCAATCTCTGTGAATAAAAGGTGAGAACATGTTAATGACAATCACACAGAACAATCCTGACGCTACCTCGTCTTCGATGTCATTTATGAAATTAAGTCAAATCCGAATGAAAGTTTGGAAACGTTGCATGAACGTGAAGGATCAGAAGTACAGCTGTATTTCGATGATCTACAAAACTGCATTCCCTTACTATATCTTTTTAAAAAGTATATGCAGCTATGCAATAACCTTCCCACTGACGGCAAATGTTCCCTTAGTTATTTCCAAAATTCTGGCTCCATCCATGACGATACAAGAATAAAGAAACAAGAAGTGAAGGGATGTTAATAAGCAGATGAGTGACTTGGGCATCAGCAATTTGAATTATAGAGATATATGAATATTTGAATTATAATTTAAATTATAATTTGAATTATGAATTGACAGATCGTGTCACTCGGATATTTGTGCTGGAGCATTGCCAAAAACACTTTAATATTCCTCAGCAATCGCACAGACTCTTTCCACACGTGACACCATATCGTTGTTTTGCTTTCCAACACCGAGCTAATACAGGAAATCTGTAACAAATGACAAATTTATCATCATCTCTTGTACTTGCGATGTGGAACTGGGATAAGTACAGCGGAACAATCGAACACAGAACAGCGAACATCATAGCACATTGCAGGCCCTTCAGCCCATGATGTTGTCCCGACTGCGTAATCTCTTAATCAATGTTACCTTATCCTCCTACAAAATGCATATTTTTATAACAAACAAACTATTAGCTGAATGAGTCATGTGTACACTAAACATCGAAACAGGTGGTGAAATACGTAGTTCACTTTAAGTCAACTCAATTCAGCGAAGACCCAGTTGATTCCGGCGCCAACATTATATACCTAACTCACTAATCCTAACGGCACTCTTTTGGAATGTGGGAGGAAACCGAAGGTCCCGGAAGGATGCTACACAGTCACCGGGAGAAATAACAAGTTCCTTATTACAAGCAGCGTCGGGAATTGAACCCCCGATTGGTGATCGCTAGCACTGTAATATCTGTTACGCGAACCGCTATGCTACCGAGCCGGGAAATGAATATATATTTATACGTATATGGTGTGTGTGTGTGTGTGTGTGTGTGTGTGTGTGTGTCTGTGTGTGTGTGTGTGTGTGTGTGTGTGTGTGTGTGTGTGTGTGTGTGTGTGTGTGTGTGTACATACACACAAATAAAATATATACAATGAAATACTAGCTGAAATCGATGGAACACGACTAATAAATGTAATAAATGGACCTTTACGTAAAAGTGGAATGTTTCGATCCATGGTTATCCATATAATGAAATCACATAGAAAAAGATCATAGGAGATCTTTTTGCAAATATAAATACCATATGATTTCTGATTATCACTTACCGCCGAAGAAATTGTCCAGGAATTGCAGGATCGTTCGTCAGTGCACAGAACGCTTGTCGTCCAAATCTTCCATTCAGTTGCAAGTTGACGCACAGCTTCCAAGGCAATAACGGTGCTGATCGTATTCATGATCAGAAACCACGTGAGCTTCGATGCAATGCATAATAATATATATACAATTGTGAATTGCAGTAAGGATATATTAAATAGTAAAATTAAATACGTAGTGCAAAAGTAGAAATGAACAAAATAGTGAGTCAGTGTTGGTGGGTTCAATGCCCATTCAAAAATCAGACGGCAGAGAGGATGAAGCAGTTCCTGAATCGTTGAGTGTGAGCCTTCAGGCCTCTGTCCCTCCTTCCTGATGGTAGCAATGACCACAGGGCATGACCTGATTCTTAAACGGCGTTCTTAATGATAGATGCCGCCTTTGTGAGTCATCGCTCCTTGAAGATATCCTAGATACTACAAGACGCGTGCCCATGATGGAGCTATCTAATTTCAGAACTCTTTGCAGTTTATTTCGATACTAAGCAATAAACTCCCCACCCCTCCACTCACACACACCAAATGGCGATGCAGCAACTTAGTATGCTCTGCAAGGACCATCTGTAGAAATTTGCGAGTGTTTTTGTGCTTAACTAGCCTCCTAAAGGTCCTAGGAAATATAGTCGTAGTCGTGCCTTCTTTATAGGTGCATCGATATGTTGTGTCCATGTGAGATCATTAGAGATATTGACAAGAAGGAACTTGAAATTGCTCACTCTCTCCACTTCTGATCTCTCTATGAAGGTTGGTGTAACTTCCCTCATCTTATCATTTCCATGGTTCAGTGAAAATCGGAAAAGAATCACAGCGACGTAAAGTATGGCATAAAATGCAGAACATGCGGGAAAGACTTTTGAACTGTAGAAAAAAAGCTTCAAATTTTAAACCCTTGAATCTGACCGCTTCTCCTAAATCCGATGGAGCCTATTCTACTGAGTATTTCCAGACTTTTTTGCAGAATTTTTAAAAAATGGGAATGAAGAACTGTAACTTTCAAACGACGAATGAAAAGCAATTTTGGTGAACAATCTATTATAAAGTATGAATCAATAAATTGCAGGACCCACGCTACAATGAGTAATCATAATTGGTTTCCCGGTCAATAGACAATAGACAATAGGTGCAGAAGTAAACCATTCGGCCCCTCGAGTCTGCACCGCCATTCTGAGATCATGGCTGATCATTCACTATCAATACCCAGTCCCTGCCTTGTCCCCATATCCTTTGATTCCCCTATCCATCAGATATCTATCTAGCTCCTTTTTGAAAGCATCCAGAAAATTGGCCTCCACCGTCTTCCGAGGCAGTGCATTCCACACCTCCACAACTCTCTGGGAGAAGAAACTCTTCCTCAACTCTGTTTTAAATACCTGACCTCTTATTCTCAATCCATGCCCTCTGGTACTGGACTCTCCCAACATCTGGAACATATTTCCTGCCTCATTCCTATCAAATCCTTTAATTATCTTAAACGTTTCAATCCGATCCCCTCTCAATCTCCTCAATTCCAGCGTGTACAAGCCCAATCTCTCCAATCTCTCTGCGTAAGACAGCACTGCCATCCCAGGAATCAACCTAGTGAATCTACGCTGCACTTCCTCAATTGCCAGAATGTCCTTCCTTAAACCTGGAGACCAAAACTGTACACAATATTCCAGGTGTGGTCTCACCAGGGCCCTGTACAAATGCAAAAGGACATCCTTGCTCTTGTACTCAATTCCCCTTGTAATAAAGGCCAACATTCCATTTGCCCTCTTCACTCCCTGTTGCACTTGCTCATTCACCTTCATTGACTGGTGAACTAGGACTCCTAGGTCTCTTTGCATTTCTCCCTTACCTAACTCTACACCGTTCAGACAATACTCTGCCCTCTTGTTCCTGCTTCCAAAGTAGATAACTTCACATTTATTCACATTGAATGAGATCTGCCAAGTATCTGCCCACTCACCCAGCCTATCCAAGTCTCCCTGTATTCTCCTAACGTCCTCTTCGCATGTCACACTGCCACCCAGTTTAGTATCGTCAGCAAACTTGCTGATATAGTTTTCAATGCCCTCATCTAAATCGTTGACATAAATCGTAAAGAGCTGTGGTCCCTGTACAGAGCCCTGTGGTACCCCACTAGTCACCTCCAACCAGTCCGAGAAACACCCATTCACTGCTACCCTTTGCTTTCTATCTGCCAACCAGTTTTCTATCCATGTTGAAACCCTGCCCCCAATGCCATGAGCTCTGATTTTACTCACCAGTCTCCAATGTGACACCTTATCGAATGCCTTCTGAAAATCTAGGTACACAACATCCACTGGCTTACCCTCGTCTAACATCCTTGTTACACCCTCAAAAAACTCCAACAGATTAGTCAAGTCGCGGCTTTCCGTTCCAGGACATCATGATGTCCCCCTTTAACGAACGGGGTTTCGCTCCCTCCACTATTGATGCTGCCCACAGCCGCTTCTCGTCCACTTCCTGAACACCCACACACCCTTATCTTCCCGCCGTCTTAATCGTGCTAGAGTTCTTCCTCTCCTTACCTACCACCCCATCAACTTCCGCATCAAATATATTACCCTCCATAACATCCACCATCTCCAAAGCGATCCTACCACTAAACATATTCCACCCCCCACCCCCGGTTTATTACTGCAAGTGGCATAAGTGCTACACAAAGTGACCAAACAGATCCTGCCTCGCCGCCTTTCAGGGCCGCAGGCAGCCTTTCTATGTGAGGCAGCAGTTCCCTGCGAGTTTGCGCGGTTGTCTGTTATGTCCGGTGCTCCCGATTTTGAGAGCAGTCGTAAACTGGGGGATCGCTTCGCTCAGCACCTCCGCAAAGGTCCGCAACAAACGGGATTACCCAGTGGCCGAACATTTTAATTCCGATTCCCATTCCCGTTCCAACGTGTCGGACGTTGGCCTACTCTTGTGCCAAGATGAGGCCAGCCACAGGGTGGAGGAGCACCACCCTATATTCCGCCAGGTTAGCCTCCAACTTGATGGCATAAGTACCGATATCTCCTTGGTAAACAAGTACACCACCTTCCTCTATCCCCCTCTCTGACCCTTTACCTCTTCATCCCTGTCTATTACTTTTCCCTGGGTACCTTCCTCTAACCTTTTCTCCTGTGGTCCACTCTCCTGTCCTGTCAGATTCCTTCTTTTCCAGCCATTGATCTTTCCCACCCACTTGGTTTCGGTTATCACCTCCAGCAAGCATCCTTCCCCTCCTCCTCCTTTTTATTTTGGCATCTTCCCCCGCCCTTCCGAATTCTGAAGAAGGGTCTCGGCATTTCCGTAGATGCTGCCGAGTTCCTCCAGCATTTTGTGTGTGTTGCTTTGGATTTCTAGGAGCTGCAGACTTTCTCGCGTTCATAACCGTTTACCTCAGTTTACTCTGTGAATTATTGTAACATAGTCTAGTAACTTGAAGCGTAGCGCAGCAGAAACTTTTGCGTTGCAACGCGTCACTGAATTTGAAAGCCGTTGTAAAGCTACTTACAAGAACTGCAGATGAGACGTTCTCCAACACAAACCGTACATATCCACAGAACGTTACCTGGAATGACAATGCGTTTTAGTTTTTGAAAATTAAATGAGTAAATACTGATTGGAACAGTTAATTTTTACGACGCAATCTGCTGCTTTTGTTATATTTTTACGATATATCTTCGTGGATCGTGCGTCCATTCTCACGTTTTCATTTTCTTGATCAATAATCTTTTGCACTGATAGTCGACGAGTAGGCGTTGTAATGAGACTGAATGAATGTGAGTGGACAATGAATACAAAATATTGAACAAAGGTACTGTACTGTATAGCTACGATTTCTGCAATTCGATGCACAGTATGTTGCAAACTGTTAGACTTTCTCTCAAAGCAGTCGCATTAAGAGAGAAATTCTGTGTTTCAGTTACGGAGATCATGTATTCAAAGAATTTATGTTACGTAGAGCAGCTTCAGCAAAGGTTTGCTCTTTGCGATAACTTAATAATGTCCGCGACGTGACATTATAATATAATGCTTCCAAAACTGACCATAATTTATAGTGGACTCTTGCGAATGGACTTAAAGAAGGACAACTTTATTATGGTGTGTTCTTTTACGACATTGAAATGAATATCTCGTCTTAATAACAATGAAGCTGGTGTCGCTTTTCTTATTTGCATACCGAAGGTGAGAAGTGAATTTCTGCAACTCATGTTGATGACTCGCTGATATCTCCCATACAACAGTAAGAATTTATCGTCCATGATTCCGTTATTATAATTTCGGTCTACCTCACGTTGTGCAGTGCTTGTTCTATCTTTGTTTACCATCAACGAACATGGAAGAATTAATCTTTATTCCCGCAACTAAATCGCTAATCTGAAATCAGACAATTCATTATTATTCGATTTCCTGTCACACAGACTCCTGACAGCTCTTTTGATTATGCTGCACAGCGGTCAGCATACATTTTAAAATGCTGCAGTCATTATATAGACTTAATTTTAGACACAACTACTTGTTAAAAACTTTATCAAACTAGATTTGCATCAACTGGTAACAATCACAGTATGTCTAATATTATTTTCAAGCTATTGTTACGTATAATATCAGTACTGATTCTGCACATTTGAGGTGTATTAGTCAGGGCGTCAACTGTTACGGGGAGAGGGAGGAGAATGGGTTTGAGAGGGATAAAAAATCAGCCTTGAGAGTACGATGGCGCAGACTCGATTGCCCGAATGGCCTAATTCTACTCCCATGTGTTATGGTTTTAATCGGTTTCACATTTTCCAGAATCTAACTGCAACGCAACATTTAACAGACTGGAAACAAAATAGTGATATGCGAATTCAGAAATGTCATAATCCTGATTATTTATAATTCTGCTGCATCGGCAGACACATGCTGCACACAAGGAAACCTGTGAGAGTATTCAATCGCCTCAGTCTATTTCATAGTTCCTTGGATCGGCCTGAATTCAATTCAATTCACTTCATTATATGTCTCTTCATTGGAAAGTAACCGGAGTTACTTTCAGGTATATAGTCTTTTTAAATTCAGGTCGTCTTGAAATAAATGCCAAACTTGCATTTGCCTTCCTACCAGAGACCGAGCCTGCAAGTTAACCTTCAGGGAATTCTTCTTGAAGACTTACAAATCTCCTTGCAGATCTGAATTCTGATTTATTACCCCTTCATAAAATAATCTACTCCTTTATTCCTTCTAATAATGTGCACCTCCCTACATTCTATTCCATCTGCCACTTCTTTGCCCATTTTTCCAATCTCCCCAAGTCCCTCTGCAGTCTCCTTACTTCCTCAACAATACCTGCCTCTCCACCTACCGCGGTATTGTCCGGAAGCCTGGACTCAAATTCCTCAATTCTATCATCCAAATCATTGATATATAACGTGTAACAAGTGGTCCCAACACCGACCTCTGCGGATTAAGTCATTTACCGGTCGCCAATCAGCATAGCACCCCTTTGTCCCACTCGTTGCCTCCTGCCAGTCAGCTAATGTTCTACCCACGCTGGTTTTGGCTTTTTTTTAATCTTGTTTACTAATCTCATGTGTGGCACTTTGCTACAGGCCTTTCAAAGCTGCAAGTAATCAACATCCGCAGCTGGCACGGCAGAATAACAGATCGATAGACAATTCAGAAACAAATCGATTTTAGGCTCCATCAAGTCCTTTTCCCCGACAACATGCGGCACACTAGAATATTTTGATATCCATTTCGTTTTTTTAAAGTCTTAATGCTTATTGTAAAATGAGATCCACTGGACAGCATTAGTTTTGTTGACATCCTTGATATTCTAGCTGATTTCTAAAGTACTAGCATCCCATGAAATATAGAAAATAACTCGCAATTTTCATATATTTTAACTCTAGTCTGAGCAGGATAAAAAGGGATCTTGAGGAGGGAAAATATAAATACGCTGTTCGGAACAGGGGGTTTCCAGCAATGACACGGGGTCTTAAACTGGCTAGTCTTCGCTTCAGGCTACCTTCTCCGTTTTAAGTTCAGATCTGAGTTTCTTCACTGTGTGGGATTTACAATGTCCCTGGAAACTTCGCACAGAAAACTATAAACAAACAACAGTTTTGGCTCATGATAAATTCTAATCAGTATCCGATTTAATGGCACTGTGGGAATCAAGAGACTTGGGACTGCTGCAGGATAATAATAGCGACAAGGTGATAGATGACGTAACGAAAGGCATGTAAACACCAATGCGCGTAAACGGAGAAGTTTCCAAAAACTATAGGAGCCAGCGCAGTTCATCATGGGTAAAACCATCCATAGGGAGCGCTATCGCAGGAAGTAACATCCACCATCAAGACCGTGTTCTGTTATTGCTGCTGACAAGAAGCTTCAGGTCTCACACCACCACGGTCAGGAACAGTTATGTCCCCTCAACCATCAGGCTCTTAAACCAGATGGAAATAGCTCATAGGGCACCACATTGGCGTAGTGGTTCGTTCAAAGGTTGGGGCGTTCCAGAGGTCGGAGTTCATTTCTGGCGCCGTTCCATAAAGAATCTCTTCATGTCCTGCTTGTGGAATGTGCAGGCTTCCCCCGGGTGCTGTGATAGTCTTCCACAGTCCAAAGGTATTAGGTTGGTTATTGTAAATTGTCCAATGATTAGGTTAGGGATAATCGGGATTGTGGAGGATCAGGGGCGCCGTGGCTCGAAGAGCCGCGAGGGCCTATTCCACAATTTATCACTAAATAAAATAGAACTTCACTCAACTGAAAGCCTGAATGGTTGAACAATCTACGGACTTTCTTTCAAAGCATCTTCGAATCATGTTCTTGATGTTCATTGCTTATTTATCTATCTATCTATGTATCTATCCTTCTATCTATCTATCTATCTATCTATCTATCTATCTATCTATCTATGAATTTAAGTTTATTTTGTTCTTGTGTATTTGCATAGTTAGTTGTTTGTCCATTTTTTTTGCGACCGGGTTTTCATTGAGTCTGTTTGCTTTATTTGCACCTACCTTGGAATGCCCGCAGAAAATGTATCTCAGGGAACTATACGGTGGCATGCGAAACTTTGCATTTTGAACTTTTGACTTTGGGTTTTGCAGTCTAAAAGGGCTAGATGGCCAATTCAAGCCTTTATTTCAACTGCCTTCATTTAATTTTGCTAGCTGTAACTGGACATATTGATACATATCCGACATTCTTTCTGTTCCCTACATTGTAGGGCGCCCTTCAACTGTTAAAATAATAGATTCTCAGAAGCAAAAATGAACATGGCAATATGATATGCTTAGCAACAGGAGAAGTGCGTAAAATAGGTGCGTCGTGCAAAAGGTATTGGAGACAATTCACCGCCAGTTGGCTATGAAAAAGCAAATCCATTCCCCAGATCGAGGGTATTAGAGTAAACGTTCCCCGATACATCTGGATTTTCTGCAAATGATGAAATGCGAAGTGTACGTGAAACGGAAATTATATTCCTAAAAGAGGTGGTTGCAGGAATCGGTTAATGAAAGTGATATCAAAGAAAAACGAAGAAATGAGAGAAATAAACGCTATCGAAAACAGAATTTGCATTAATAATTTAAAATGGGAAACGGTTTTGCATTTCTGATGTTTAGTACCCAGAAAATAAACGCACACAACCTGTTCTTATCCAATAATGCTCTGCCCCAACTTCTTCAGGTATCGCAGTCTCTGTAACATTTACTGAGAAACATCTCTGTAAGCACTAGTGTCGATTGATCCAGTGCACTGGATCCTCGATTCTCGAGATTGTACTCAACTAACACCCCGGAGGCGAAAAGGAATGAACAATAACGTCCAGTGTATTTATAGACATCTCAAAACTGACTTTGATGCTCATAAATGATCAGGTTCCTTTATAGCACCGCCGATTATTTAACACAGACAAATTAAGAGAAATACCTCAAAGTGCATGTTGCACCGTTCCCACAGCATAAGGATAATCTAATTTGCGCTGATGAATTACATCGCACACAAATATCACCCCGCCATTTCGAGTTTCTCACTAGTACCGCGCAATAGCTCATTTTCCTGTTATTATCTCCATCAGGCACCCATATTTCCCTCCGCACCAGAAATTTAACAACGAATTTTAGTTCTCATGTAAGGAGCCCGACCTCAGCAGGTAACCACAATGTTCCGCACAAAATAGTTATTTTTTTATAAACTGGTAGATTATTTTCCTGCCCTGCACGATACCGTTGGCGCAAATCAACAATTTCGCGACATCTGTCAGTGCCATTAAACCTTATTTTGTTTCGTACTTCTGCAAGCAGAACCAAGGCATTGCATTCGACATCTATTTGAGAACCAATTAAACAAATATGTCAAACTTACTCCCAATGACTTCGGCTTCCACATTTGAATCAATGAACATATAAGTCCTCTCCCACAATCTTCACTGTGCCGACTTCAGTTTGTTTTAACTGGCGTGTGGCTTGAGATCTCGATTTTCATTGAAGTCGGGTTTTCTATTGGTCGAAAAAAAAGGTGGAAAAAAAACGTCCGGAGAACTAAAAACCCTTCCTAGACGATCTAAGAGCGTTGATGTAGACAATCATGAAATAAATTATTAAATGATGCGACAAAATCAGGAAAGGTAAGGTCAATGAAGTGAGGCTGAAATAAACTTTTAATGTGACAGTTAAATGTAGCTTTAACGAAAGGTTGCTAAAGGAAACAGGTACATAGAACAATTAGAATAACATTAGATTGTCTCCCTGTACCTGTAGGTTTCTCTCATTGGGTGATGAAAGAAGTGACTGCAAAAACATTGAGTCCTTCCGCTTTGATATAGAAAAATTTGCTCTGTTGAAGCAATGATGGTGTGATTTTGCAAGACGGTATGTGATTCTGGTAAGTGAGCATTAACAGGCAAACGGTATTATCTATTAGACAGTAAATATAAAAATATCACATTCGTAAGTGAAATATAAAACAATTTCAAGCTCTCAGTAGGATATTTTATTTATGATATATAATATTCTTGCAACCAGCAATTAAAAATCGCTTAATATTGTTACTTTGGGTACTTAGTGAGAACCTTGTAATTGATACAAACTGGTGAGTTTTTGAATATCTGGTTGAAATCTATTTAAAGACAATGGAATATCACCCCTTTTCATAACATCAAGATGGTTATGGGCTTTTGATAGCAGGCGAGGAACTTGACTAAATTCACAGTCAATTAGTCGAGTCGTGAGATATTCAACTGAAACAACATTGCTTTCTCCCAAAGCTGTAGAAACTTATCACTATTTATACTGAAATTTCGCTCGAGATGTTACATCACGCTGCAGCTCATTAAGACATGCTTGTAATGTGGTGTCAACGTCAGACAAATTTGTGCCAAATTGATCCCTTGGATCTGTGGCCACGTTTGCGGGCGATTTTAAGATTGGTGGAGTGGAGGTAGTGTTGTGGAAGCAGGAAGACTACAGACGAACTGAGACGGATTAGGAGAGTGGGCAAAGAACAAGAACACCGTGTCGAGATGTGCATGGTCACACACTTTGGTAGAAATATAAAAAAAAAGTAGATGATTTTTAACCGGTCAGAAAATACAAATATTTGAGGTACAAAGGGGATTGGGAGCCCTCGTGTAGGATTTTCTAAAGGTTAACTTATAGGTTGAGTCGGTGATGAGGAGACAAGTATAATGTTAGCATTGATTTCGGGAGTTCTAGTATATAAAAACAATGATGCGCTCCTAAACATTTATAAGACAGTGGTGAGACCTCCCTTTGAGCATTGTGAGCAGATTTTGACCCCCTCTCTAAGAAAAGATATTCAAGAGAATGATTCTGGGAATGAAAGGGTTTTCATATGAGAAGGGTTTGTCGCTGGAATTTATAATAATTGGAGGGGGCATCACATTGAAAGCTGTCGAATATTGAAAGACATAGAGTGTATGAGGAAAGGATGCTTGCCATAGTGGGGTAACCTGGGACCATAGGATACAAATTCAGGATAGAAGGACGTCCATTTAGAATGGAGATGAGGAGGAATTCCTTTAGTCAGATTGTGGTTAATCTCCGGAATTCATTGCCACAGTTAGGTGTGGAAATCATGTCATTGGGGGTTTCTAAGGTGGAGTTTGCAACGATCTTGATTCGGCAAGTTGTGAAAGTTTACAGGGAGAAGTCAGCAGACTGGGGGTTGAGAGGGAAAATGAAGCAGCCATGACGAAATGGTGGGTCAGTCCCGGTGGGTCGAATGGCTCAATTCTGCTCCTATCTCTTATTGTCCGATAGTGTAAATGGACCCAATACGCATTCCGACATATGCATCCCCAACGGGTTTGTGAATTTCCATATCACTGTGCAGTTGTTTCAAAACATCAAAATACACAGTCAGAAAGACACTGCCCGGATGATGGCAATGGTAAACAAATTCTGCAGCAAAATTTGCCAAGAACAATCGTGGTCATCGAGAGACCATGATCACCGACGTCATACTACTGAATACAATTGCATTTTAAAAGTGATCATTGAAGCAAATTGCACAAACTCGTGAAGTCATAAGAAATAGGAACAAGAGTAGGCCACCTGGCCCGTTGAGCCAGCTCCGCCATTCAATAAGATCATGGCTGATCTGACCATGGTCTCGTCTCCAGCTACCTGCCTTTCCCCATAACCCTGAATTCCCCTACTATGCAAAATTCTACCGAACCTTGTCTTAAGTATATTTACTGAGGTAGCCTCCACTCGTTCATTGGGAAGAGAATTCCACAGATTCACCACTCTTAGGGAAAGACAGTTCCTCCTCATCTCCGTCCTAAATCTACTCCTCCGAATCCTGAGGCTATGCCACCTAGTTCTAGTCTCACCTATCAGTGGAAACAACTTTCGTGCCTCTATCTTATTTATTGCTTTCATAAACGTATATGTTTCTATAAGAGCTTCTTTCATTCTTCTGAATTCCAGCGAGTTCAGTCCCAGGCGACTCAATCTGTCCTTATAGTCTAACTCCCTCATATCTGAAATCAACTTGGTGAGCCTCCTCTCCACCGCGTCCAAAACCAGTCTCTCCTTCTTCAAGTAAGGAGACCAGAATACCATGCAGTACTCCTGATGCGGCCTCACCGGTACCCTGTACAGTTGCAGGATAACCTCTCTGCTCTTCAATTCGATCCCTGCTGCAATGAAGGACAACATTCTATTTGCCTTCTTGATGGTCTGCTGCACCTGCAAGCCAACCTTTTGTGATTCATGCACAAACACTCCCAAGTCCCTCTCCGTAGCGACATGCCATGTTTCCATGTTTTACTATTTAAGTAATAATCTGTTTTTTTTTTCATTTTCCCTTCCCAAGTGGATGACCTCGCATTAACCTACATCATTCCCCATTCTTCCAGACCCTTTCCTAATCACTTAACCTATCAATATCTCTCAAGGCGAATACTGTTGCTGAAAAGATTGTGTTTTCCAAGGAAAGCAGTAATAGCCTTTTTTGCCTGATATGAGACGTTTTTTCCCTTTGTAAATGTTCGATAAATTCCGTTTTATAAATATTTCTGACACGTAAGATATGACAGTCCCAGCAGGGCCAATTTGTTCTCAATGTTGCTTATCACTCTCAAATGCTATCCCAAAGTGCAACAAAGCGACAAGGGCAATTATATTTTGATGACCATCGCATATCTGTAAGCATTAGTAGCTGATCTTCAGGGAGAAGACCTCACTGTAATAACTGCAGTTTTCATCTCACGTTTTATAAGTATCATAATCCGCAGTGAAACGCAAACAGAATCATCCACCTGCAGCGTATTTGTTGACTGGCCTTCATGTAGACAGCCCTGACCAGGGCTCAGTTAATACGTTATACTCATAACCGTTTAATTTTAGTTTACTGCAACACGGCCGTGCCACACTTTCCATATTAATCCACTCTGATACAGATTTGACTTCAAAAAACTGGCAACTTCTAATTGTCTTTCACATTGAACTAGATGACAATGGTTCCATAGTAATATGTAATTATCTGTAAAACGTAGTCATAAGCACCAGTTGGTTGAGCACGCTGCAGGGTACCCGACAGGATCACGCCCGCCAGCTCACTGTATAATCTGTGATTTTGAGGGGATGTGGAGCACGACTCAGCGGACTGCCTCAGCCTCAGCATTTGCAGCATCTAGCATATTTTCCTATTTATTTGTTTCAGGGTTCCAATTAAATTACGCATTTTGGGGGGGGGGGTCGAATATTTCAAAAAACAGTAAAATGATTATGGCCCATTAAAACAGTACCGGAGCCCACAGTTCCTTGCGTGTTACTTGCAGCTGTTACCAAATCGACGCCAAATTGAGAATCTCTGCGTACACCTCGTAAAGCCTTTGATTTCTTATATATATGTGCTTCATCACAGGAAAATCAAGGAAGGCTGATTCGGTTTACCAATAAATGCAGGGTTAAAAAAAGTTTAAACGGAAAACAGGCTAGATCTGAGTACATCGCAGTAGAGTCAAATGCGAACTCACCACATTGACGCAAAATTATTCCAAGAGTGGTGTGTTAAGGTTCAGAATGTTGTGAAGCTTTAGAATTTGCACCAGAGCGCAGTGTAGTGGACGAACCACCTAACCAATACAAAGATATGCAAGACAGATCCTCCGTCCACGGTTAAATTGGAGTTAGGGAAAAAAAGAGATGTCCACAGCAACTGAATTGCATAAACAAGCCGGTAAAAATGACTTCCTATTTGCTCATGGTAAGGAGTCAGTTATTTTCTTCAGACAATAATATCGACGACGCTACAATCAGAAAATGATGCATTATAGAACTTACATGACACGAATCACTATAGAACATGGAAAGTATAGTACAATGTAGTCCTTTCGCCCCACGATGATGTGCCGAACCATTAACTCACTCCAAGAACAAGCCATCAATTCTCTCCAACATAACAGTCCTTTTTGCTTTCATCTCCTAAGTATCAAGTACATATCTGCTTTTAACAGCACTGCTAGCAGTGCGTTCCATGAACACACACTCCTTTCTGTTAAGAAAAACTCTTCAAATTATTCCCGCCTCTTATGACCACCTTCGCCCTGGGGAAAGGGCGCTGGCTGCCCTATGCCTCTTACCATCTTTTACTCCTCTATCAAGCCACCCCTCATACTCCTTCGTGCCAACAAGAAAAGCCCTTGATCCCTCAACTGTCCTCATACGACATGTTTTCCAATCGCAAAAGCATCCTGGTAAATTTCCTCTCACCTTCTCTGAAGCTTTCATGACCTTCCTATGATAACGGGACTGGAACTGCATGGAATATTCCAGGTGTAGTGTGAAAGGTGTTTATACAGCTGCAGCATTACTTTGTGGTTCTTGCCCTCAATTCCCCATCTAATGAAGGCCAAAGCAACATGCACCTTCTTAATAACGCTATCAATTTGGACGGCAAATTTGAGGTCGATGTAGATCCCAAAATTTCTCTATTGCTCCAAACTACTAAAAACCCCTACATTAAATGTGTATTCCGCCTTCAAATTGGACTTTCCAAAGTGAATCACTTCATATTTTTCTGGCTTGAATTCTATCTGCCACTGGTTGGCATAACTCTGCCTACAGTTATAACACTTGACAGCCTTCTACAATATACACAACAACACCAACCGAATCATTTGCAAACTTCCAAACCTAACTTTCCATTACTTATCCAGGTCATTTATAAAAATAAATTCAAAGAATATGGGTCCGAGGACGGATCCTTGTGGAAGCCCAATCGTAAACGACATCCGGGAAGAATACATTCAATCCAAAATCACATTCTGCCTTCTAGAATCTGCGCAGCCAAGTCTATCTGGATCTCATGCCTCCTAAATTTCTTAGTCAGCCGCTCACGGGGACCAAAGAACATAGAAGAGTACAACAGAGGAACAGGCTCTTCGGTGTCTTATAAAGGGTGGGCATCATCTCCTTTCTTTTACACTTACTTCAATGGTTGGTAAACTGATGGAAATGATCCTAAGAGGCAGGGTTTGTGAACATTTGGACAGGTATTATATGAATAGGAATAGCCAGCATGGCTTTGTCAAAGGCAGATCGTGCCTTATAAACCTGATTGAATTTTTTGAGGATGTGATGAGACGCGTTGAGTAATGTAGAGCAGTAGATGCAGTGTATATGGATTTTAGAAAGGCATTTAACAAGATACCGCAATACAAGGCTTATTGCGGTAGTAGGGTGGCATGGGATCCAAGGAGACTTTGCTTTGGGAATCCAGAATCGGCTTGCTCATAGAAGGCAAACAGTGGCTGTAGACGTGCCATATTCGGCATGGAGGTCGGTGACGAGTGGTGTGCCTCACACATCTGTTCTGGGACCCCTTCTCTTCGTGAGTTTTATAAATGACCTGGATGAGGAAGTGGAAGGATGGGTTAGTAAATTTGCTGATGACACAAAGGTTGGGGGTGTTGTGGATTGTGTGGAGGGCTGTCAAAGGTTACAGCAGGACATTGATAGGATGCAAAATTGAGCTGAGAAGTGGCAGATTGAGTTAAACCCAAATAAGTGTGAGCTGATTCCTTTTGGTGGGTCAAATATGATGGAAGAATATAGCATTAGTGATAAGATTCCTGGCAATGTGGAAGGCCAGAGGGATCTTGGGGTCCGAGTCCATAGGACATTCAAAGCTCCTGTGCAGGTTGACTCTGTGGTCAAGAAGGCATACGGTGCATTGGCCTTCATCAATCATCGGACTGAGTTTAAGAGCCGAGAAGTAAATTTACAGCTTTCTAGGGCCATGGACAGACCCAACTTGGACGACTGTTCTAGTTCTAGAAACATAGAAAATAGGTGCAGGAGTAGGCCCTTCGGCTCTTCGAGCCTGCACCGCCATTCAGTATGATCATGGTTGATCATCCAACTAAGAACCCTGTACCTGCTTTCTTTCAATAACCGCTGATCGCTTTAGCCACAAGGACCATATCTAACTCCCTCTTAAATATAGTCAATGAACTGGCCTCAACTGTTTCCTGTGGCAAATAATTCCACAGATTCCCCACTCTCTGTGTGATAATGTTTTTCCTCATCTCCGTCCTGTAAGGCTTCCCCGTTATCCTTAAACTGTGATCCCTCGTTATGGACTTCCCCAACATTGGGAGCAATCTTCCTACTTCTAGCCTGTCCAATCCCTTTAGAACTTTATACGTTTCAGTAAGATCACCCTGAATCGTCTAAATTCCAGCGAGTTTAAGCCTAGTGGGATCTAGTCTTTCTTCACATGAAAGTCCTGCCATCCCAGGAATCAATCTGGTGAACCTTCTTTGTACTCCCTCTATGGCAAGACTGTCTTTCCTCAGATTAGGGAACCAAAGCTGCACATAATACTCCAGGTGTGGTCTCAACAGGGCCTTGTACAACTGCAGTAGAACTTCCCAGTTTCTGTACTAGAATCCACTTACTATGAATGCCAACAGACCATTCACCTTTTTCACAGCCTGCTGTACCTGCATGTCTACTTTCAATGACTGGTGTACAATGACACCCAGTTCTCGTTGCAGCTTCCATTTTCCTAATCGGTCACCATTCAGATAATAATCTGTTTTCCTGTTCTTGCCACTGTGGTAAGTGGCAACACTGCCCCTCCCCCCAGCGTCATGTCATCCGGAAACTTGGAGATGCTGCATTTAATTCCCTCGTCTAAATCATTAATATATATTGTAAACAAATGAGCTCCAAGCACTGAGCATTGCGGTACCCCACTAGTCACTGCCTGCCAATCTGAAAAGATCCCGTTTATTCCCACTCTTTGCTTCCTGACTGCCAACCAATTCTCTATCAATATCAATGCCATACCCCCAATACTGTGTGCACTAAAATTGCACACTAATCCACTGCGTGGGACCTTGTCAAAAGCCTTTTGAAAATCTAAATATACCACATCAATGGCTCTCCCCTATCCACTCTACTAGTTACATCTTCAAAAAATTCTAAAGATTCGTCAGACATGATTTTCCTTTCACAAATCCATGTTGACTTTGCCTGATAATTTCACCGCTTTCCAAATGTGCTGTTATCACATCTTTGATAACCGACTCTAGCATTTTCCCCACCACCGATGTCAGACTAACCGGTCTATAATTCCCCAGTTTTTCCCTCCCTCCTTTTTTTAATAAGTGGGGTTACATTAGTCACCCTCCAATCCTCAGTAACTAATCCAGAATCTAAGGAGTTTTGAAAAATTATCACTAATGCATCCACTATTTCTTGGGCTACTTCCTCAAGCACTCTGGGATGCAGTCCATCTGGCCCTGGGGATTTATCTGCCTTTAATCCCTTCCATTTTCTTTAACACCACTTCCCTACTAACATGTATTTCCCTCAGTTCCTCCAACTCACCAGACCCTTGGTCCCCTACTATTTCCAAAAGATTATTTATTTCCTCCTTAGTGAAGACAGAACTAAGGTTAGTTATTCAATTGGTCTGCCATGTCCTTGTTCCCTGTGATCAATTGGAACCTGGACAAGGACTCCGAGCCAGAGACTGGGCAGGGACCTGGAACCTGGGACTTGGCTCGGGCTCCGATTCCGGATCTAGGCGGGGACAAGATGTGGCAAGGCAACAGGACTGGACGTGGGGGCAGGACGCGGGGCTTCAATGCTGGATGAATACATAAAGTTCAGACTTGGTCTTGGGAGAACAGGAACGCAGAACACAGAGCCGGGACCCCTCCTTGGGAACAAGATACAGGGCCGGGATTGATACACATAAAGCTGCACACGACGAGACTGTTCTCAACTCTGGGTAGCAGCAAGCAGCCAGACCTACCTAGCGAAGGCGTGGACACAGACAGTTCCAAAGAACGAAAGACGGTTCCTTATCTGGACACACCAGGACTCCGGTCTTGCTCCGGCTGTAGAACTTGACGATGAGAATAGGTGAGGATGCAGGCGAGGCTCCAGGCGAACGGTAGCAGGCGAGGCTCCAGACACAGGCTGCAGGGCAAGGCTTCAGCCAAGGGCTACAAAAATAAGGGGAAGGGAAGGGAACAGTCCAGCCACAGGGAAACGGCGAAGCCGGCCTCACTTACACCACAGAGGCAAGGTCAGGATACTGACAGACAAACCAGCACCCACAATCGAACCCAGAGCCACTTATATTCCCAAACCTAAGACGAGAATCATGTGCCTATTATTAAGCTCAACTGTAAGAAGAGACAGCCAGAAGATCCAGAGCCCAGAGTCCACAGACAGGACCATGAACCAGAACATAGACTTCACGGTCCAGGCCCAGACAATAAGTTAATATTACGATATTTAGAAGGATCATTGCTCATTTTTAGGTAAGAAATATACTTTACCTTCTGTCAAAAGTTCTGGCATTCTTTCTGGATATTTAAGAAAATTGTTAAGGTACGGTAAGTAATTATGAATATTATCACTGCCGGTACTTTTCAAGTTGCGGATATTTTATAACAGAGATACTTGATCCACTGATTTCCTCCAGCAATGTGTAATTTGTGCTTAGAGAGTAAGACAATATATTTTGAATATATACCTCAAGAATAGTTGAAAAGAGATAAATATTTAATGAATATACTGTTGGTGGCTGGTAAAAAAGACACTTACAAGGAAATGGTTATCACAGGAGAGCCCAACTTTAAATACATGGATGGAAATTACAATGGACATTTACAAAATGGAGAAGATAACAGCATCTGTTAATCATAAGCTGGAATAATTTGATTCATACCTGGAAAAATGGTTTAACTACATAATGTCTCATAGGCCTGATTTTATTCTCACAAATCAATGAATCTGTTGCAAAAAAAAGATCACTCCCTACTTGTACATAGCTTTTTTTTCCCTTTTCCTTGTTTTTTCCCCACTCTTTTCTATAAGTGTATACCTCAGATAAATACTTTGTGGAGATTTTGTGATATATGTATGATTATATGATATATACGTACAATGTCTGAAATATATCTTATGGAAATGTTTGTTTGATGGACTTCAATAAAATAAATAAATTACAAAAAAAGAATGCCTACGTGAAAGTTAGCATACATCAAACTTCATTGTGCCTTGGAAATAGCTGACGCCTCGATAAAATATAAGTAACTGGTGTGATTAAGAGGTATCCGGAAATTCAATAAAACAGCTAATTTCTGTTGAATTTTATAACCGAATTTAACCGTTGCAACTCTATAACTCTGTGTCGATTGTGATATGGCTAACTATCAATGTCAATAACAGTTTATTGGTTGCAGTTTCTCGCGATAATTTAGAGAGACCTCCGGGTTCTGTGGACTTATAGCAAATGGTTACTTTAACACAAAATAGTTTTCTGGCTTTAAGCATTTTCAACAGGTCGAGACTGCTAATATTCCCCTGTTTTAATACTCTAGACTCAACAGTCTGGAGGTGCGCTTGGAAAGATTTTCGGCTTCATACGGTTGGGGAAAGCCGAAGAATTTAAACGGACTTATTGCTAGACTGACAGTGAACTTTCAGTTCTGCCGCTGCTGAACCCTTTAATTGCGATTCCTTTGCTAAAGTCACTTTACAAATCTAATAGAAGGGGCAGCCTCCAATGAAAGGAAATAAACTCAGAACCTGCAGGTGCACAGGGTTAATGAGAGGTCAGGAAGTAAAGAAACATTTTTGCAGTCACGCACACCAAATTTGAGTATCTGCATCTTCTATTACTCCTCGATAGTAAACAGTAACTACACACGTTGCATGTTATGTTGTAAACCACAAGCCTGTTGTGATAATGCGATGCCAGGCTGCCTTCTCTAAACTTCTAAATTTACTTGTTGCTTCTCGTCCCCACATAAACCGAGTGGTCGCTAGCGCCGGATTCTCTGAAATAACATTCATAATGCAATTGAAAATTGGTCGTTGAGAACCCCAAATAGGCGACCATGATCCTCGGAAACTGAAACCTGAGGTTTTTTGTTTGCTAGAAGGAACCAAATCAGAAGTTAAAACAGTCAACGTTTTCCTTAAACTCCCGATAAATTAACCTTCTGATCATTATCACCAGGACCCAGACATTGGGCATGGCGTGAAAGGGCTATAGACGAAGGGTGTACAGCTTGCTAAACAGCTGAAGTAATATCCAATTTTCTTTATTCCAAAAGAATGGGGAAACTCAGGTGCCTTCTCACTCCTTTAATTTTCCTGAATCATTCTTGTTTTGATTGTTTCAAGTCTATTTTCGAAATTTATATTCTGTCTTAGGATTGTCTCATAACTCAGTGACAGGAAGGGAACAATCGCTCCTTAGGAGTTATCAAGAAACCCCGAATAGCAACCGAGACAGCGAGGAACGAATCAGAAAGAAGACTTTGGAAAGTTGCAAAAGTAAAAGTTTTGTTGTCGTGGGGTCTTTGATTTCCACCTCTTGGTACAAATAGATTGAGATAGGGTGGAATGCGTTAGATGTGTTTTGGACACGATATATCGTCAGAAAGACTAGAGGAGAAACCGTTCTCAAGCTGGCAATTGGCAATAAGCTTGGTTAGCCATTAGATCTCTCGATGTTGGCGCATTTCCTAGACGGTGGACACATTTCCCTGACCTTTACTATAGCCCTGGAGAGGAATCGGAGCAGGTGCTCCGAGACAATTTTTAATTATGGAGGATACTGGTGGGATCATGCAATCGTAAATTGGGAACACATGCATTAGAGAAAATGTACAACGGGAATATAGAGTTTGTTTAGGGAGCTCTTGATAGGGTTCTGTATAGTTTTGTCTCATTGAGGCACCGGAAGGATGGTAGGGTGCAGCTAAACGGATGGTTGACAAGCGATATGGTTAGAAACATAGAAACATAGAAAGCTACTGCACAATGCAAGCCCTCCGACCCACAATGCTGTGCTGAGCATGTACTTACAGAGAAAGTACCTTCGGTTACCCATTGCCCTCTATTTTTCATTTTTCAATCTTTTTATTGATTTTCAAATAAAGAATATACAAATCAGAGGAGGAGTTTAACAAACAGATAATATAAAAGACATATAAACAGCAATAGTAAAAATAGGAAGTACACAATGTCAAAATCGAATAGGTAAAATATTGTGCTGTCAAAAAAACTGCAACTCCTCATAGCAATCATAAAAATAATTGGAAATTTTATTTGATAAAGGAAAAAAAAACACACTAACTATACTGAAATTAAAAAAAAGAGAAAGCAAAAAAAAAAAAGAAAAAAAAGAGATTGGGCAGTCCAATCGAGGATAAAATTATAAAAGAGAGAGAGAAAAAAACATCCTTCCAGTCATCTTCGAACCTTCACTGATAAGGACTTCCCCCAAAACAGAATAAAGAAAGAAAGAATAAATATATAGATAGATAGATAGATAGATAGATAGATAGATAGATAGATAGATAGATAGATAGATAGATAGATAGATAGATAGATAGATAGATAGATAGATAGATAAATAAATGGGCAGATAAATAAACACACAAATAAATAAATAATTAAATAAATCGGTAGATAAATAAATAGATAGATAGATAGTTAGATAAATGAATGAATGGATGAATTAGATCATATGAAAATATTGAATAAAAAGTCGCCAGACTTATTTAAAATTAAAGGATGTATCAAATGTCCGGTTTCTAATTTTCTCCAAGCTTAGTCATGACATAATGGAGGAGAGACAATAAAACACAGTAGGCGTGTTAGATTCTTTCCAGTGTAGCAAAATAGCTCTCCTCGCCAGTAAAGTTGAAAAAGCTATCACATGTTGAATGGAAGCAGACACTTTGCTTGCTTCCTCTGGAATAATCCCAAAAATTGCTGTAAGTGAATTTGGTTGAACGTCCACATCTATAACTTTAGATAATGTTCCAAATACATCCCTCCGAAAATTGTTTAAACTTACACACAACCAAAACATATGGGTTAGAGTAGCCACTGCTTGGTTACATCTGTCACAAATAGGGCTTATATTAGGAAAAATAGGAGCCAATTTATCTTTGGACATATGGGCCTGTGTACTATCTTAAACTGAATTAAGATATGGCGTGCGCAGATAGATGAATTATAGACTAAATAATGCATTTTACCCCATTGATTGTCTGAAAGTGAATGTTGAAGTTCTACCTTCCAGATGCGTTGAACCCTAGCATGAGTCGACATGCAAGCATTCATTAACTGTTTATAAATGATAGCTATTAATCGTTTTTGAAAAGGTTTAAACTGAAAATTAACAGAAGCCAAATTTAAAGAGCAGGCCGAGGAGTAATTCGGTAAAAAAAACACGTCGAAAATTCCTAACCTGTAAATATTTGAAAAAATGTGTATTAGAGATATCATATTTATCCATTAACTGTGAAAATGACATTAAATAGTCTTGAAAAAACAAATCTAAAGAAGTTTTTATTCTCTTAATTTTCCTCGTTAAAAAGCCTTATCTAACGTTGATATCCAAAGCATATCCAAAGCTTACACATAGCCCTCTATTTTTATAAGCACCATGTGCCTATCAAGGCGTCTCTTAAAAGACCCGGTCGCATCTGCGTCCATCACCATTGCCGGCAGCCCATTCCATACATTCACCACTCTCTGCGTAAAAACGTACCCCTGACATCTCCTCTGTACCTACTTCCGAGGACTCAAGAGGACGAAAGAAGCATCAGACAGGGCTATAGAGAAAAACTTGGCAGCCATGAAGGAGCTTTAGAATGCAATTAGGAAAGCTAAACGGAGGCATGATAAGTCGTTGACGAGTAGGATTAAAGAAAACTGCAAGGCGTACTGCACATATGTGAAGAACTCGACTGGCAGTAGGACCGATAGAGGTAGTAGAGGAAACATGTGCCTAGCGTCGGAGGAGTTACAAAGGGTTCATACTGAGTACTTTGCATAAGGATTTAGCAGCGAGAGGAAGGTTGTCATTTGTAAGGACAGCTTAAAGAGGCTGATAGGCTTGATCTTGTAAAGAAAGAGGATATGCTGCAACATTTAAAAGACATTAGGGCAAATAATCCCTCGGTATATACCACAGGTTACTATGGGAAGTTAGGGAAGAGTTTCCAGCGCCTTTGGCAATTACCTTTGTGTCGTCATTGGCCATAGGATGTTTGGAGAGTTACAAATGATAATCATTTGTCTTACTTCATGGGTGGATTAATTATTAGAGAAGATTATTTGCGACAGGAGTTACAAGCATTTGGCGAAGCATAGTCTGAATAGGGATAATCAGCATTGAGGGGCAGTTCATGCCACACAAGCCTGATTGAATAATTTTAGGAAGTCAGGGGTCATACTGGCGAATGCAGAGCCGAAAATGCGCTACATATGGATTTTGGTAAGGCATGTTCTTCTAGCAAAGGATACAGGGGGATATAGATCACAAATAAGAGAAAATCTGCAGATGCTGGAAATCCGAGCAAAGAAATGGCTGTTGGAGTATAACGATCAAATGTCAATTGCTGCACCTTGGCAGATCACACGTAAAGACATAGTACTTTGCTAAGTTCAAGACACTTAACAGCGTTGGTGAACAATGGATGTCTGGGGACTAAATTCTTAGCTCTGTAAAAGTGGCTACTCAAGCTGATAGGGGGTATGAAGGCATATTGCATTCGTACCTTTATTATTTGAGGAATTGATTTCAAACGTCGGGAATATATGCTGCAGATTTATAAAACTCCAATTAGGCAGCATCTAGAGTTTTCCAGACAGTACTGGTCACACTATTATAGAACGTATGTTGAGGATTTGGAGAGGGTGCAAAAGAAATTTACCAAGGTACTGTATGCATTAGAGAACATGTGCTGTAACGAGAACTTAGAAAACTAGTATTATTTTCTCAGGAGTAGCAGAAGCTGAAGGGAGATCTGATGGAAGTTTGTCTAATTATGAGAGACATAAATAAAATAGACAGCTATTATCATTTCCCTAGGGTTCGAATGACTGATAACAGAGGGTATGCTTTTAAGGGGAAGGGGCAACATTGAATGCGATGCGAGAGGCAAGTTATTTTACAAATATGGATGCCTGGAATCCGCTGCCTAGTGTAGTGATGGATATTTATGTAAGATACTTTTAAAATACGTATTGATAGGCGCGTGAATGTGAGACAAAATGGAGCGCTATGTGCATTATGTAGGGATTAGTATTTAGTTCCGTTGGATATTTGATTACTAATTTATTTGGCGGCACAACATTGTCATCTACAGGTGCACTACCTTCCCTGGTTGATTCTTTTGCCAAACTGGGATGAACAAATGTTGTCGTTCATCCATGCGATCTTTAAATGCTTGCCATTGCATATCCACCGTCAACCTTTAAGTATCATTTGCCAGTCTATCTTAGCTAATTCATGTCTCATCCCTTCAAAGTTCCCCTTTTTTAAGTTCAGAACCTTTGTTTCTGAATTAACTGTGTCACTCTCCATCTTAATGAAGAATTCCACCATATTATGGTCACTCTTACCCAGGGGGCCTCACACGACAAGATTGCTAACTAACCCTTTCTCATTGCTCAATACCCAATCTAGAATGGCCTGCTCTCTTGTTGGTTCCTGGACATATCGGTTCAGAAAACCATCCCTCATACGTTCCAAGAAATCCTCTTCCTCAGCACCCTTACCAATTTGGATCACCCAATCTATATGCAAATTGAAGTCACCCATTATAACTGCTGTTCCTTTATTGCACGCATTTCTAATTTCCTGTTTAATGCCATCCCCAACCTCACTACTGCTGTTAGCTGGCCTGTACACAACTTTCAGCAGCGTTTTCTGCATCTTAGTGTTACGCAGCTTTACCCATATCGATTTTCCATCCTGCAGGCTAATGTCCTTGCTTTCTATTGCGTTAATCTCCTCTCTAACCAGCAACGCTACCCCACCTCTTTTTCTTTCCTGTCTATCTTTCCTGAATATTGAATATCCCTGGATGTTGAGATCCCATCCGTGGTCACCCTGGAGCCATGCCTCTGTGATCCCAACTATAGCATATTCATTAATAACGACCTGCGCATTCAATTCATCCACCTTGTTATGAATGCTCCTTGCATTGACATACAAAGACTTCAGGTTTGTTTTTACAACACTCTTAGCTCTTATACAATTATGTTGAAAAGTGGCCCTTTTTGATTTTTGCCCTGGATTTGCCTGCCTGCCACTTTTACTTTTCGCCTTACAACTTTTTGCTTCTACCCCCATTTTACACACCGCCGACTCTCTGAACGTTCCCATCCCCCTGCCACGTTAGTTTAAATCCTCCTGAACAGCAGTAGCAAACGCACCCGCTAGGACATTGGTTCCAGTCCAGCCCAGGTGTAGACCATCCTGTTTCTACTAGGCCCATTTCCCCCAGAAATGGTTTCATTACCCCAGAAATTTGAATCCCTCCCCCTTACACCATTTTTCAAGCCACGTATTCATCTGAAATATCTCTGACTAGCACTTGGCACTGGTAGTAATCCAGAGATTATTACCTTTGTGGTCCTACTTTTTAGTTTATCTCCTAACTCCCTAAATTCACCTTGTAGGACTTCATCCCGCCTTTCCCTATATCGTTGGTACCTCTGTGCACCATGACCTCTGGCTGTTAACCCTTCCACTCCAGAATGTCCTGCAGCCGCCCAGAGACATCCTTGACCCTTGCACCAGGGAGGCAACGTACCCACCATGAGTCCCGTTTGCGGCCGCAGAAACGCCTATCTATTCCCCTTACAATCGAATCCCCGATCACTATAGCTCTCCCACTCCTTTTGCTTCCCTCCTGTGCCGCAGAGCCTCCTATGGTGCCACGAACTCGGGTGCTGCTGCCTTCCCCTGATGAGACATCTCCCCCAACAGTATCCAAAACAGTATATCTGTTTAGGAGTAAGATGAACTCAGTGGACTCCTGCAATACCTGCCTACTGCTGCGCTGTATAGTGGCCATCCATTCACCCTATGCCTGTGTAGCCTTTACCTGCGGTGTGGCCAACTCACTGAACGTGACTTCACGACTTTCTCAGCATCGCGGATGCTCCAGTATGAATCCAATGGCAGCTCCAGCTGCTCAATGCGGTCTGCCAGAAGATGCAGTTGGACACACTTCCTGCACACACAGTCGTCAGGGACAATGGAAGTATCCCTGATTTCCCATAAGCTGCAGGATGAACAAACCACGGGGCCGATCTCAGCTGTCAAGACCTATCCAATACGTTGTCTCAACTTTTGAAACGTTCTACTTTTAAATGAACTTACCTGCCCTTAACTCACTTGGAATGAAGCTCACTACACTAGTCACGTTCTGGTCACGACATTACAGAAAGTATGTGGAAACTAGAGAAAAGGTGCAGAGGAGATTTACAAGAATCTTGCTCGGATTTCGCAGCATGCGTTATGAGAATAGGTTGAGTGAACACGGCCTTTTTTCCTTGAACAGTCGGAGGATGAAAGGTGACTCGATAGAAGTGTATCAAATGATGAGAGGCATTGATCGTGTGGATAGTCAGAGGCTTTTTCCCGGGTCTTAAATGGCAAACACAAGATGGCAAGGTTTTCAGGTGCTTGGAAGTACCTACAGAGGAGATGTCCGGGGTAAGCTTTTTACGCAGTGAGTTTTGAGTGCGTGGAATAGGCTGCCGTTGACGTGTTGGAGGGGGAAACGATGGGTCTTTGAAGAAACGCCTCGACAGGCACATTCTGCTTAGTAAAATAGAGGGCTATGTGTAGCCTTAGGTAATTTCTATGTCAGTACATGTTTGGCACAACATCATTGATCGAAGGCCGTGTATTGTGCTGTAGGTTTTCTATGTTTCTATGTTTCTATATTCTACTCCCCTTGGAATATATGCCAATATTACATTTGCTTCTTATGCCACAGACTCAACCGATAAATTAACCTTCTGTGAGTCTTGTCGGAGGACTCCTAAATCTTTTGCACCTCTAGTGTTTGAAACTTCTTCCCATTTAAATGATTGTCCGGACTATTGTTCCTTTTTACCAAAAGACATTATCAAACATTTCCCAATACTGTTTTCCATCTGCCACTTTTTTGTCCATTCTTTTAATCTAAGTCCTGTTGCAATCGCATTGCTGCCTCTGCACTATCTACCCCTACATCTATCTTCAAACTTTGTCGTAAAGCCATCAATTCCATTATCCAAATCACTGTTCAAACAATCTAAAAAAGTAGCGTTCGCAATACTGACCCGTGAGGAAGATCACTCGTCACTAGCAGCCATCCGGAAAAGGCCCCTTTTATTCCCACTCACTGCCTCCTGCCTATCAGCCATTCCTCTATCCATGCCAATATCTTTCCTGTAACACCAGAGTATTTTATCTTATTGAACAACCTCATGCTTGGCACGTTATCAAATTCCTTCTGAAAATTCAAGATGACATCCACGACGTCTCGCTTGCCCACCCTTTATGTTACATCTTCGACGAACGGCACCAGGTTTGTCAGACAGGATCACCCTTCACAAAAACAATGCTAACTTTGACTAATTTTATTATAAAGTACTCGAGACCTCATCCTTAATCATAGACTACAACAGTTTCCTAATCACTGAGGTTAGGCTAAATGTCTATAATTTATCTTATTTTGCCGTCCTCCATTCGTAAAGAGTCAAGTGACATCTGCAATCTTCCAGTCTTCCAAGGCTATATCAGAATCAAGTGATTCTTGAATGATCGTAACTATCTCTTCAGCAACCTCTCTCTGACTCTGGGATATAGTCCATCTAGCCCAGGTGACTTATCCATCTTAAGACCTTTGATTTTGCCTTGCATATTTACCTTTGTAATAGCAATGGCACTCACTTCTGCTCTCTGACACTTACGGACCTCTGACACAGCGCTTAGTGTCTTCCACAGTAACGACAGATGCAAAGTATCCCATACTTTTTGTATCATGCTTTATACTGTTGGCTGGTTTGCCCTCATATTTTCTTTTCCCTTCTTATAACTTTTTTGTTGCCATTTGATGGATTTTAAAAGCTTCCTAATCATCCAACAAGCAAGCAGCTCACTTTTTCTACCTTGCATTGTCACGGTCCGGTCCACATACTGGTTCACGTTCAGGTCCGTGGATCGCGTATTCCGCAATTCCTTTTTTCCCTTGTTCCGTTTGGTGCCTTAATTGAGGCACCTAATTCTCGTCTAAGGCTGGCAATAAAAATAGTTCTTGGGTCCAGTGATTCCTTGCTGACCTTCCTCGTCAGTAACCCCGTCAGAACCCATACCCAGAAGCTCGGCTCTGTGGTCTGTCTCCTGTGTGCAAGAAGAGTCCCGGCTCTATGTCCTGTATCCAAGGAAGAGCCCTGGCTCTGTGTACTATGTCGAAGAAGAGTTCCCGCTCTGTGTCCTGTGTCCATGAAGAGACCCCGCTCTGTCTTGTGTCCAAGAAGAGTCCCGGCTCCGAGTCCTGTGTCCAAAAATTGCCCGCTTCAAGTACAAGCCAACTCCGAGTCCTAGTCAAGAGCCACATCTAGACCCAGTTACCAAGTCCCTGTGTCATGGTCCGGATCGGTTCCCCTTTAAATTTAGTTAGGTTGCGTTATGATCCGGGCCATTGACTCTCTGTTGCCTACTAATTCCGTTTCAGGTGCCCATTGAGCGAGGCAATTAAGATGATCTACTTTCGACCTGAACCGGAAGCTTATAAGCCCTTGGCTTTAGCCGTTCAGGGCGAGAGTGTGAAGAAGCCTGAGCAAGACGCCGTCGTTACGACAAGCCAGAGTTATCCAGCCCGCATCGGAGTACCAGCAATTTGCCTTCTTTCGCTAGAGTACGTCCGGGCAAGGTCAATCTGCCAGGGGTAAGTTGAAGACAGAGTCCTGGCTCGATGTCCATGCCCATTGTCCGTGTCTACCCCTCGAAGAATCCCGGCTGGTTGCCTGAGTGGAGGGCGGAGTTCCGGCTCGAAGTTCATGCCCATTGTCTGTGTCTACCCCTCGAAGAAGGGTCCCGGCTCGGTGCCTGAGTGGAAAGCGGAGTCCTGGCTCGATGTTCATGCCCTGTGTCCACGTCTGTCCCCTTAAAGAAGAATCCCGGCTCGATGCCTGATCTGAAGGAGGAGTCCTGGCTCATTGTTCCTGTCCTGTGTTTTGGTGTCCATGTTTCTGGCTGCGGTGAATCAAGGTCCTAGTCTCCTAGTCCAGGGTCCGCGACGATCCAGGGTCCACGTTCCCGGCTGCGATGATCCATGGATCCCTTGTCTCCAAGTCCAAGGGCCGTGACGGTCCCAGACCCCAAGGCCCCAGTCATGGCCACGACGATCCATGTTCCCACTGTGCAAGTCCAAGGGCCGCGGCTATCCACGTTCCCACTGTCCAAGTCCAAGGGCCGCGGCTGCCCATGTTCCCACTGTCCAAGTCATGGCCGCGGCGATCCCAGGTCCCTGTTTCCAAGTCCCAGGCCCGCTGCAATCCAAGTCCCTAGTCCCCTAGTCCGAGGTTCGTGCTCCTCTTTGTCCTCCTTGACTTCCCGATTGTCTGTGTAGTGAGTAATAAACGCGATTTTATTGTACCTAATAAAGACGTGTTTGTGTCCTGCTCGTGGGTACTCTCCCAGCATCCTCGTCCCCACCTCGGTACACCCTGCCAAGTTCCGAGTTCTGGGACGTGACCAGAGTTCTCTGTCCAGTTCAAGTCCCAAGTCCAAGTCCAGGTTTATTTGTTTGTCACTCTACGTCTACTGTCATGTTGTCATTTTCTCCTCACTCCTTGGCATCCCTAGCATTCTTACTAAACATAGTCAACTTCCTACTACTTCAGGTTCCGTGTCTTGCATTTGGGTCCGCTACCATCGCCCCTTCTGACAAATATGCCTTCTGCTTAACTTTTATGCAATCCTTAATTTTCTTTGTCAGCCACGAATGTCTAGCCCTGCCATCTGAAAACTTTTTATTCTGTGGGAAAAATCTATCCTGTGCTTTGCGAACTATCCCAGAGAATTCAGAAATCTCTGCTCTGCTGTCATCCCCACCAGTTTCCTTCTGAAATCCATCTGGGGAAGTTCCTCTGTCATATCTCTGTGATTCCCTTTATTCCATTGCGACATTGATGCATGTGATTTATGCTTCTCCCTCTCAAACTGCAGTATGGACTCAATCGCATTTAGATCACTTTCTCCTAAGAGGTCCTTTACACTAAGCTTCCCATTAAGTTCTAGGTTATTACACAACACACTATCTGAGATAGCCTTTCCCCGAGTAGGCGCAATGTAAAGCTACTCTACAAAGCTATCTCGTAGATATTCTACAAACTTCCCCTCTTACAGACTGATACCAACCTGATTTTCCCGATCGCCTTGCACACTGAAGTCCTCCTTTACAACTGTGCCATTACCCTTACTACTTGCCTTTTCCAGCTCCCTTTGGAATCACAGCCCCACATCTTGACTTAGTTAGGGGCCTATATGTGATTCTAATTTGGATTTTCACCCTTGCAGTTTCTTAACTCCATCCACAAAGATTCAACATTTCCTGACCTTTGTCACCTCTTTCTAAAGATGTAATTCCATCTCTTACGAACAGAGCCACACCACCGCCTATGCTTTCCTGCCGGTCTTTTCGACCCAAAGAATATCCTTTGATATTAAGCTTTCATCTAACCACGAATCAGTGATGTCCACAACGACATACCGACCAATGTTTAATTGTGCCACAAGTTTGTCCACCTTATTCCGAATTTTAAGTGCATTTAAATACAACAGCTTCAGTCCTACATTCTTACCCTTTTTGAATTTTACCTCTGTGGTGCAGTTTAACACGTTGCTGTGTCTGCATTTGTACCCAGTCGTTAGATGACATTATTGCTACATCCATCATCTATTTGTAAACCTGCTGGCTCATCCTCAGTTCTGCCATACTTCCTGCCCAGCACCACATTGGTTTAACTGCTACTAATATGAGTGTTTCAATACGCAACGTCTGGATGAGAAATCTGGGATTGCCTCATTTAAATAAAAACCTTGCACATCTTGGTGTAAGCAGAAAAAGGACACTAAACATAAGAAAATGGGTAGATCTTGCTCGCGCATCCGCTGGAAAAATGAGCATATAATATCCCATCTTCACACTGAAAACACACACGGAAATTAGCGACTTTGCAATGACTTCTGAAAAACCATTGTCTGCCATCCGGTAGTGTGAATACACATATTTGTTCCACCGTTGTCTCCGGACTGCGTTGAAGATCTATTGGATGGGAAAATGGAAAATGTATCAAGCTTCAAGCAGATAATTATGAGATGTTTCAAAGTATACACTGATTGTATCAGTCTTTCAAGACACACAGCGGGAAAGTAGTAGAGGATTCATCAGCCCTGAAGCTTTATGATCCATATGGAAGGACTATCAATGCCGGGTTTCCTTTACTCTAGGCCTTAATAATGTCTGATTAATGCCCCGTGATGATAACTCCCCGTCTCCTTTTTCTGAAGGGAACAGTTATTCACTTCGGCACTTCTTACCCTATGAGCTGCAACACGTTTTTGATCAACGCGTTAGGAGAGTTTCATGCAATCCCGTATTCGTAGTGGTTCATAGAACCATAGAACTACAGAACATTACAACAAAGAAACAGGCCTTTTGGCCCTTCTTGGCTGTGCCAAACCATTTTTCTGCCTAGTCCCACTGACCTGCACCTGTGCCAAATCCTTCCAAACCCCTCTCATCCATATACCTGTCCAAGTATTTCTTAAATGTTATTAGTCACCACTTCATCTGGCAGCTCATTCCACACTCCCACACTCCCACCATTCTCTGCGTGAAGAAGCCCCCCCCCACCTCCATGTTCACATTAATCTTTTCCTCTTCCACCCTTTACCCATGACCTCTGCTTTTTCCTCCTCCCCGGCTTCAGTGGAAAAAAGCCTGCTTGCACTCACTTTATTTCTACCTATCATAATTTTATACACGTCTATCAAATCACCCCTCATTCTCCTACCTCCAGGGAATAAAGTCCTAACCTATTCAACCTTTCTCATGTAACTCAGTTTCTCAAGTCCCGGCAACATCCTTGTAAACATTCTCTGCACTCTTTCAACCTTAGTAATAACCTTCCTGTAGGTAGATGATCAAAACTACACACAATACTCCAAATTCGCTCTCACAAGTGTCTTATACAACCTTGCCATTACCTTCTAACTCTTATACTCTTATAGTTAATTTGTAAAGGTCAATGTACCAAATGCTCTCTTCACAACCCTATCTACTTGCGACGCCACTTTTAGGGAATTATATATCTGTACTCCCAGATCTCTCTGTTCTACAGCACTCCTCAGCGTCCTACCATTTACCTTGTATGTTCTGCCCTGGTTTGACCTTACGAAGTGCAATACCTCACTTTTGTCTGCATTAAATTCCATCTACCATTTTTCAGCCGATTCCTCCAACTGATCCAAATTTCTCTTTCAGCAAAGTTCGGTAAGCAAGATGGGTAAAATATATATATATATATATATATATATATATATACTCGTAGCTTGAGAATGAATCCCAACCCTGGAATCCGGTGAAGGTCCATTCAAGAGTTAGACTTGAAGACATTTAAACAACAAATGACATAGACTTAAGAAATAGTTGTACTACCCATATTCAAACACATTTAAAAAAATCCGTGGCATATCGATCTGTTCGGTATTTTTCTATAGAATAGCTAAGAGCGAATGCTTGTGTAAAGTAACGTCGTACTTCTGAAATATCTTATTTAATATGCTATAAAAAGATGGTTGTCAGGAGGTTCAAAAATCGGTTTTATTGCCTGCACTTGAAAGAGAGAACTGGAGGAAGTGAGAGTTGAAGGTTTGGGGAGGTTGGAGCAACCGGCTAATCTAAGTTATTTTGTTAAATATTTTTAACGGAATGAAAGAAGGACCAGCAGAGTCCAATTCTGCAGGGTACACTCAGCTAGCGGTCAATGTGTGCAGGGAGGATAGTGCTGGAGACATCAGGAGGAAATACATCAGGTAAAATTAAATGTGTTGCGCATAGGTGGGTTAAAACGCACCCCATGTGGGAAACGTATACATTATTCATTAGACGAGAGCTTCAATTGTAAGACTCAAAGGCTCACAGGTATGGGAACACGTCTTGCGCTATTAGTAAGTGTCAGTGCGAAAGCTCTGAATTTATCAACGGTTCCATGAGTCCAAAGTAGTTATTGCAGCATGACCAACCAGCTGATCAGTATTGTATGACCACTCATCGTCATCTGAGATCCTGCCAACAACAGAAATTTATAGATGGTCTTTTGAGCCATACAGTCGTGCGTGTAGACTAGCATAGCAAGAGGCTAAACACACAGCCTGGAGGTGCAACAATGCTGATTGTCAACAAGGAGAAGATTTATTAGCAAGTGAACTACGTGGATTTCCGCGTGAATTTCGGTTTCACCCATAATCCTAAAACATACCGGTTAGTAGGGGAATTGGTCATTGCAGATTTTTCCATGATTAAGCTAGTTTTAGGTGGGTGGGTTGCTGGGCAGTGTGGCTCGTTGGTCTGGAAGGACCCGTTCAGTGCTGTATCTCTAAAACAATAAAATTCATAAAACGTTTGCTGCAGTCCTCAGTCTGTGTCTGTATTCTGGGAGTAGAAGACAAGGTCCAGGCGTGGCATTGTATAGTAAATGTTTTTGGCTGCTCTGCCTCGGCAGGTAACAGATAGTCAGAGAGACACTCAATCTGGCCAGGTTACAGACCACCAAGTAGGTCTGGAACAGAGCTGGTACATCTGAACACCGTGATGAGTTAATCATGAACCAAGCACCCGCGACTCTGCTTTTACTTGAGGCTGCCGTCTTGTCCATGCAATAATTGCTGTCAGTCAGTCAACTTTCGTTGTATGCAAATATCTTTCCTGTAACGTCACGGGCTCTTAGCATATTAAGCTGCTTCCTGTACGGCACCTTTTCAAAAGATTTCCGAAAATACAAATGAACAATCTCACAGCTTTTTTCTTTGTGTGTCTCACGTGTTATTTCGTCGAAGAATACCAAAAAATTTGTCCGGCATGGTTTTTCTCTTAAGGAAACTATATTGAAATTGGCTGACTTTGAATTGTGCCTCCAAGTGCCCCGAATCCTTATCCTTAATAGCAGACTCTAACATGTTTTCAGCCACTGATGTCAGGCTAAATCACCTATTGTTTTTTTTTTTCCTTTTTTTCTGAGTTCCTCCCTTCTTGGAAGTGTACAATGACTTTTAAAATTTTCTAGTTCTCGAGAACCAGTCTAGAATCTAGTAACTTTCGAAGCATCGTCCCTAATGCCTCCACAATCCTTTCAGCAACCCTGGGGTACAGTATATATGCTCAAATTTGCTTATCTACCTTCAGAATATTCAAGCATATTACAATATTCAAGCAGTTTCCCAAGCATATTACACTTAGTAACAGCAACGACACCGGCTTCTGCTCGGTGACACTTTAGCATTTCTGGTCTACTACTTGTGTCTTCTACAATAAAGACTGGTGTAAAGTACAGACTCCACTAAGATCGTCCGCCATTTATTGTCCCCCATTACTACAATTTTGCAGCGGTCTACTGTTGTCTCTCATCGGAAAAAAATGTTGTTTCCTCTTTTATATTATTGTCTGGGTTACCTTCATGCTCAGTCTTTTCTCTTTTCGTTGTTTTTAGTTGCCTGCTGTTGATTTTTTTTTAAAAAAACTTCTCGATCCCCTTCCTTGCCACTAACGTTTTTGCCCACTCCTTTGCCTTTGTGCCTATTTGACTTGCCATATCAGCTACGGTTGCCTCATCTTCCCCTTCGAAAACTTCTTCATCTTCGGGATCATTATTTCCAACGCCTTCCGAATGGCTCCCAGAAAATCCAACCGTTGCTGTTCTTCTGTCATTTCTGATTGTGTCCTTTTCCAATCAATTTTGGACAGCCCCTTTCTCATGCCTCTGTAATTCCCTTTACTCCACTGTAATACTGTTATATCTGATTTTTGCCTCTCTTTCTCAAATTGCAGACGGAATTATATCACCGTCCCCAAAAAATTCCTTTTCTATAAGCTGTAAGCTCCCGAATGGAAAGTAAGTCATTATCTAACATCCAATTTCAAATTCCCTGGAGTTTTCATCCACAAGCTGCTCTTAAAGAACATCTCGTAGACATTCTACAAATTTCCTCTCTTGGCTACCAGCATCAACCTCATGTTCCCAATCTACCTGCATATTGAATGCTCCTATGGCTAACCTAACATTGCCCTTTTTACATACATTTTTTCTATCTCCTTTTGCAATTTCTGACCCATATCCTGGCTATTGGTTCGTCAGGTTGTCCTAGCCGGGGCTGGTAGTGGGGAAACTACCTATAAACAACCTCAGTACCTATAAAGTGCTCCAAATGGCGTGCGTCTCTAGCAGCCTCTTACAACCAAGTACAACTCTTGTCCTTCACGTGTGGCTGACTTACTAGGCCCGGCCGAACTGTATCTACTGACAAAAGAAGGGACAACGGCAACTCACTGGTGTCTCAAAACCAGTTGCGTCTGGCAGGTGGGGTTCGTCAGCCTTGGATGGCAGTTCGCCTAGGAGAAGGAAAAGTCTGTCTTTAAACTCTGAAAGCAAAGGCTTCGGGAGTAAACCCCAAGGAAGTGTCAGGGTCCGATCCGGAACCGCATTCCGAGTTTTGATTCGGTCCGGGGTCTCCGGACTCCGGGTCCTGCAGTTGTCCCTCCCGTCACCCGTGATTTTAGTTAGGAATCTCCTGGTTCAAGGAGACAAACCTGTAACTCATTGAGCTGCAGGTGTTTATAAGGGGCCTTGGGACTGGGAGCAGAGGGGGTGTTCGTTTTGTTCTGTTTCCCCGCCGGCTCCGAAATCGTCTCTGCATTCTATAATCCCGCCCGGGCTCAGACCTATTCTTCAGCATGTTTCTCTGCCTGCACCAGTACTGCTAGGTTGGTCCGCTCCCCCACCTTTCTTCCCATGCGCTGGTCCCGCTTCTCCGCTTGGTTTTGTGTTTCGCGCGGTCGCGCTGTCTGCCGGCCGTTTCCGACTTTTCCCGTTGTCATGGCTGTTGTGCTGGTCCACCTGGACCTATGCCCGTTCCTACCCCTTGCCCCTGTCGGGCACGTCTGGCCGACCTGCCTCGGCCCGGCAGTGGTTCTGCCTGTTCCTATCCCTTGCCTCCGTCGGGCGGTTCCGGCCGATGGGCCGTGGCCCGGCGGGGGTTGTGCCCCCTTCTCTTCCGCCCGAACTCTGGGATAGTGCCCGCACCCGCCTAGGGGTCCGCGTCGTGCCCAGGCCTCCGGTGCTTCCGCCTGGGATGCGCCCCTACCCGGGATACATGCGGCCCACCCAGGGAAGGCTCTCCACTAGCCTATCGCCACCTAGACCTGTCTGCCTGAACCCCGGGGACCTGTCTGCCTGCCTGAACCCCGGGGATCTGTCTGCCTGCCTGAACCTCAAAGGCCTGCCTGCCTGCCTGAACCTGGGAGCCTGTCTACCTGAACCTGGACTTCGGGGCCGCTCCGCTCTGTTGCCAGAAATCTATCTGCCCGAACCCCAGCTACCCTTAAGTGCCATGGCATCCCCATCCTGTCCTCCCCCTAGTACTTCAGTGCCTGCGTCCTGCGTTTGTGTCCATCCGGCCCCTCTTGACAGGAAGAAATCCAGAGCTTGGGTCCCAAAGGCAGTTTGATGTTGTTTACCACTTCAGTCTGGCAACCTCTGCGAAGACACTGGTGCCAAGCTTGTGCTTCCCATGGACTTTTGTTATGATACGGCAACAATAAATATTGAATTGAGATAGGATTTTTATAAACAAATAAAACATTTATTCAAACTTTGCTCAACAACAAATGAAAAGTGAACAAACGTCTAACTTAACCAAAAGTTAAGTGCTTTATGGCAACTCGAACAGTTCTTAAAGCGACAAATGCGAACACAGTTCTTAAAGTGGTAAATGCGAATGTCCTAAATGATTAAAACAGTCAATTAGCAGAGACTTTCCTGAAGTAACGAATTCATCGACGATGTGATGTTACTGCTGATCTCAGCCGAAATGTCCTTTGCCCGAAGGATTTACGACGAATGAAATAAAACGGCATAAAAAGCTGACCTTTTCCTTGATGAATAACACTGCCTCAATCCTTCCTGCTCTTACAGCAGGGATTATCTCCAATGCTGGTTACTATCTCTTTGAACAAGGATTCAATAAGGTCGATCCTGTATACCGACGATAGCAACTTTACTTGATCCTTCAGGTTTTCCGTACTTCGGTAAATCTTCACTCCCCAACTGGACTAAAACTGACAGCGTTGTGGCGAAGTTGCCGGGCAATAACCTATGAATTAAGAGAGAAGTAAAGCTCCACTTTAAAACAAAATTGCATCATTAAACCAAATTTGCAGCGTAACGGAGTAACTAACGAATTAAACCACGAACGAACCTGCGTCACAGCAACACTTTCCTGTTTTATACCTGTGGGAACAGGCCATCACAGGCTCTCACTAGCCGGATAATTGCATCAAGTGACCTCAGAATGGTGGGCTATTACATCACCACACCATCACAATACCATTACATCATGCTCACCAGATACTCAGTTACCTCATGGTCATCACACAGTCATAAATTACCCACTGGCTACGTCAGTGACATGGAGAGTGGGAACACGCTGCATGGGCAACAGCCGGTTCTTCAATCCTTCCCGCCCAGGCTTGTGTCCTGGAGAGGACACAGTCCACCGGAAGTGCAAATTCATGATCACTATAGCCTATTCTCCTGGTTACTGTTCGTAGGCATCTATATGTATGTCCCTTCAGTGTCATTTTACACTTGCATTTTCTTCACTCTGCTTAGAAGGATTCTTCACCTTCAGACCTTATGTTAGCTCTTCCTAACGATTTGATTTAATCCTTTACAAACAGATCCGCGACAACTTTCTGCCAACTTGCCTACTTGTCCATCCTTTCATTATAACGTGTTAAGCTTCCAATTAACATCTCGCTTTAGTCACAATTCAGCGATGCTCACAACGTTATATCTGTCAATATCTGCCTACGCTACAATATCATATTCATATACTGCGTGCATTCAAATATAACTCCTTCACTGCTCCATATTGATTTTGTTCCCTGTTACACTGTAACCCATCCCACTGACAGCAATTTTGCCAAATAATCTGCCTGTCCTTCCTTACAGCTTCACTGCACACTACATCCAGTTGTGTATCAAACAGCTGCATAATCAGCCCTGTTACTACTGTTCCTATCATCCTGCCAGATATGTTTAAACCCAGCTCTACTAATCCTGCCCGCAAAGATATTGATTTCCTTCCGGCTCAGATGTAACCCGTACCTTTAGTACAGTTCATACATTCCCCATTACAGATCTCAATGATCCAGAAATCTGAATACCTGCGCTTTGCACCAAATTGTCAGCCATTCGCTTCGCTGTCAAATCATCCTACTCTTACCCTCACTAGCTCGTAGCGCCGGGCAGCAATCCTGAGATTCTTGCGAAAGAAGTCCTGCTTTTCAACTTTCTCCTTAACTCCGTATATTAACTCTTGAGGACCTCCTCTCATTTCGAGCCAAAACTGTTGACACGTATATCGCTTTAGAATGCTGTATTTGTGCTGTGGGACCGATTCGAAACATCCCTAACCCTGGCAATTAGCAAGCAACATTCAATCCACTTGCGTATTTCATGTTCACGGAATCAGCTGTCTGCTTGTTTAAAACTCCAATCCCGTATCATTAATGCACACTTCACTCTCTCTCTCCCCTTCCTGAACCATAGAAATAGAAAGTGCCAGAGATCAGGTCGCTGCGAATTGACCCGCCCGTCCCCTTCCACCACCAGCAGCCAAAGCGGTATGATTATTGAGGGAAGAAGCCACATGGGTACTCTTCACTGACTGTCACTTCCCTTTCCCTCTCCTAACGGTCACGCAAGTAGCTGCTTTGTGCAACTTCGAAAGTGACTACCTCCCTCTAGCCCCTATCGACCACATCCTCATTTTCCGGTGTGAACCAAAAGTCACCCAGCTGCAGCCCCAGTTCGTTAAGGGTTTTCAGCTCGGTGCGCTTCGTGTAGACGTAGTTATCAGGGAGACTGAAGGTCTTCCAGTATTGCCAGATATCACACAAAAAATATACCACTAACGCTGGACACATACTCAGCGCACTAGGTATGTTAGAACATGAGAAAAAATCTTACAACAAACAACAACTTGCTGTAATTTTACTTAGAACCTCCACTCACGGAAATGTCTCGAAAGTACCGGAGTTTATTTTGAACTTCCCGCTGCGTTACCATCGAAGCCCCTCTCGGAACGATTGCAGCCCGCCGCTGTAAAGCAGAGTACACGACAGTTCCTGATGTCCTTCTGGTTCTGTAATATTGCTCTTCAGTCTTCAGTTTTATTTTCCAGTGAGGTTACATAGCCACAAGGACGGTAGGCAACCACTCACTCAAATAGCTTCAGAGCCGTTTATCAAACTGTATTATCCTTCTACGTCTCTCCCCAGTAGGACGTGATACAGATACAGATCCCAAATTACCACACAACAAGTTTTTTTTTTCATTTAGTTTAACAGCTAATTCCCTAAACTAGCTTTGCAGGAAATCGCTCCCTCATCCACCATCTGTCATGGCCCGGTCTGTTGACACCTCATTTCAGTTAATTTCCTTTTCCCCGTGTTCCACCGGGCTCTTTGATTAGGGTACTTGATCCTCATTCGAACCGGCAGCATCAAACTCATCTACTCGCGGCTACTCTGTCTCCGGGGCTGAGCGGCAAATTACGTCCCGGGCAGCCAAGAAGAATAGTGACTGTCTTCCAAGCCAGTGTGGCGATGAACGCTTCGAGTCCCGGCTCCGTGTCCAAGTTCCAAGACCAAGTTCCAAGGGGTAGTCCTGGATTTCGCAACCCCAAGCATAGTCAGTAATTCATGGATAAGCCGGCTTTCAAAGTCCCGCCCCTGATCACTATGGATTCGCCTGGGAAGGCCATAATGAACAAAATCCTTCTCCCATAACACCTTCGCCACTGTATTAGCCTTCGGATCCTTAGTGGGAAATGCCTGAGCATAGCGAGTGCAATGATCGGTGATTACTAAGATATTTGTGGTGTTGTTGGTGTCAGGCTCAATCGACAGAAAATCCATTCACACCAGGTCCACAGGTCCCACACTCTGCAAGTGCGACAGCGGAGCCGCCGACGCTGGCAGGGTCTTCTTCCGGATGCAAAGACAGCATCCCCTACAGTATTTTTCGACATCCCCCCTCATCCGGGGCCAGTAGAACCTGTCTTTGAGTAATCCATAGGTCTTTTCCACCCCCAAGTGTCCGGAATCATCATGCAAGACCTGGAGTACAGTCTGCCGATACTTCTCCGGCAGGACCAGTTGCCAACGGCGTGGTTGGTCCGGAGGCGCAGTGACCCGGTACAAGACTAAGTTCTTTAATTTTAACGGAGACCACTCTTTCAATAACAGAGACACAGACGGGTGTTTTTCATTCTCAGCCAACGCCACATCCCCCTTCTCTACCGCTCCCCACACAGTGCCAAGACCCGGTTCATTTTGCTGAGCAGCTGCCACTTCCCCCGGACTGAATTCCAGCAACTGTTTAGTCTGCATTGCAGTCGGGTCACAGTAAGCTAGGGGTATGGCGTCGTCAAATACCCCCAAATGGTCCACGGCTCGCTCCAGCCTTCCTCTTCCCTCGTCCCTCACGGTGATAGCAAACTGACACATAGCCTTCACTCCAGGAGCAAGGACACTCTTCCACTCCTCGTCCTTCTTCTGTTCTCCCGGCTCCCGACGTGACAAAGCATCCGCATCGACATTCCTGCTTCCTGGGCGGTACTTCAGGCTGAAATGATATACCGCCAAGGCCGCCAGCCACCGATGTCCTGTAGCATCCAGTTTAGCCGAAGTCAGAATATAAGTGAGAGGATTGTTATCCGTTCTCATCTCAGACTTGGCTCCGTACAGGTAATCGCTCAACTTGTCCACCACCGCCCACTTCAACGCCAGGGACTCCAACTAGTGTGTGGGATAGTTTCTCTCAGATGGCGACAAGGTTCGGCTGACAAAGGCTACCGGTCTGAATGCCTCAATGCTTTGCCATGCTCCTGGTACAGAACACCCCCTAGACCCTCTCGGCTGGCATCCGTGTGCAGCACATAGGGCTTCTGGGGATCGGCAAGAGCCAACACCGGGGCCCGGGTCAGCGCCCTCTTCAAAGATCGGAATGCCTCTTCACATCGATCATCCCATCTCGAGCCGACAGGTTCCACCGGGTTCCAGTATCTTCCAGCGTCTTGCTTCCGGTCCCCCTTCATTTTCTTTCCCACCGCGGCATATCCATACAACAGCTGCGTCGACGGGTGGCACATTTTAGCGTATCCTTTCAGAAATCGGCGGTAATACAACCAGGTGGTCACGGCCTCTATCTTGGTTGGATCCGTAGCCACTCCCTCTTGCGAAATGATATGGCCAACGTAGCTGACGACGAATTGCAGAACTGGCATTTGTCCAGGGAAAGCTTCAGCCCTTCCTCCTTACACCGGCTTAACAACTTTAACAGCCGTTCTTCACGTTCCTCCAAAGTCGATCCGAACACTGTCAAATCGTCCAAGTACACCAGCATCTCCAACAGATTCATATCCCACACAGTTCTCTCCATGAGACTCTGGAAAGTGGCTGGGGGCCCCGATATGCCTTGGGGCATTAGTTCGAACTGAAAGAACCCCAGCGGGCAGATAAAGGCCGTCTTCTCTTTATCGTCCTCACTCATCGGGATCTAGTAATACCCACTTCTTAAGTCCAACAACTGAACCACTTCGCTCCGCTCAGGCAGGCCAACGCGTCCTCGACCCTCGGGACCGTATATTGATCAGGGGCAGTTCGCCGATTCAATGTCCGGTAGTCAACACACATGCGCACCCTCACATTCTTCTTCCGTGCCACCACTATTGGGGACGCATAGGGACTTCGGGACTCATCTATGATTCCAGCTTCCTTCAACTTGCAGAAGTGCTGCCGCACATCTTCAACATCTGCCCCGGCCAGTCGGCGTGATCTCTCTCGGAACGGGGTGTCTTCCGTCACCCAGATGGTGTGCCGAGTGCTTTTGGAGCAGCCCCCATGAAACTCGCCCCGAGAAAAAGAACAGCTTCCATCTTCAGTATCTTCTTCACCAGCCTGCGTTTCCACTCCGGCGGCACAGGAGAATCCCCGAAGCTAAATGCTTCAGCAGTCAGCTCCCCTCGATGCTCCAACCCCTCCACGTTAGTGGTCCTCAAGGAGGCGCTAGACATTATCGTCACCGGAAACAGATGTGCCAGCGGCATTCCCCTTTTAAAGGTGATGTTTCTTGCCGTAGTGTTCCTGAAACTTACGGCTATACGCCTCGCATGTACCACCCCTGGTCTCTGCATTTCGGGCCTCGCCAGCGCCCCCGCCGGAAATCGTGTTTCCCCTTCAAGATCGTCCGGGGCGTCTACTAACAGGGCTTCGTCCATCGGCACTCCGGGAAATCTGGGGGTCCCCATCATTAGTGCTACCTCCCCTGGTCGGATCACCTTGGGCCTCGCCTACGTACAACACACCGTCCCTCGTTTATACTCCGTGTCCAGCCCTTGGGGGGCAATCCCTTCTTCGAATACCGCAAGAAACACTGGATGCACCGAGAGGGTCTCCAGAAAGTGTTCTCCCCCCCCCCCACTTTCTCCTTACAAGCTCCCAGGAGCCGTCGCCCAACGTGGGAGTTAGACCCGACCAGGAGGGCAGCACCACCGGTTTCCACCGGGTCAGCACACACCAACACCAAAGTCTCAATGGCTTCGGACACTCCCACATCGCCCTCCGAGAACTCCAATCTTACCGATGGGTACCTATTGTACGGGTAATCACCCTCGCTCACACCCCAAATCTGCAGGGCGTCAAATGGGGTTACGGGCAAATGCTTTAGATATTGGTTGTAGAAAGACCGGTACGATAAGGTCACCTGCGATCCCCTATTAAGAATGGCTTTTGCGTAAACTCCCTCTATCCGTAGAGGCACACTGGCACGGGGTCTAACCAGCCCATTCGGAATAAAGGCATAGGCAACCGGTGGTCCCCTGGCTGATCTCTGGGAACGTGTTCCTCCAGAGGCTCCAGTCCGTTCCCTCTCTGAGCCTCTCCTATGTTTCCAGACACCTCTCCCTTCTTAGACGCAGGGGAGCTCGCCCTCCGCGGGACTCCTTGTCTCTCACAATCCTACCGAAAGTGTCCCTTCTCTCCACAGCTATAGCACATCCTCGGCCTCCCACACACCTTCCTGCAATGCACCTCTTTCCCACAGTTAAAGCACACGCTGCCCGCCGTCCCTCCTCTCCCAGGACGGCCCCCACTCCCAATCCACTGCTACTTCCCTGTCCTTCCCCTCCAGAGGGGGGACCCTACTCCCCTGGGGGTTTTCAGTCCCCCACCCAGCCACCCTGTATCTCTTAGGGTCGCTCCCTGTGGCCCGAGCCCCTTTTCCGCCCCACCCGCACCTCTCTAATCAATTGCCCGAATGATGGAGGGAGCCCCTTTCAATAAGCCTGCCGGATAGTCCACGCCACCATGTCCTCCTCCAGAGAGCCACTGAATGTCTGACTCATCCTCATGCTAGTCACGTCAGGAGCCTTCACTACAACCCGGCGCCGCAACCCCGTAAGCATCCCCTCCATCCGAAATATATACTTGGAGAGCGTTCCCCCTCTCCGTTGTTCCAGGCGTTGAAACTCTGCTAAAAGCAGCCAGGGTTCCCCTGACAACCCAAACGCTCCCTCCAAAACTTCTATGCATTCCTCTACTGAAGCCCCAGGTTTTTCAGCTTTCAACTACCGGACTGTTTTGGCTGCAGAACCCCTCAAACTTCCCACATATCGCTGCCTCTTCACCTCCTCAGTGTCTGGCCACTCCTCTAACATCAAAGACGTATGCTCGATCCAGGTCTCATTGTCCACCTCCCCGTCCAGACTAAGCTTGGCTCCTGAGAACACCGCCACCTTCAGCCGGGGCCTCTCGGACACTCCCACCAAGGAGTTAAGTGCGGCTGCCAGCTCCGAGGCCTCCACCGTCCCTGGGGGGGGGGGGGCCTGGTCACGCCTCCCTCCTCCGACCTCCCTTTACTAGTGACGGGCACGTCTCTGGGGGGCCACTCCTAGTTCTAGCTCCTCCTCCGGTGTCTCATCAGCCTCATTCTCGGAGAGGGTGTGGAGTCCCCACGGCCCCGCCTCCCCAGGAACACTGACCGTCGCTGGCAGTTCCAACGTCATGACGTCAGCACTCGTACGAACAAACACCCAACTAGACTCTACCTCTTTACCACACCGTCTAGCTCCAATTCTACCTGCCCCATACCTTTTACCAAACTTAACCCCCGCAGTAACGCATCTCCCGAAACTCGAAAATCCACTCCACTCACTCCACAGGCATACTGCACCGGTACATCTTCTAACTCGCATCAGCTAACAAACTTATCTCTGTCCATCTCCGTTCTGCTGCCTGCGCGATTCCACAGCCCCTGACAATCCAATCCCGGACGAGCACCTCACAAATGTAACACTTACCCAACAGGCTGGTATATGTCTAGGACAGGCATGGGCAAACTACGGCCCGGGGGCCATATGCGGCCCGTTAAGCTTTTAAATCCGGCCCGCAGAACTTGATGAAATTATATTAATAAACCTTGTTAACGTTTTTCCCCGCAATTCTGACGTTTTCCCAATAGATGACGCACTCTATATACATTGACCTTTGTTGAGGTGCGGCGTATTACTCCACATTTGCGCTTTACTCTTTGTTCGGCTCGACCTATTTGTGTGAACAGGCGTTCAGCGTCATGAACATCAACGAAGCCAGCCACAGATCCAAGTTAACTGACCAACACCTCAGATCCATCCTGAGAATCGCCACAACAAAACTAAATCCAGACTTTGATGCGCTGGCTTAAAAGGGAGACCAACAACACTGTTGCCACTGAAATTAAAAATAAGTTTCTTCGTTGTGTTATGTAAAAAATGCATTTGAAAATATTTTTTTCAATAAGCCTTACATGTTACATGTCATTTCTGTTAAGTGATGGACATGAGTAGTGCGCAGGTGCACGTACGTTCTCAAATAAAAAAATGCGCTCCAGATCAAATAACGCGCTCCGCATACTGGCGCGCTGTCACTGTTCTGTCATTGTGCTGGTCGTTGTTGAGTTTTGGCACAGGGGACAATTGAATAAGAAGGAGCAGGACAAGTAGACCTGTATCTCCGACTGTTTTTGAAATAAAGACAGTCAGGAGGAGAGTGATGATGATAATATCTTGAAGGATAACAGAATTTTCAGTGCTTTAAAATAATAACTGTTACTATTAAAAAAGCTGTATTTTATTCATTTAATTTTCAGTGTTTTATAAGTTATTTCAATAAATAGCTAAATACCATGGGACTTCAAAGACAGATATTTTGTTATAATGCATTTGTTCATTTTCAATTGAAATTAAAGCACATGTTTTCTACATATCCCATGATATTTTATTTTCTCTTATTAGGTGTATTACCAAAACACTCCGTCCATCTGCTCCTGGTCCGGCCCCCCTTTCAAATTTTAGAACACTTTGTGGCCCACAAGACAAAAAGTTTGCCCACCCCTAGTCTAGGAGAAAAGAAGATCCAGCCACTCACCAACACCACCTCCCGTACACGCAGGTGCGGTTGGAATCAAGTTTATGCCCCGCGCACACACTCCATATCAAACTCACACCAGATACTGTTATGGAATACACTGTAATGATTTTACTAAAACTAGAAGAGTGTTATGCAATACAATATATATGAAAGAAAGGAAAGGAAAGTAAAAGGCGCCAACTTATCAATGTTCAGTTAGTTTAGTGCACATCGTTGGAGCTCAACCATCCAACCATTCGACCCCTCGTCACTTTCCTCCGACCTCCACGTCCTTCCACGTCGGATCACCCGGGTGGCCGATCGAGCAGTGCAGCGCATGTCCACCTTCCTCGGCGTCTTCTTCCCGACCCCCCTGAAAAGACCGCGAGATCCCCGCATCCAGACACACAAGACAAATTACATTCCCCATTTGTCGACAAATGAATACGATCCCGATATCAGCAAGGCTAAAGCTAAACAACTTAACATACAAAGAAGCATTCCAAACTCTTAACAAAACAAAGAAGCAATTTAGATTAACAGACACAGTACATTGTACACTAACTCCCTGTATCATTTGTCAATCAACCTCGCGAGCCTCCTGAACAATCCGGAGTTCGTTCATCCTGCTCTAGCTCCAGTAGTTAAACACCGTCTGAATGAAGTTGCAGGTTTAGATTGGGACTCCAGAGCTATCCTTGACTTCCGATATTCCACTAGACTAGGGAATCACCTCACTGATTTGACTTTGTTTTCCACTGCTCTGACAGTGTAACAAGAACATCACACAATAGAATCATAACTTAGCCTCCTCTCTAGCCTTCTGAAAGCACTTGAGCAAAGCCTCAGCTTGTAAATCACAACATGGCCGCGCCCATAATGGCCTCTTGTCAAATGTCTAACTGATCTTGCCTTCTGCAGAAATCACCGACAGTCCCATCCGCTGTTTAAATCTGGCGCTTACTCGCTGTAAACAACCGTTCGCGCCATCAGAAGAACCGCAGAAATATTTTGACCAGGGTACCTGCTTCGCGAAACGACTTGAGAATATTATTCCATTCAGAGATATTAACTGGGAATTCTTTGAGAAAAGGGGAAAAACAGCATCATAGTAACGGAGGAGCATTGATAGTTTCATGTTGATTTTGTTGAAAGGATTCATTTATTCCCTGCGGAATTTGCAAGTAGTCCCGAAATCTGCAGTTGGCGTGCAGGAAGCTGTTACAGCCACTGCGCACCCAGGCCAAACGGCTCACGGGATCTTCCACGGAGCGGTGCTGGTGCCTGAGAAGCGTTACCTCGTGACGCCCTCTAGAGGAGGACAAAACCACGCGACATATTCTGAATGAAAAATGCCGCCTCGTCATCTTATGTTCTTGCCGTCCAACAATTTGTGAAACGTTATAGAGGAATTGGTGCTGCAGCTGGATGAGAAATGTGGGAATCGTCTTGACTCTTCCTCCGTGAAAGAATGAAAGTGAGATTGTTTTACATGTAACGCTCTGGTTAAGGTTTTTACTGCTATGCTGTAGGTATTTCATTTCAGCATTTCTGTAACAGCAGCATATTCTGCTTTCTGCCTGTTTGCGTTTGAGCTGAGATAAGAAGCTTTGTTATTTAAATTCGGAATGTGGCTTCAGCCAATCAGGAACGCGAGCTGAGAGGTCTCTGGTGGACTGGAGCTGGGAGAAGACAGGAGGGAAGATGGCTGAGGATACCGCCCTTGTTGCACAAGGAGCTTTGTGCAGATAAATAAGTTCCAGAGGGAAGAATCAATACTCCCACAGGAGACCCGTTTATTCGAGATGGATTTCGAGCGACGTTCAGAAGGTTGTGCGTGTTTTCACTCAGAACGAGGGTCCAGTGTGTGAGTGACAGACAAGTTCAAGATGAGCTCTAACTTAAGTGCATTTTTGGCTGTTTCAAAGAAAAGACCCCTTTTTGTTTTATTTTCTTTATATAATTTGATAACTATTTGCTTAATTTATCATTCTTACATATATTTCTTTATAATTGCATGTAGTACACGATCTGTTATTTCTTGCCGGGACAAGTAAATCTCACAGCATTGACACAAACCAGGGATTGGCTGGGCGAGACACCCCAACCTCACGGATTTGGCAGTACCAAAATAATGTACACTCTCGATGTACGAAGCCAGGTAAAGGTGGATTTATCGCCGTGGAATCCTGCGACTGTTAACGAGGGGTTAATGAGCCGGCTCTGCAGAAACGGCAAGTAGAAGGGGTTTCATATCGAAACTGCAAATTTCCCTTCCATGATTTTATCTTCCTGCACTAAAGAACGCGCATGTGAGCTATATAGAACATAGAACATAGAAAATCTCCAGCATATCACAGGCTCTTCAGTCCATAATGTTGTGACGACCATGTAACCTACTCGAGGAGTGCCTAAAATTTCCCTACTGCACATCCTTCAATTTTCCTGAAATCCGTGTACCATTCTATGAGTCTCTTAAAATACCCTATCGTATCCGCTTCTACCACCCTCGCTGTCAGTGGATTACATTGCACCCACCACTCTCTGTTTCAAAAAACTTACCACTGACAATCCCCTTGGACCTACTGCCAAGCGTCGTGAAACTATATCTCTAATGTTAGTCATTTCAGCTCTGGCAAAGAGCCTCCGACTATCCACGCAATGAATGCCTCCCATCGTCTTATACACCTCTATCGAGTCGCCTCTCTTCTTCCGTCGCTCCAAGGAGAAAAGGCCAAGCAACAGCCAGTGAGTTGGCCTGCTACTAATAAATGATCAAGTAATAATAAAGAAGGTTGTGGGCTCCAGTCCCACCAAAGACGTTTTCCTTTCCTCTGCATTTGTTACAATGCTAAACACGGTCAGTGTTTGAGCGGACTAATGGTGGAGAATCTAGCAACCCAGGACATGGTTTGAAAACTTCGAGTTCAAGCTAAAAGATCAAATTAAATGTATTATGAAAGTGTATATATACATCATATATTCTTCCATAATACATTGTATATCACCATATACAATCCTGAGATTCATTTTGATGCCAGCAACGTCAATAAATCTGCAATAGGAAAATAGCCATAAGGAAATCAGTGAGAGACTTCGCCAAATGGAGCTTTCAACCACTGCAACAGACAACGAACTGCAAACATAAAAACGACAGAAATACTAATAAATAAACGTCGGTAAGATGAGATGAAGAGCTATTGAACGTCAGTCCATCGGCGTGGGAACATCCCACTGTTCAGTGACGTTATCTCCTTCGGTACCAGAGTCTAATGGGAACATGCCAATTAGATGATTGCATTTCTCCTCAACACATCGTCCGTGGAATTGATCCGGGAAATGCGAAGGGGCAGCGTACTCAATTATTCATAAAATAGCAAATAATTTATTAAGAAAAAGAAAGCGATATGTTAACAAGATTCATGTAAATTATGAGTTCGACAGACAATCTGATCACCATTGACCTTACTGAATGACAGAACTGAGTAGTCTTCTTCCTGCTGATGTTTATAGCTGTTCGCGTTTTCCACATTTCAGGAACCAACGCAACTGTTCAACTCGGAATTTGTCGACTCAGAAACACGTACAAGTCCGCAGTTTCCCAGGTATCTAATCCCAGCATAAACCCTGATTGAAGATGATGATCCTCATTGCTATTTAAAATGAAGCCCGGACTCAGAAGACAACCGGAACAAGAGAGCTGATACAAGAGTTTCAAGTGCGGAGAAACCACAATCAATACTATATAATCTGAAAGCAGCTTCAGAACAAACTGTTTCAGCTGGTTTTGGAGGTCTGTGTTTGCAAATTAGATCTGCTTTAAATATCTGACAGAGGGCTAAGTATGAATATTGTAGAATTGTTGTCAACGTGAGCGTTATAATTTGCCATGTTAGGCTGCGAACGCTGGGATTTCTGCATGAAATGAAAACCTTGGTGCACGCCTTTGAAGGGTTGGTAGATAGGCGTAACTTGACTTCGCTTCCGCTATAAATGTGAACCTTTAACCGTACTGCCCCATGTGTATACTGAGAAAATTCACGATAATTAGCGTCCTTGCTCTGATATGTGGAATATCATTCTGTCCATCCCAGCGGTTTCAAGAGGCAAATCTGCTTTCTCCAGTAATCTTTATAGAAATATTGAATGGGTTGGAAAATCGAATATACATCAAGCTTCAAGCACATAATTGGGAGTTGTGTCAAACACACATCAACTGTATAATACATTCAAGATGAACATGATCACCAATTCAGGTTATTGTGTAATTGATAGAAAACGGGGTAGTGTGGCCAAGCGGTCTAAGGCACTGGATTAAGGCTCCAGTCCCCAAGGAGGCGTGGGTCCAAATCCCACTACTGCCATTCGTATTTTTCTCCGAGGGCTTTGGTTGACAGTACTAAAGTGCATTTCGAAATGTTTTGCAGAACAAAATTAAAGAATCACAAATCGTTATGGTATTGGTGTCCTGGTAAACGATGTCATTGTTGTGTTGCAGAGCGCTCCAGATCAGGTGTGGGGATGCTGTGGACGTGAGGAGTTTGTAACTTCTACTTATTGAAGGTAGTGGATGTTAAAGTATTTAAGGTCTATATGTATTTTAGCTTCCCTCTGTAACGCTGCCTTTCTGTTTCTTGGAAAACGCAGCGAACTAGTTGGAATTCGATTGGGAAGAGCTTTGAAACGCGGTGTGAAATCGTTTCCCATTCAGACTAGAGCAAGATCATAAAGCAGATCACAGCTGCATTTTGCAAACGACTGTTACCATAAAACAAAACTACGCTGCCAAACCGTCATAAAAACGTAAAAAGCTACTCAGAAGTGTCATCTGTCTAAATCATCGCCCCGTTTCTTGTCCCGCAGACAGCACCAGACCTGCAACGTTTATACCTAGTGTACTACTGTTCCATTTTGGGATGTTGCTTGTGATTACAGGTGCAGGGTCATTTATAAATTGCAATGTATTTCATGGTGTTCCTGAAATCGGCTTTCCTCCCATGGCAATTCGCTCCATGACAATTAAATGCTTCACTGGGAGTTGAACCCAACATCTGCCACTTACTAGTCAGGCGCTTGGACCAGCTAAGCCACGGAGCTTTCCCACGATCCGAGCAGCTGATTTGATGAGATTTCACTTGTATTATCGTACTTTCGTTATCACCAAGCGAGAGAAATGCTTGAGGTTCAGAGAGTATAAATGAGATTTTAAAAAGTAGACCGGATTTAGGGACTTACCCATATAGTCTGCATACATAAATATGCGTTCCTGCCGGGTTTCTTTTACTCTAGACCGGGGTAATGCCTGATGAAGACTCCGTGGTGGCAGATCTCCCTCACCTTTTCCGAAGCCAACGTGTTAACCACGAGTTAACGTATGAGCCTAACCACGTTTTGATCAATGTGTTAGGAGATTTTCATACAATGCTGTAGCCGCTGTGGCTTTTTAAGCAAGATAGCATGGAGGAAATTAATGCTGGTGACCTTCTCCACCTCTGATCCCCCAAAGACTGTCCATGAGGACTGGTTCATGGACCTCCAGTTTGCTCTCCTGACGTCTGTAAGAAGATCTCCCGAAGACCGAAGTCTTGCTACCGTTCAGTGACTGCTGGTGCACCAGTCAGCCAGATTTTCAGTCCTAAATGCTGTCTCATCACCAAGTTTGATCCGGTCAACGATAGTGAGGTAGTCAGCAAACATAAATATGCCTAGTTATGGAGAACTGCATTTAGTCACTGAGAGAGTAAGGATGAGTCTCGTGAATATATGAGCTAATATTATTTTATTTCCCGAGGCTTCTGAGGTACATTCTATCGGACAGCTGCAGTGAAAAAAAAAGACTGTTGTCTAAAGCAAGCTTAAATATGCCTGGTTATGGGAAACTGCACTCAGACATAGTCAGACCTCACTTGGAGGACTGTGCTCAGTTCTGGTCGCCTCGCCACAGGAAGCATGTGGAAGCCATAGAAAAGGTGCAGAGGATATTTACAAAGATGTTGCCTGGATTGGGGAATATGCCTTATGAAAACAGGGATGAGAGGTGACCTGATAGAGGTGTATAAAATGATGAGGCATCGATGGGTTTTTTTTTGTAATTTATTTTTTTAATTGAAGTTCATCATCAAACAAACATTTCCATGAGATGTATTTCAGACATTGTAAACATTTATCATATAATCATATATATCACAAATATCCACATAGTATTCATCTGAGGTATACACTTATAGAAAAGAGTGGTAAGAAATAAAAAAAAAACAAGCAAAAGGGAAAAAAAGCTATGTACAAGTAGGGAGTGATCTTTTCTTTACAACATATTCATTGATTTGTGAGAATAAAATCAGGCCTATGAGGTATTATATAGTGAATACATTTTTCCCAGTATTGAATCAAATTGTTCCAGCTTATGATTAACAGATGCTGTTATCATATCCATTTTGTAAATGTCCGTTGTAATTTCCATCCATGCAATTAAAGTTGGGCTCTCATGTGACAACCATATCTTAGTAAGAGTTTTTTTTAACCAGCCACCAACATTATATTCATTAAATATTTATCCCTTTTCATCCATTATTGAGGTATATAACCAAAATATATGGTCTTACTCTCTAAGGGTATTTCACATTTAAAGATGTTTTGTAGGCTATTGTGTATCCCCTCCAATAGACTTTGATAACAGGGCAGTCCCAAAAAATATGATAGTGATTTGCATTTTGATTTCCACAATTTCTCCAGCAAATAGGGTTACTATCATAATGGGATTTCTGAGAGGCCATAATAAAATATCTTATCAAGTTTTTCCATCCAAACTCCCTCCATTTCTGTGAACTGGTATAATTCCATTGACACCTCCATATTGTTGTCCATTCTTCATCAGATATAATTATCCCTCTTTCCTTCTCCCATTTTGTTTTAATGTATGAAGTCGAATGTGTTTTATGATTTCACAAACTTTTATACATGCTTGAAATTATTCTACTACCATTGTCTGAATTATATGCTTTTCTAATTAACTCTAACAAGAATGTACTTGCCTCAGTTGCATTTTAAACCTTCTATTAACACGTTGTCGCATCTGTAGATACCGATAAGAATCTTGTTTTTCTAATAAGTGTTTCTGTTTAAGCATTTCAAAACTAAACAGTGTTCCCTCTTTCATTATGTTGCAAAGAACTATTATTCCTTTAGCTGTCCAGTCCTTAAATCTAGCATGCAGAATTATACGGTGTAAAATCTGCGTCATATGCACACCATTTACGAATTGCAGTATCTTCATCTATATTATATTCTTTTATAGTAGTTTTCCCTATTTTAGAAGTCAATTTCACCCATGGGTTATCAACAGTATTTATGTAACTTTGCAGGTTGTTATCAGCCAAAATTGCTTGTATGGGGATGGGAAGTACCCGCTCCTCAATGTTTTTCCATTGAGCGTTATATGATGGGTTGCACCAACATATCACAGCTCTCAACTGTGCTGCAAAATAATCTCTAAGAGAAGGTAGGCCCCATCTCCCCTTCTCCTTTGCTAATGGCAAAGTTTTGAGACGAACGCTAGGCCTTTTACCCTGTCAAATATACCTTGATAACATCTTCTTCCATTCATTGAATTGATTTTCATTAGTTTCTATTGGTAGAGTCTGGGCAGTCTATTCATTCTAATAGACTCAGTCCTTGAACTGAGACTGAAAAAATGAATCAGGTTCCATCTTGCCATATCTTCCATATATCAAACTTATAAGTTTTTTTATATAAAGGCTGATAATTACATTCTGATAATTTTTCCAAATCTTTTGGCATAATGATGCCCAAATATTTGAAAGACTCTGTTTGCCATGCCCAGGGATATCAACTTTCAAATTCTCTTGTTGGGTTATAGTTATGTGAAAGTAACTGGGTTTTATCTATGTTGATCTTGCATCCCGATAATTGACCATATTGTTCAAAGGGTTGCATCAATTTAGGTAAAGAGTATGTTGATTGCCCTAGATAGATCAAAATGTCATCCGCGTAACGAGCCAATTTATGCTCTGTCCCTTTATTAGTAATTACCCTGATAGCTTCATTTTGTTTGATGCATTGAGATAATATTCCAGATATAATGCGAAGAGTAGCGGTGACCATGCACAAAACTGTCTCATGCCCCTTTCTAGGGTAAAACTATTAGGTAAATATCCAATTCCGATTACTCTACCACTCGTGATAATCCCATTTGCCTGCATTTGGGATATATCCTTTAAAACTTTCCCGTCCAAACACTTGACCAGATGGCTTGTAAAGATTCTATTTGTAATTACCTCTGCCGCATCCTTTGACCTCCCGTTCCGTACACCTATGATCCGTTCTGTGTTAAAAACTTGCCTCTTAGGTCCTCTTTAAATCTTGCTACATTCACAGTTTATCCATTCAGGAGATGACATTTCGTAGGCCGAACGACATATAATTGCACTTCCCCACACCCCCAAAAGCCGGTCAGTGGCGTACTGGTATCAGCCCCAGCCTTCAAGGTGATGGTGCCGAGTTCGAATCTGGCCGGCACGCTTTCCGCACGATCTGTGTTGGGCTGGTGTCGAGCTAGCAAATCAGACTCGTAAATACACATTCAAAATGGCTTGGAAACTGCAAAATGGTGCCCGATTTCGCCACAAGGCGAATGACAGCAGTTGTTAATAAGTTGGGGATGACAGTATTTTGCAAATATTCACAGTATCTTTGCGTAGAAAAAATCCCGGAAAAGTATCCCGGAAACTTATTCACCCAGCCAAGGTAACGGAATAGCGATATATTTCTACGTTTGAATGGCGTGTGGTTTAGTGAGCAGCTTCCAGACCGAGGTGTTCCTGGCTGCTTGCAAGCTACCGTTATTAGTGGATCAGCTGTCAGTCAATCGGACCACTGCGTCCTGCGAGGTGTTCAGGAAACGGAAACCTCCATTGCCTTAAACATATTTTATCGAGTTTCATACCAAAGATACTTTAAAACTTTGTTTTTATTGCCTTGGAAGCAAAACTGTGCCATCTATACCCCTCATGAAGTTATAAGCCTTCACCAGGTGAAACTCTGCAAATGTATGTACACAGATGCATAAACAATCATAATTATTTGGCTGGTGTGGAAATGGCAAATATAAGAGGAAAATGGCAGCACAGTAGCGTGAACTTAAGCACAACTGCTCAGCGTCAGGGATCACTGATCAGTGTTGAATTCCACAACAGTTTGTAAGGTGTTAGTTCGTTCTCCCCGCGACTGCCTGGGTTTCCTCCGATTGCTCTGGGTTCCTCTCGGATTACATAGACGTACGGGTTAGGGTTAGTGAGCATACTATATTGTAGCCAAATGCAAGGGAATAATTGTGAGTGCCATACATGTCCTCGGCTTGAGTTAGTCGCTGACACAAAGGACATGTTTCATCATATGTTTCGGTGTCGCATCTTATACTGAGTAAGATTTGGCACCACTCAGCCAGATTTTCAGCCTCTGTCCTATATGCTGATTCATCGCCATCTTTGACTCTGCTAACAACAGTGTGTTCTCAGCAGACTTAAATATGACGAGCTATGGGCAACTTCACATAAAAAGGATGAAAGATGTGGATAACCAAATATTATATCATTTTCTTTCTTCCGAAGTACAAAAATGAATGCAATAACTTTCATTGGTCGGCCCCGTACTTTGATCATGTACGCCTCTTGGACCTACACTTTGACATTATTTGGGCCCAGTCCAATCTAAGTTTGTTTTCAGTCTCAAGTCTGAGCATCGTAAATCAGTGACGGTGAGAAAGGAATTGTGTTATAATATCGTAGAGAATAAAAATATTCTTTATCAGTCTCTGTTATCCCGCCCCCGCCCCAATTAAACATGAACCAGGTTTGCGAAGAAGAGCGTCCTGGATCAGTGTCGCATCAGCACGGTGCCGTTTCATGAAAGCAGTTGACTCACAGACACAGCGGCTGGGGAAATGGCACTTTTCCTCTGCCAGTGCCTGGATCAGAGAGCGGAGATCCTCCGCTGTTGCAGAGGCAATGCGGTTCTTTCTGCCCTGTGCATTCCGCGGTGCCAGGGGTCGATTATAATAGACAATAGACAATAGGTGCAGATGTAGACCATTCGGCCCTTCGAGCCGGCACCGCCATTTTGAGATCATGGCTGATCATCTACTATCAATAAGCGGTTCCTGCCTTGTCCCCATATCCCTTGATTTCCCTATCCATAAGATACATATCTAGCTACTACTTGAAAGCATCCAGAGAATTAGTCTCCACTGCCTTCCGAGGCAGTGCATTCCAGACCCCCAACAACTCTCTGGGAGAAGAAGTTTTTTCCTTAACTCTGTTCTAAATGACCTACCCCTTATTCTCAAACCATGCCCTCTGGTACTGGTCTCTCCCAGCATCTGGAACATATTTCCTGCCTCTATCTTGTCCAATCCCTTAATAATCTTATATGTTGCAATCGGATCCCCTCTCAATCTTCTTAATTCCAGCGTGTACAAGCCCAGTCTCTCTAACCTCTCTGCGTAATACAGTCCTGACATCCCAGGAATGAACCTTGTGAATCTATGCTGCACTTCCTCTACAGCCAGGATGACCTTCCTTAACCCAGGAGACCAAAACTGTACACAATACTGCAAGTGTGGTCTCACCAGGGCAAGAGGATTTCCTTGCTCTTGTACTCAATTCCCTTTGTAATAAAGGCCAACATTCCATTAGCCTTCTTCACTGCCTGCTGCACTTGCTCATTCTCCTTCAGTGACTAATGAACAAGGACTCGTAGATCTCTTTGTATTTCTCCCTTACCTAACTTTACACCGTTCAGAAAATAATCTGCCTTCCTGTTCTTACTCCCAAAGTGGATAACCTCACACTTATTCACATTAAACGCCATCTGCCAAGTATCTACCCACTCACCCAGCCTATCCAAGTCACCCTGAATTCTCCTAACATCCTCATCACATGTCACACTGCCACCCAGCTTAGTATCATCAGCAAACTTGCTGATGTTATTCTCACTGCCTTCATCTAAATCGTTGACGTAAATCGTAAACAGCTGTGGTCCCAATATAGAGCCCTGTGGTACCCCACTAGTCACCATCTGCCATTCCGAGAAACATCCATTCACCGCTACCCTTTGTTTTCTATCTGCCAACCAGTTTTCTATCCATGTCAATGTCTTCCCTCCAATGCCATGAGCTTTGATTTTACCCACCAATGTCTTATGTGGGACCTTATCAAATGCCTTCTGAAAATCGAGTTACACTACATCCACTGGATCTCCCTTGTCCAACTTCCTGGTTACATCCTCGAAAAACTCCAATAGATTAGTCAAGCATGATTTACTCTTGGTAAATCCATGCTGGCTCGGCCCAATTCTATCACTGCTATCTAGATCTGCCACTATTTCAACTTTAATAATGGACTCTAGCATCTTCCCCACTACTGATGTTAGGCTGACAGGTCAATAGTTCTGTTTTCTCCCTCCCTCCTTTCTTAAAAAGTGGGGTATCATTAGCCATTCTCCAATCCTCAGGAACTGATCCTGAATCTAAGGAACATTGGAAAATGATTACCAATGCACCTGCAATTTCCAGGGCCACCTCCTTTTAGCCCATTATAGCCCATTTATATTCTGAGATTGCTGATCTATCGAGAACTTTCAGGTGTAGTCGTGCGAGCGGCAAAGTGTCCAGGGTAAAACTACTGGCAACAGAGGAGCCTCAACTTTCTGAGTTAAGCGACGGGCAGAAAATCAACAAAAAGAAGGGCGCTTATAATTGGCAGGCGCTGTTGAAAGCTAAATGTATAAATATCCGGCTGCCGTGACTCGGATTCGAACCGAGGTTGCTGCGGCCACAACGCAGAGTACTAACCACTATACGATCACGGCCACGCATATCAGCGGTGCGGAATCTACTGTCTAAACCTCTGATACCGGTGCGACTCGGTCAGTGGCTGTTACTGCCTTTGCGGCTTTTCCGCAGAGACACAAGCAAAATATATTGGAAATGCTCAGCAAATGCGTCAGGAGAAACAGAGTCAACACTCTGGACCGACACCCTTCATCAGGGCAGAAATGTCCACTGTCTACTCTTTTCCATAGATGCTGCCTGGAATGTTGTTTTTTCCTCTCTTTTCCAGCATTTTATGTGTGTTCTTGGTCATCTTGCTTTACAGGGTAACTGTTATGTAGTAATACCTTGTGCTCGGTACACAACTCAATTGTTAAAAGATAAATTCCTAGATAGTAAATGGAAAGCTGCTGGGTGACTGTAGAAGAGTTGTGAAGGGGAGGAAAGTTCGGCAGTTTTACTCCTGTTCTTCCTTTCATACAATATAAAACAGTTCAAGCTATAGTTAGAAAAGTGGTGTGAGGGGCAAGAAAAATGCGCCATGGAGCATACCGTGAATGCACTGGGAAAGAGAGCCAGCTAAGTAAAGTTTAGGGTGATACAGAAATTAGGGAGCGTTAGAAACTTGATACATAATCGGTTTTGCATGGCGGAGAGAGGTTTGTAGTTACTGACTCTGAAAAAGCTGAACCATTAACAAAATCATATGTCGGTGTACTGTCAAAGTTTCCTAAAATCTCTATTATGCTTATTCATCTCTCCAAATTATTTACATTCAGCTAAAATTCATATTATTATGCATGTCCCAGATATACACACTTCCTATCTCTTCAAACAGTGGCGAATGACCTATAACAGAAGGTGTAATCTGTTCAATTTATCTTTGTACTTCAACCATCGCTCAAGCGCACCAATCACTCTTCTTCCAAGTGGATTTCACCACCGTTCCGTTCGTAGAGATAGAGAAGCCGAGGCAGGAAATCAAAATCAGAATATGATATTCTCTAATGCGCTCAGTGTACAGAAGTTCTTGTAATGGGGGTCGTTATGCCCGGAACTGTATAGCAAATAGTTCATTCAATCTGAATCTTAACATAGATCAAACGTTAGAGTTACAGAAAGGACACAACATGTTCGAATATTTGTTAATGTGACAGTTAAATGTTATAGCCCCAAAGTTCTCCCAAACCCCAGCTCCCGTCCCTCCCGCGCGTAAGCAGCAGCAATCTACAATCTCCCTGCCCCCACTGCAAAAAAGCATCTGCACCCGCCAACTAGAACTGCACCGCGAGCACAGCAACAGCACAGACACAGACTTGTAGCACTCCAATGACCACATTGTTTCCCTGGCATTCGACATAAAGAAGAAAAAGATATCTGCATTTCACCTCGAGAAGGAAGACATAAAAAACAACTCGGTGGTTTACGATGTTAAAAGTCCATTACGTCTCATCCCCGATAAGTGTTTGATTTGCAGAGTCAGGGCGTCTGTTTTTTGTTTTTTATGTAAATCCTGGGCGGTAAGCAGAGACGGAAGTGAACACCAGGGGTAGTTCGATAGGTAACTAGGGAGATGCCTAGTTTCATTTTGGGGGCATTTATTTATGCTTTTGTTAGACCAGCCCAAAACGACGCCAGTAGTCGACTTAACTGGTTGTTGGATAACAGCCAATGATGACCCAGAATTTACCTGCCTCAGCCACATCCTCTCAAAGCTGTTCCACAGCTTTACCATCCGCTGTGTAAAGTGCCCCTTTGGTTCTTATTCAGCACTCAGTTCTCGCGTTAACACGGAGTCCCTTTCTCTGTGCCCTTTATAATTTAATATAGCTTTTGTCCTTCCACCATAACAGATTCTATTCACTAAATAAGGATTGACCATCTGTTTACAGATGATTTCAATGGCCACAGACCTGATACAGGAAATGTCCTTTCCATTGTCTGTACAAGCCCGTTGAGTTCGTCCAGCTGCTTATTATTTTTCCGCAATGCTCATCCCGATTCTTCCCCGTCAGAGACATCTCACTACACCTTCATAAATTTCTTTTGTCACCACGTCTCGTACAGGAAACGTAGACTCTGTTTCTCCAGCCGAGGCTACGGGTGATCTGCTGATTATTTCCAGTATTTTGCACGTGAGTTTCCGCGGAAACGCCGCAAAGGCAGTGGCAGTCAGTTATTGAGTCGCACCGGCATCAGTGGATTTGATAGCAGAACCCGCACAGCCGCTGTTTGGCCGTGATCGTATAGTGGTTAGTACTCTGCGTTGTGGCCGCAGCAACCTCGGTTCGAATCCGAGTCACGGCAGGTGAGTGCATACACATTTAGCTTTCAGCAGCGCCTGCAAATTAAATACTCTTCTTCTGCTGATTTTCCGTACGCCGCTTCCCCAGGAGGCTGAGTCATCTCTGTCACCAGAAGCTTTCCCTTCGACACACTGTTACTCGAACCAGTCGGTGCATTTGGAGCCGAACGTACGCGATAGATCTGAAAGCTTTGAATATAAACGGGCTATGATAATCCCCGAGATCGCGGAATGCAGGAATAGGAAGGCCCGTATTGACTCAGCCACAGCAGAGAATCTCGACTCTCTGATCCAGGCATTGCCAGAACAGAGGTGCCTTTCACCGCAGTCCTTGTACCTATGAGTCGCCTGTCGCCTATTCATTTTATTGAAAGGGACAGTGCGATGCAGTGCTGATTCAGGACTCGCTTCTTCGAAATGACACTTGGTTAATGCTACATGGGTGATGAGTTAACACTGACTTATAACGCCTTTTTCAATGTGTTCCACACTACACCTCATTCGATTGCTCACCGTCACTGATGTGAAGTGCTCAGGCTTTTCGACTGAAAGCCAGCTCAGATTGGACTGGACTCAGATAGCTTCACGGTGAATTCCAAAGGGCTGTGCTGAATGTGAAGGAACGAGGCCGAAACAGAGAAAGAATAGCATTTTATAATTGTAGTTTGGGGAAAAGGAAATAAAATAGCATCTGTTTATATATCCACTGGTATGAAGTGTTGTGAGAGGCATAGATGGATTGCCGATCATTATTATTTCGTTGGTGTGGACATGGCAAATATCAGACGGCAAAATGTCAGCACAATAGCGTGACTTCAAGCACAACATGCATCACATATCGCTGTTGAATTTCACGACAGTTTGTAAGGTGTTCGTCTGTTTTCCCTGGGACTGCCTGGGATTCCTCTGATTCTCTGATTTCCTCCCCCATTCCAAATACGTGTGGGTTATGGTTAGTAAGTTGTGGGCATACTATGTTGTAGCCGACAGCAAGGGAATAATGGCGGGTGCCCTGCATGTCCTTGACTTGCTTTAGTCGTTAATGCAAAGGACTAAATTCAACATATGTTTCGATGTCGCACCGTATATGTGGAAAATAATATGTGGATATGCTAATATGGAAAACAATCTTAATTCTAATGTTTAAGGTGAGTGGAGACAAATGTTGAAGAAGAAGCAAAAAGCAATTGCCACTCACACAGGGAGTAGCAGATGTCTGGCGCTCGCTGACAGGAGAGATGCTTGTTCGAACCCTAGGATCCTTTAAGACAGGTGCATGGATATGCAGGCAATGGCAGAATGTGCATCTCGGACAGGCAGGGGTGATCAGTTTCATTTCGAATTATTTTCGGCAAATACGAAGAAGTCTGTTGCTGTGCTGCCTGTAGTGTTCATTGTTCTTTCTTACCCCTCACCCTGCTTTGCTGCAGGGGAAGCATTCACAAACTATGCAGTCTCTCTTGATCTGCCACGCTGCTGATAATCTTGCCATAAGCATGAGTGTAACCCTGAAGTAGGTAGGCTGGTAAAGAAGACAGAACGCATACCTGTCTTCAGCCGTCTGCACTGTGTGATAAACTTGGCAAATCATGTTGCACATGCACAATGTTTTGGTTAGTTCACAAATAGAGCGTTGTCTGCAGCTCTGTTCACTAGTTAGTAACGCACAGGAGCACCACTGGGATGTTGCATCGATCTGCTATAACCAACAGTTGGACAAACAGTTGGACAAACTGAGCAAAATCGAACAGAACAAAGTGATACAACGCACACAAAATGTTGGTGGAACACAGCAGGCCAGGCAGCATCTATAAGGAGAAGCACTGTCGACGTTTCGAGCCGAGACTGTTCCTGAACCGGGGGATGAGAGTTCGATGTACTTTCTTCCTCTTCTCAGAAGCGTGTTCTGGGTGTTGAGACCTTTGATCACGGATGCTGCTTTCCTAAAACAGTGGTCCGCGTTGTTATGCTCAATGATGGGGAGACCTTAACCATGATGCACTGTGTTGTGTCCATTGGGTTTGGTAGGAATTTCCGTTCAAGGGTACTTGTGCTTCCATACCAGGCTGGGGTGCAACCACACATCTATAGATGTTTTCGAATATTTTAGATGGCTTGCCGACTCTTCGGAAACTTCTAAGTAAGTAGAGCTGCTGCTGCTCTTTCGTCGTAATGACATTTACATGCTGGGCCCAGATAGGTCCTAACAAATGCTAACACCAAGGAATGTAAAGATAGTGACTTTCTCCACCTTTGATACTCGGATGCGGACATGTTCTTAGACTTCCTTAGTTTCTCCTGGCTGAAGTAAATAATCATTTCCCAGTTCCTGCCGACATTGAGTAAGGTTTGGCACCACTCAGCCAGATTTTCAATCTCCCTCCTATCTGTTGATTCATCGCCATTTTTGATTTAGCCAGCGACAGTGTGTCCTCAGCAATCTTAAATATGACGGGCTATGGGCAACTTCACCTTGAAATGATCTGACATGTGGATAACTAAATATTATTCCATTTCCTTTCTTACAAAGTACTAATATAAATCAATAACTTTTGTGGGACGTCCCACTACATTGATCATGGACACGTCTCTGAACTGCGCCTTCGGAGTATTTGGGCGCAGTCCAATCTGAGATTGATTTCGGTTTCAAATCTCAGCATTTTAAATCAGTGGCGGTGAGAAACGAAATGTTGTAATTTCGAAGAGAATAAAAAATTCTACATCAGTCAGTGTTAACTCATCCCCCTCCCGCCCCCGCCCCACCAGGAAAACATTAAGCAATTTGGCCAAGAAGCGTTCGTCCTGGATCAGTGCCGCAACGGCACGGTGCCGTTTGATAAAAGGAGTCAGCGGCAGGGGACACACAGACATAGCGGCTGGGAGAAATTGCCCCTCTCATCTGCCAGGGCCTGGATCAGGGAGCGGAGATCCTGTGCTGTTGCTGTTGCTCGTTCTGCCCCTTGTATGCCGTGGTCCCAGGGGTCGACCATAGCCGTTTATATTCTGAGCTTGCTGATCTATCGAGAAGTTTCAGGTGTAATAGTGCGAGAGGCAAAGTGTTCAGGGTAAAATTACTGGTAACAGAGGAGACACAACTTTCTGAGGGAAGCGACGAACGGAAATTCAGCAAAAAGAAAAGCGATTATAATTTGCATGAGCTGCGGAATCCTAAATGTATAAACATCCTCCTGCCATGACTCGGATTCGAACCGAGGTTGCTGCGACCACAACGCAGAGTACTAACCACTATACGATCACGGCACAGCACATCAGTGGTGCGGAATCTGCTGTCTAAACCTCTGACACCCATGTGGCTCAGTCAATGATGATTACTCCCTTTGCAGCGTTTCCGCAGACACACAAGCATATCGTACTGGAAATATTCAGCAGATCAGTGAACGCTGCGACAGTAGAAACCTAGCAACGCACACAAAGTGCTAGAGGAACTTAGCAGACCAGGCTGCATCTACGGAAGCAGTAAAGAGTCCACGTTTCGGGCCGAACCCTTCATCGGGCCTGAAACGTCCACTGTCTCCTCTTTTCCATAGATGCTGACTGGCCTGCTGGTTCCCGCCCCCCCCCCCCCCCGGCATTTTATGAGTGTTCCTTGTCATTTTGCTTTTGCAGGATATGGAGTTTGTCACGGTCTGGTCCGGGATTCTGCATTCCGGTTCACGGTCCAGTCTATGGATTCCGTATTCCGGTTGTTTATTTTTTCCCGTGCTCCATTGGGCGCTTTAATGGAGGAGCTGATCTTCATTTCGGGCTTGCAACATAAATAGCTCAGGGGTCCAGCTATTCCTTTGCTAGACCGTATCCGTCAGAATCCCCTTCAATAAACCCGCATCAAGAAGCTCGGTGTCCGAAACCCACATCAAGAAGCTCTGCATCAGAAACATAACAAGAAGAGTCCAGGCCCTGTGTCCGGGGTCCAGGAAGAGTCCCGGCTCTCTGTCTGGTGTCCAAGAAGAGTTCCTGGTCAAGTCAAGCCCGACGTCCTGGTCAAGCTACGCCCGAGTGAAGATATGATACAAGATAGCGGCGCGACGCAGTTTGCAGCGGCCACTCCGGAGCTGATTATCTGTTATTTGTGAAGTGAAGGTTACGTGAACGTTATGTGCATATTCTGGAGCAATCTATTTTGTCATATGATTTTGTGATATCATTCTGGAGGAACTTTGTCTCATTTTTTAACTGCTTTGCATTTGTGGTTTCTAAATGACAAATAAACTGAATCTGAATCTGAATATGAAGTTAAACCCGAGTTGTTCGTCATGGCAAGCCCAAGTTCCAGGTCAAGCGAAGCCCGAGCTTTAAGTTAAGAGCCACAACAAGACCCAGGTACCTAGTCCCTGCCAAGACTCGAGTTCTCAGTCAAGTTCTAGTCAAGTTTTTCCGATTTGTTATTCTTCGTTCACGTCCAGGTTCATATGTTGTCTACTGAACTTCCCTAGTATTCTTAATAAACATTGTCCTGTTCATATTACTTCAGCGTCTGTGTCTTGCATTTGGGTCCGCTCCCAACGCCCCCTGGCGTCAAAGTTAGGTAGTAATACCTAGTGATCGGTACACAACTCAATAGCTAAGAAATCAATTCCCAGATAATAAAAGGAGAGCTGCTCCCTGGTGGACGGTGAATGTAAAGGAGCTGCGAAGGGGAGGAAAGTTCGGCTGTGTGACTCCTGTTGATCTTTCATACAACATAAAACAGTTCAAGCTATAGTTAGAAAAGTGGTGAGAGGGGCAAGAAAAATGCGCCACGGAGCATACCGTGAATGCACGGGGAAAGGGAGGGAGGCATAGAAAGTTTTGTGTAACAGAGAAAATAGTGGGCGTTAGAAAGTTGGTACATTACTGGTTTTGAATGGAGGAGAGAAGTTTACAGTTACTGTCTCTGCAAAAGCGGAACTATTATCAAAATCATATGTTGTTGTACTGCCTAAGAATCCTAAAATCTCTATTCCACTCATTCAGAACTCTTACATTCATCTCTCCAAAAAATTTACATTCACGTAAATTTCATATTATTATGCACGTCCCAATTACACACTTCCTAAATCCTCAAATAACAGCGTATGATCTGTAGCAGAAAGTGTTATTTAATTGATTTATCTCTGTACTTCAACATCATTCTATCACACCAAGCATTTATCTTCTCAGAAGACTTCACCATCGTCCCATTCGTGTTATTTATAGAGAGGGAGGAGCCGGAGCAGAATATCAAAATCGGAATACAATATACTCGACCGTGTTCGGTGTTCAGCAGCTCTGTGATGCGGTCATTATTCCCGGAACTGTATAGCAAACAGTTCATTTAATCTGAATCCTAACATAGATCAAAGGTTAGAGTTACAGTAAGGTTAAAATATGTTCGTATATTGTATATGTGGGGATACCGTGCATTAAACGTGTTGAATGTGGCTTTCCTGTGTATGCTGAATAACTTCCAGCGTTTCGTCGTTTAAAATACTATAGTTACATAGTTCGTTAATGTGGTCTGAGGTTAAATTAATATTTAAAAGCAAGAAATTTTCTGCAATGCTTTCTAAAGTGTGAATGGTTTGTAGCTTAGAAATGTTGCGTGAGCTGCGGTCACATGCGAGTGACTGTATGCAAATGTATTTGATCATTCGCTGTTTGGAGGAGGTTTGAACTAATCCTACCTTTTGAAGGGGAAAAGGATAATACGTTTAAATATGGTGCTACTCTAAATTGATTTTCCAGGAGTTTCTGTCTTTTTGGACGTTGTAACTTTTTTTAAGAAGTTGTGTGACTGAATTTGGGGCCATCACCCAGAAGTCCTTTATAAATTATTCCTTTGTTCTTTGAAGACGTGGTGAGGTTTTTCAATGTGAGGTTTGACTGTTTATATTAAGTTTGCTGCTACTTACAAAGGTACTGAAGAAAGCAAGCGCCCTATATTTTTGACTTGTTATTTTATCTGTTTTCCATGGAATTGGGTTTAGAAACCCACCCGACTGAAATCCAGGTTAAAATTATGGAAATCCATGTTTCTTTATTCCGGATATAATAATCCCAAATTTTAGAGGGAAATGGGCATTTGTGAAAATTGTTCATTGGTGGATAGTTAAATTGGAAAGCTGGAATTAATATTCTTGACGACTGGTCAATTTAGGAAGCAGTCCAAAAGGTTGTTGCTTTTGATAACAAGTCTGTTTTATGTATAAATACCGAACAATTAACCAGGAGAGAAAAATGTGTGTGTCTCCCTAAATTACAGAATGGAAAATTGGTGGATGCCGGCAGCAGTCGTGATAACGCTGATATGTAGTTTGAGGTCCTATAACACGTTCCTGTAGATGGCGAATGGAGATGTAAACGGGACCGCCATGACAGATTGCTCAATATGTATCCATGCCACAGAAGGGCTATCGTTATTATCGACCTTCTTCGATGACAAGGAAAAATTCTGAGGGGGAAACTTCACCAGATTCAAGAGTTTGGGCATTCTGATTTGGGGAAAGCCAGGATAAAGCAGTCTATTCCAATCAACCACGGCCAATAGGTTCTAAAGTTTTCAAGAGTACATTTTATGTCAGAGAAATGTATACGATATACATACTTAAATGCTTTTTCTTTGCAGCCATCCACCAAAACAGAGGAGTTCCCCCAAAGAATGAACGGCATGAACGGCAGTTAAATGTTATAGCCCCAAAGTTCTCCCCCCCCCCCCACCACCACCAGGTTCCTTCCCTCCCGCTCGTAAGGGACTTCAAGCCACAATTTCTCTCCCTCCACTGGCAAAAAAAGCATCTGTACCCACAACCTAACACACCAGCGTGAGCAAAGCCATAGCAAAGACACAGACTTGCAGTTCTGTACTCCAATGGCTACACTGGTCACCCGGCAATCGAAATAAGGGAAAAAGAGATGACTCCGTTTCACCTCCAGAAGGGAGACATAACAAACAACTGGGTGGTTTACGATGTCCATTGCATCGCTTTTTCCAAGCTCTATGCCCAAATATCTCGGATCTCTGGGCACACAGCCTTAGAACATCCATATCTAGCAACACAACGGTCTTCTGCTCGGACACCGATCCTCCCGTCACCAGAACCACGAAAACTCGTTGCTCCAAAAGAGAGCGGAGCTCTTCGGCCGGGCCCTTGGCGTGCCGAAACAACGGGGCAGTTGAGAATCCAAGTGAGTGGGTCCCATTCCCGCAGAGAACCGTAGTCAGCGTGTAACTCAGATCAAGGTGTTCAATAGAACCGTGAAAGGAAAAATAGAGATATTAAAGATGGGAATGGAGGTGATTCAGCAAATGCAAGCAAATGAGTCGCCATTAACCCTCCTAAGCTCCGCCAAATGCCTCAATGAACCTCAGCCAGTGACCACACCCCATTCCGATGATGTAAGTGTTCTAAATGCCGGTATTTTCCTACATACAATCTGTTTAATTCCAAGGTGTCGACTATGAAAATGTTTCCCTAGCCGATGGGGAAGAGAAAAAATGGTGCAGACGGCGAAAGGTCCACCCAGTCAATAGGGCACAGCGCATGTGAGCAGGTTCAGTATGCTGGGAAGCCTGCATACAGAACGTTTATCGTACTATGAAGGTGGGTATTCCCTGGACACTGAATGGAACTTACAATTTTTCAATCTCATCCCCGTTTCGGACTCCCAGGCCTCCTCTGGGACACGCCCAAGGTTTCTTGATCTGAGTCTGAGGGGTTCCAGCTGTCTCAGCATTCCCCGGCCTCTCAGTCTGTTGGGCTTTCCAGGCACTTGAGGGTTCCTCTGTCTTTCAGTCTGTAGGGGTTCCCAGTCCCCTGAGGATTCCCCGGTCTCTCAGTCTGTTGAGGTTCCCAGTCCCTTGAGGATTCCCCGGTCTCTCAGTCGGTTGGGATTCCCACGCCTCTCTCTCAAGTTCCCCAGGTCTCTCGTTCTTTTCAGGACTTGCTGCGCCAAACAGTGCCAGCTATAAGGAAGGGTGTCCAGTAATGACTACTTCGGACTGTGCAGGGCATCAGAGTATTGGGCTCTGAAATTTTAGAGCACTTAAATTGGTTAATTGTTAACAACATTTATTAAAGGTTTAAGATTTCTTTGTGTATTTCTCGAGCGACTCCCTCTTTGTAACGTGTTTTCATGGTGCTTTCTGTTTAAGTTTGTTAAGTTTATTTTGATAGTCTGAGAGATTCTGTGTCAGCTTTATTCTTGAAGCAGAGGCCCGATTAACTCCAAACGGAGGGCCCTCATTTTGAGAATGATTCGTCCTCCGGTGTCACTTGATCGAGCTGCCTCTGAAAAAGCTCTTGTTTGAGCCTTTACATGCAAGTCTTTGGCTCCGATATTGACAGTGCGCACCTTGGGACTATCTAACATAGACTCTGTTTCTCCAGCTGTAGCTACAGGTGATCTGCTGATTATTTCAATTACTTTATGCGCGTGTCTCCGTGGAAATGCCGCAAAGTTAGTGGCAGTCATTGACTGAGTCGCAGCTGTGTCAGAGGATTTGACAGCAGAAACCGCACAGCTGGTGTGTGGCCGTGATCGTATAGTTTCGAAACCGAGTCACGGCAGGCGAGTGCATACACATTTACCTTTCGGCAGCGCCTACAAATTAAACGATCTTCTTTTCCTGATTTTTGGACCGCCGCTCCCCTAGGAACCTGAGTCATCTCTGTCACCAGGAGCTTTCCCCTCGACACATTGTTACTCGAACTATTACACACGAAACCAGTCGGTGCATTTGGAACTGAACGTTCGCAATAGATCAGCAAGCCGTGAATGCAAACGGGCTATGATGATCCCCGAGATCGCGGACTGCAGACCCACATTGCCTCACCGCAGCAGAGAATCTCGTCTCTCTCACCCAGGCACAGACGGAGGAGAGGGGTCGTTCACCGCAGCCCTTGTGCCTATGAGTCCCTTGTCGCTGATTAAATTTATTGTAAAGGACAGTGCGATGTTGTGCTTATTCAGGCCTCGCTTATTCGTAATCACACTTGGTTAATGTTACATGGGTAATGAGTTAACACTGACTGATAAAGCCTTTTTCATTGTCTTCCAAATTATAACTCATTCGGTTCCTCACCGTCACAGATGTGAAGTGCTCAGACTTGCGGTCTGAAAACCAGTTCAAGTCGGACTGGTCTCATTACGTAGTTCAGTCTAGTTTTTGTACTTTGTCATGTAACACCATGGTCCTTAAAAACGTTGTCTCATTTTTACTATGCACTGTACCAGCAGCTATGGTCGAAATGACAACAGAAGTTGACTTGACTTGATTTGACTTTACTTGAACTGCTGAAAGCTCCAGGGATCACCGATCGATGTAGAATTCCACGACAGTTTGTAAGGTGTTCGTTTGTTCTCCCCGGGATTGCCTGGGTTTCCAGATTTTCTAGTTTCCTCCCGCATTTCAAAGACATGCAGGTTAGGGTTAGTAAGTTGTGGGCATACTATATTGCAACAAAAATCAAGAGAATTGTGTTGTCCTTAAGGCATCTATTCAGCTTTATTACATTTTCGCTTTAGCAATTCGTTTGTAATTATTTTCTAACTAAAGTTAAGATTGGTAACTTCGTTGCAGTTGCTCAAGGTAAATTCATTATCTGCGATGTATCGCGGCATGCGATGACGTCACACCCGGTTTTGCCACGTCTTGTCGTTAGGTACCGGTTTGGAGAAACGGGAAGGCGGGAGCTTGTGTGTGCAGGATCAGCGCGAGAAAAGTTCCGTTTCTACGCACTAAGAAACATCATAGAAACAACGCCGTAAGTTCATAAGAGAGTCGATATGTTGAAATAAGATGTTAACGCTGATTCTGTTAAAAGAAATGACGGTTGATAAAATTTATTTTCTTGTGCTATTGAATGCGTTGCTGGAAAGTTTGTGCTAAAGTGTATTCAAAGTTATTGATAGCGTAGGTAGATTCTGACTGTATGTTGTACTTTAATGTAATATAGTTTGTTGCAGTTTTACAAATATTTATGATGTAAATGTGATGCCAAGAAGGAAACAAATATTCTATATATTTGTATTGTTTTATCAATAGGTTACGTAAATGCGGAAGAGTGAACAGTAAACGGTTAATCTTACTGCGAACCTGCCCTCATTGACTTCGGCTTAACTTGGTGTTAGTTCAGAGTTTCTACATACTGTAGGAGAACACTACAGGAATATTTGCGGGTGTACTGCCTGTCCCTGACTTGCGTTCGTCGCTGATGCAAAGGATTCATTTCACCATATGTTTCGAGGTCGCACCGTATATGTATAAAACAATATGTGGAAAAGATAATCAGGAAAACAAACTTAACGCTAACATTTAAGCTGAGGGGAGGGAAATGTTAAAGAAGAAGCGAAAAGCAAATGTCATTCACACAGACGGTAGCAGATGTCTGGCGCACACTGACAGGAGAGTTGCTGTTTAGAACCCCAGGATCTTTTAAGATAGACACATGAATATACAGCTAATGGAAGATTGTGCATCTCGGACGGGCAGGGGTGCTTAGTTTCATTTCGAATTATGTTCGGCAGATACGAAGAAGGTTGTTACTGTGCTGCCTGTAGTACTCATTGTTCTTTCTCACCCCTCACCCTGCTTTGATGCAGGAAAAACATTCATAAACTATGCAGTCTCTCTTGTTCTGCCACGCTGCTAAGAATTTTGCCATAAGCATGAATGTAACCCTGAAGTAGGAAGTCTGGTAAAGAAGGTAAAGAACCTGTCTTCAGCCGTCTGCACTGTGTGATAAAGTTGGCAAGTCATGTTGCACATGCACAATGTTTTGGTGAGTTCACAAATGGAGCGTTGTGTGCAGCTCTATTCACTAGTTAGTAACGCAGAGGAGCATCACTCGGATGTTGCATTGATCTGCTATAACCAACAGTTGGGCAAACGTGTGTTGTGTGCTCTGCAGCGTCGAAGGCTGAGGGGTGATCTGAGAAAATTCGATAAATTATGATCGGATTAGTCAGGTTCATAGTTTCCTGGAGTTCTCTCTGCAAATGTGAAGAGTGATCTTCTTTGGATAGCTCAAAAGAGGACAGAAGACAATGTTTATGACAGAATTCTTAGCAATGTTGAGAAACAGAAGAAATTTGGTTTTCAAATCCATATATGATTGAATGTTGCCGCGTAAGTTGACGGGATGTTGAGGAGAGTTGATTTGACCTTCATAAATCGGAATTGCATTAAGGAGTCACAAGGTAAGACACGGCTGCATTAAACTTTGTTAGAATATGCTTAGAATATTATATTTTGGTCTGTTTGCCTCAACGTAGGAAGAATACAGACATTTTAGTGAGGGAAAAAAGCAGATTTGCCAGGATGCAGCTTCGATGTCAGATCATGTCTTATGAAGAGAGGGCGAGTGATCTAGGGGTCTCCATTTGGATGTGAAGGTGAAACAAGTATGGTTGCCCAGCTGGATTTGAACCGGAGGTGCTTCGGTGATGTACCATAACTTTGGCCAGTGGATTACAGAAAAGTCGTTGACCAGGTGAACCCAAGTGTATAGGAGACCAGAGTCGAGGACGAAAGTGAACTGGAACCTAGGTACATATGCTAAAGACTGAGCAAAGTCGAACAGAAGAAAGTGAATTTCAATAGAGAAAGAAGATACAGGCGCACTGATAAATAATACAAGTCTCGGGTAAAAATAATCGCACACTAATCAGGTGAAGAGGAGAATAGCAGTGCAGGGGATTTTGGCGCTCCAGGTAGCCAAACCGAGGCATGACATGACCAGCAGATTGTACGGCCTACAGCTGAGGGCCCAGGTCAATCCGGGTGGCGATGGGGGAAGAGTCTGATCATATCCATGTCACTGAATGAAGCCAGAACCTTTCCTCTGAGACTGATGGCTGAGGGGTAATAACTATTCCCGAACCTGGTGCCGAGGATTCTGTGATCCTGTACTTTCTTTTAGTTCTCAGCAGCGACGGGAAAGCATGGTCTGGGTGGTGAATCCTTTGATGACAGATGCTCCTTTCCTCTAACAGCGCTCCGTGTAGATATGCTCAATGGTGGGGAGACATTAACCATGGTGTACTGGACCGTATCCACCACATTTGGAAGTTTGCTTCCCAGTTCCTGCTGACATTGAGTAAGATTTGGCAGCGCTAAGCCAGATTTTCAATCTCCCTCCTATATGCTGATTCATCGGCATCTTTGATTTGGCAAACGATAGTGCGTCTTCAGCAAACCTAAATATAACGGGCTGTGCGCAACTTCACTTAGAAAGAATGACTCCATTACTAAATATCGTCTCAATTTCTTTCTTCCGAACTACAAAATAAATGCGATGACTTTCACTGGTCGGCCCCGTACTTTGAATATGTACACCTCTTGGAGCTGCACTTTGAGAATATTTGTGTCAAGCCCAATCTGAGTTTGTTTTCAGTCTCAAGTCTCAGCATTTTAATTCAGTGACGTTGAGAAACGAAATGAGTTATAATTTCGAAGAGAATAAAAAAATCTTCATCAGTCAGTGTTAACTTATTCACCCCCCTAATAAAACATGAACCAAGTTGGCGAAGAAGTGTGTCCTCGATCGGTGCCGTTTAATAAAAGGAGTCAGAGGCAGGCGACTCACAGGCACAGCGGCTGGGGAAAATGGCAACTCTCTTCTGCCAGAGCCTGGATCAGAGAGCGGAGATCCTCTCATTTTGCTGGTGCTGATTCTGCCCCTTGTATTCCGTGGTCCCAGGGGTCGTTCATATCCCGTTTATATTCCGAGCTTGCGGATAGTTTCAGTTGTAGTCGTGCGAGCGGCAACATGTGCAGGGTAAAACTACTGGTAATAGATGAGACTCAACTTTCTGAGGGAAGCGACGGACGGAAATTCAGCAAAAAGAAGAGTGCTTATAATTTGCAGGCGCTCCTGAAACCTAAATGTATAAACATCCTCCCTGCCGTGACTCGGATTTTTTTAAATCATGGGCGGTAAGTGGACACGGAAGTCAACAGCAGGAGTTACTTTGGCAGGTAACTGGAAAGGTGTTTCTATCCCTTTTGGGGGCACTTCTCTTTGTATTTGTTAGACCAACCCAAATCGACGCCAGTAGTCCACTTGATTAGTTGTAGGATAACAGCCAGTGACGACAGAGAATTTACCTCCCTCAGCCACATCCTCTCGAAGCTGTTCCATAGCGTTAGCATCCGCTGTGGAAAATGCCCCTCGGGTTCTTATTCAGCACTTAGTTCTAACGTTAACACGGAGTCCCTATTCTCAGTGTCCTTTATAATTTAATTTAGCTTTAGTCCTTCCACAGTAACAGCTCCCATTCATTTAATAAGCATTGTAAATTTGTATACAGATGATTTTTTGTGTCTCCGTGGAAAAGCCGCAAAGACAGTGGCAGTTATTGATTGAGTCGCACCGGCATCAGAGACCGCATAGCGCTGGTGTGTGACCATGGTTCGTACTCTGCGTTGTGGCCGCGGCAACAGCGGTTCGAATCCGAGTCACGGCAGGCGAGTGCACACACATTTAGCTTTCAGCAGCGCCTGCAAATTAAATGTTCTTCTTCTGCTGATTTTCCGTCTGCCGCTTCCCCAGGAAGCTGAGTCATCTCTCTCACCAGTACCCTAGGATGCAGACCATCTGGACCTGGGGATTTGTCAGCTTTCAGTCCTATCAGTCTACTCATCACCATTTCCTTCCTAATGTCAATCTGGTTCATTTCCTCTGTTAATCTATGTCCTTGGCCCATCCATACATCTGGGAGATTGCTTGTGTCTTCCCTAGTGAAGACAGATCTAAAGTACCTATTAAATTTTTCTGCCATTTCTCTGTTTCCAATAACTTCACCCAATTCATTCTTCAAGGGCACAACATTGTTCTTAACTATCTTCTTTCTCTTCACATACCTAAAATAGCTTTTGCTACCCTCCTTTATATTCCTGGCTATCTTGCGTTCGTACCATATTTTTTCTCCCTGTATTGCCTTTTTAGTTAAGTTCTGTTGTTCCTTAAAAATTTCCCAATCATCTGTCCTCCCACTCACCTTAGTTCTGTCATACTTCCATTTTTTTAAATGCTATGCAATCTCTGACTTCCTTAGTCAACCACTGTGGCCCCTTTCCCCCTGTAGTTTTCTCGTTCAGGTGTAAGGAAACGCTGAACTAAACACCGAGGTAAACTGTTGTCAATGAAAACGGGATCACAGTAAGATTAACCGTTTACTGTTCACTCTTCCTCATTAACGTATGGTGAAAACTGTTGATAAATCAATACAAGATTTCTACAGTATTTGTTTCCTTCTTGATATCACATTTACATTGTAAATACTTGCAAAAGTAAACTACAACAACTACATTACATTAAAATGCAGCATACAGTCAGAATCTACCTACGCCATTGACTGATTTAAATACACTTCAACACAAACTATCCCAACTCTTTAACTAACTAAAATATAAACCTTATCAACCGTCATTACTTTTAACGGAATCAGCGTTAACATTTTAATTCAACATATGGATTATCTCATGAACTTACGGCGTTGCTTCACTATGTCTCTCTAATGCATAGAGAGACAACTTTTCTTGCTCTGATCTTGCACACATGAGCCCCCTCCTTCCCGTTTCTCCAAACCGCTATTTTCCCACAAGACGCGGCGAAACCGGATGTGACGTCATCGCTTGCCGCGATAAATCGCAGGCAGCGAATTTACTTTAAACAATCTTACCTTTAACTAGAAAATGCTAACAAACCAATTACTAAAGCGAAAATATTATAAACTAAACAAATGCCATAAAGGCAACACACCCCCCTTTGAATACTTCCTTTTCCGGGGGATGAACTGATTTTGCAACTTGTGCATTATTCCCAAGAATACCTGCCATTGCTGTTCCACTGTCTTTTCTGCTAGGATATCCGTCCAGTTAACTTTGGCCAGCTCCTCCCTCATGGCTCCTATGTCTCCTTTATTCAACTACAACAATGACACCTCCGATCTGCCCTTATCATTCTCAAATTGCAGATAAAAACTTATCATGTTATGGTCACTACCTCCTAATGGCTCCTTTACTTCAAGATCACTTATCAAATCCTGTTCATTACACAACGCTAAATCCAGAATCCCTGGTCGGCTGTCGTAAAAGTTGTTCGAAGAATGCATCCGGTAGGCACTCTACAAACTCCCTATCCTGGGGTCCAGCACCAACCTGATTCTCCCAGTTCACCTGCATGTTGAAACCCCCATAACTACTGCGTCATTACCTTTGCCCTAATGCCAATGTTAACTCCCTATTCAAGTTGCACCCAATATCCAGACTACTGTTTGGTGGCCTGAAGACAACACCCATTAGGGTCTTTCTGCCCTTACTGTTCCTCAGTTCTATCCACACAGACTCTACATCCTCTGATCCTATGGCCACCCTTGCAAAGGACTGAACCTCATTTCTCACCAACAGGGCCACTCCACCCACTCTGCCCACATTTCTGTCCATACGATAGCACGTATACCATTGTACATTCATTCCTCAGGTCTGATCTCCCTGCAGCCATCTCTCCGTTATCCCAACAACATCATAGTTACCCATTCGCACCTGAGCTGCAAGCTCATCCGCCTTATTTCTGGCACTTTGTGCATTCAGATATAGAATTTTTAGCCCATTTCTCCACTCTCTGTTTAAATCGCTGCGTTTTGTGCCTAACCCAGCTCCCCTAACTCCCATACGCCCCTTGAATTTTCTTTTCCTTCCTAAATTTACTTATTCTTTCTGCACATTTAACTCCATGTTCCGTCAGACCATCCCTCTGTACATGAGTCCTCCTTATCACTTGTTCCGCCTCAACTTTCTCTACTACACACTTAATATTCCGCAACCATGTAGTCCCCACCTGTCCTTTATACTTCTTCTCGCTATCCTCTCTCGCATTCTGGATCCCTGCCCCCTGCAAATTTAGTTTAAACCCCCTCCGAGAAGCACTAGCAAACTTTCCTGAAAGAATGTTAGTACCGCTCCAGTTCAGGTGCAAACCGTCCAGTCGAAACAGATCCCACCTTCCCTGGAACAAAGCCCAATTATCTAAAAATCTGAAGCCCTCCCTCCTGCACCATCGACTCAGCCACGTATTAATCTGTATAATACTTCTGTTCCTTGCCTCACTCGCACGTGGCACAAGTAGCAATCCTGAGATTGTTACCCTGGAGGTCCTGCCCTTCAGCTTCGCACCTAACTCCCTGAACTCCCTACGCAGGATCCCCTCACTCATCCAACCCACGTCGTTGGTCCCTACATGGGCCACAACATCTGGGTTCTTGCCCTCCCTCTCGAGAATAGCCTGCACCCGATCTGAGATGTCCCGGACCCTGGCACCAGGGAAGCAACATATCTTCCAAGACTCCCAATCTTCCCCACAAAATCTCCTATCCGTCCCCCTGACTATAGAATCCCCTATCACTACCGCTCTCTTCTCTTCCCTCAGCCCCTTCCTAGTCGAAGAAAAATTTCGAGGAATTATTTCCATTCGAAATAAGGGAGAAAGAAATGTCTCCGTTTCACCTCGAGAAGGGAGACATAACAAGCAACTCGGTGGTTTACGATGTTAAAAGTCCATTGCATCGCCTTTTCCAAGCTCTATGCCCAAAGATCTCGGATCTCTGGGCACACAGCCTTTGATCATCCACTTGCCACGACACAACGGTCTTCTGCACGGACACCAACCTCCGATCCTCCCGTCACCAGAGCCACGAAAAGTCGTTGCTCCAAAGGAGAGCGGAGCTCCTCGGCCGGGCCCTTGGTGTGCCGAACAAAGGCCAGTTGTGAATCCAAGTGAGCGGGTCCCATTCCTACAAAGAACCGTATTCAGCGTGTAACTCAGCTCAAGGTGTTCAAAAGAACCGTGAAAGGAAAAATAGAGATATTAAAGATGGGAACGGAGCTGATTCTGAAGATGCAAGCAAAGGATTTGAAATTAGTCCTTCTAAGCTCCGTCAAATGCCTCAAACAACCTCAGCGAGTGACCCCACACCCCCCCTCCGGTGGTGTAAGCGTCTTAAATGCCGGTATTTTCCTACATAAAATCTGTTTAATTCAAAGGTCTCGATTATGAAAGTGAATCCCCAGCCGACAGGGAGGAGAAAAACTGGTGCAGACCGCGAGAGGTCCAACCAGTTAATGGGACACAGCGGATGTGAGCAGGTTCTGTATGCTGGGTTGCATGTGTCTCCGCCGATTCGTACCAAAAATGTGGGTATTCCCTGGGCACTGAAGGGACCGTACAAATTTTCAGTCTCGTCCCCGTCTCGGACTCCCAAGCCTCCTCTAGTCCTTGCCCGTGGTTTCTTGATCTCAGTCTGAGGGGTTCTAGTTGTCTCAACATTCCCCGGCTTCTCAGTCTGTTGGGATTCTTAGGCCCTTAAGGATTCCCCGGCTTGTCAGTCTGTTGGGGTTCCCAAGCCTCTCGTTGCTTTCAACACTTGCTGCGCCAAACGGTGCCAGCTATAAGGGTGGGTGTCTAGTAACGACTTCTTCGGGCTGTGCTGGGTATCAGAGCATTGGGCTCTGAAATTTTAGAGCACTTGAATTGGTTAATTGTTAACAACATTTATTAAAGGTTTAAGAGCTATTTGTGTATTTCTCGAGCGACTTCTTCTTTGCGATGCGGTATTATGGTGATTTCTGTTTAAGTTTGTTAAGTTTATTTGGTAGACTCAGAGATTCTGTGTTAGTTTTATTCCTGAAGCAGATGCCCTATTAGCTCCAAACGGAGGGCCTTTTCTTTGAGTATGATTCGTCTTACAGTGTCACTTAATGGAGATCCTTCTGTAAAAGCTCTCTTTTCTACCTCGACACGTGGAAGTCTTTGGCTCCGATATTGGCAATCCGCACCATGGAACTATATAACCTACACTCTGTTTCTCCTGCTGTAGCTACGCGCGATCTGCTGACTATTTCCAGTATTTTGCACTAGTGTCTCTGCGGAAAGGCCGCAAAGGTCGTGGCAATCATTGATTGAGTCGCACCGGTATCAGATTTGACAGCAGAAACCGCACAGCTGGTACGTGGCCGTGATCGTATAGTGATTAGAACTCTGCGTTGTGGCCGCAGCAAACTCGGTTCGAATCCGAGCCACGGCAGGCGTGTTTAGTTTTCAGCAGCGCCTGCATATTAAACGCTCTTCTTTTGCTGACTTTGCGACCGCCGTTTCCCCAGGAAGCTGAGTCATCTCTGTCACCAGGAGCTTTCCCCTGGACACATTGTTACTGGAACTAACACACACGGAACCAGTCGGTACATTTGGAACTGAACGCTCGCGATAGATCAGCAAACTCTGAATGTAAACGGCTATGATGATCCCCGAGATCGCAGAATGCAGGAATAGAAAGACCCGCATTGCCTCAGCCTCAGCAGAGAGTGTCGAGGGGCCGTTCACATCTGCACTTCTTCCTATGAGTCGCCTGTCGTTGATTAAATTTATTGTAAGGGATAGTACGATGCTGTGCTGATTCAGGACTCGCTTCTTTGTAATCACTCTTGGTTAATCTAACCTGGGCGATGAGTTAACACTGACTGATAAATTATTTTTCATTGTCTTTCAAATTATAACTCATTCGTTTCCTCACTGTCACATATCTGAAGTGCTCAGAATTGCGAACAGAAAACCAGCTCAAATAGGACTGGACTCAGCTAGCCTCAGGCTGAATGTTAAAGGGTTGTGCAAGGACAGAGAAAGAAGCTGAACCAGAGAAAGAATTGCATTTATAATTGTAGTTTGGAGTAATGGAAAAAATAGCATCTATTTCTAGATCCACTAGTATGTTGTACTATGAGAGGCATAGATGCATTGACAATCATTATTATTTCAGTTGGTGTTATATGGCAGAACAATAACAGCACTTTTAACACAACTGCTTACAGCGCCAGGGATCTCCGATCGTTGTTGAATTCCCCGACAGTTTGTAAGGTGTTCGTACGTTCTCCATGGGACTGCCTGGATTTCCTCTGATTGTTCCGGTTTCCTCCCACATTGCAAAGACGTGCGGGTTAGGGTTAGTAAGTTGTGGGGATACTATATTGTAGCCGAAAGTAAGGGAAAATTGCGGGCACCCTGCATGTCCTCCTCTTGCGTTCGTGGGTGATGTATAGGACTCATTTCTTCATTACACAATATGTTTAGATGTTCGCACGATATATGTGGAAAAAAATATGTGGAAATGTCAAACTGGAAAATAAACTTAACTCTAATAAGTTGACCGGGTGTTGGGGAGGCGTTGAGTTCACCTTCATTAGATCGGGATTGCGTTCACGAGCACCAGGTAAGACATGGTTGTATTAACCTCTGTTAGACTATGTTTGGAATATTATGTTTTGGTCTATTTGCCTCAAAGTAGGAAGAGTGCAGAAATTTTAGTGAGGGTGAAGAGCAGATTTCCCAGGATGCTTCTTATGTGTCAGATCATGTCTTATGAAGAAAGGTTGAGTGATCTAGGTTTCTCCATTTGGATGTGAACGTGTAAGAAGTATGGTTGCCCGGCTGGGTTTGAACTGGAGATGTTTCGGTGAAGTACCACATCTTTGGGCAATGGACTACAGAAGAGACGATGACCAGGTGGATCCAGTGTATAGGAGACCAGAATCGAGGATTCTTTGACATATAACTGGTGGAGGACAGCTGATTTTCATTCATCTCATCTATCTGAGAACTTATCTGGGTCCCACTCCGACAAATTGATAGGAGGTAGATTTTGAAAGTCACCAGCCACGAGGGTTTTAGCCATGACTGTTCCAAGTGTTTTCCAATAAGGGCCGAGCACTGGTTGTAAAGCAGCCGGTGATTTCCATGCCATGGTCACCTTGCTCCCACCCCACGTCTCTCCCGCCAAGATCCAGAAGCAGATGGTGGATTTTCTGTGTGGCAAGGATTTCTGATATGGTTCCAAGACTCCTGATTGAGGAGAGTGGTCAGTCACGGGTGTGCTTCTAAAACCAGGTGGCAGCTCTCTGAATCTGGACCATGTAGATACCTGTATGTTGTGCATCTTCCCAGAGTGTAGTCACTCCTGATGCATTTCTTCCCCCAAGAATAGGGCTGAAGGGTTCTTTTCTCAGCTCTGTGTTACATTATGATGCCAGGCCCTCAGGACAACAAGCGGCTCCCAGTGGCGAGCACCGGTTTCCCTGTTAAAGCTGCCTGCCTATCACTGGAATCAGGGAATCCCTACCTCCAGGTACTGCGACTTGACAGGGAAGGAGTGAAATGCTTGAAGAGCAAAGCTGCACAGCACCAAGTCTTCTAGTGGATGATTTTGGTTTCCATGTCACCTTGTGATAAGAGATTTCTACATATTTCTACAGATATACTGTGGAGACATTCTAACAGGTTGCATCACCATCTGGTATGAAGGACCATTGCAAAGGATTGGGAAAAGCTGCAGATGGTTGCAATCTCAGCCAGCTCAGTCATGGGCACCAGACTCCTGAGTACTGGGGACACCTTCAAAAGGTGACAGTTAAACAAAGGAGATATCCGTCATTAAGGATCCTCATTACCCAGGACTGGCTCTAATCTCATCGCTGCCATCAATGAAGACATTTTAGGAACACCTTCCTCCATCAGCTTTCTGAATGGACGGTGAACCAACTCATGAACACTGCCACACTATTTGTTTTGCTCGCTTTTTGCAATACTTGTTTAATTTTCTTACTGTATTTTATATTCTATATATAAATAATACACAAGTGTCTTACTGTGACTTAGTACTTGACTGCACTGCGACCACAAAACAACATATGCCCGTCATATTAAACCTGATTCTGATTCCAATCAGGGGTCTCATGACCATTGTCTGCTCCCAACTGGACAGACTCCCATTTTCCAGGAATTGCTTCTTGGCCTGAGAGTCCTCAGAGACAGTCTTATACAATTATGGGCTGCTTCTTGCAAATGCCTTGTATCCACATGGAGGCATTTCCTGTACACCCTAACTGTTCACCATCATCTCCCCCATCTCTGGCCATTGTTCTGTGTCCTGGATATAGCTATATGGGACCTGGGGTGGGGTGTGTGCCGGTGGAAGCAGTGCTGTGCAGTAGAATTTTAATTTTATATTCACCTGTGGACTCACGGGTTCCTGTCTTTTTGTAGCCTGGATGAATATATATTCCGTGTACAAGAATGTGAGTCTCAATTCAGTATTTGATGTTTGCCTGGACTTAATCTCTGAACAATGTGTGGCCAGGTGAGAAGGGAGGGAGACCTCCTCATCATTTTGTTCATGAGCAAGGTGGCCATTCCTAGTGCAGACAATAGCCCATCAAAAGCTCCACCTGAACCCACAGCCTGCCCATCATCCGAGGATATATCCGTTCATGGACGTTAAATTAGAAGAAGTAAGCATTGTCTGCTGGAGACTTTCAAGGAGCAGTGGGCTCCACAAAGCTAGGTCCATCCTGGCCATGGGACAAATGCTTTAATCAAGCTTTGCTTAAAATAAGTGGGGAAAATATTGGGTACAGAATAAACCCTTCTCTCCAGTGATCTGTCAAACACTGCCAAGATACTAGTCAGATCTAGAGTAAAGCTCTTCTTTGCTGTCCCACCACACACTCTCAGCACAAGATTTAAAGTGAAGCTCTCTGTACACTGTCCCACCTAACGCTTCCAAGATACGGGCTCGATGCAGACTGAAGCTCTCTCCGCAGGGAAACAACACCCTCAGAATAACCTGGGTTCTTTACTCCAACACTCACCATATGTGTTCAGTGCAGATGTCCCTCAGCTTGATCTCTGCAGCTTCATTACTGATGGGGTTCCTGGCCTCACATTTGTACACAGCGTCCTCGACCTCCGCAGTGTGATGAACCTCTAGCTTATTTCCGAGTACCCAGATGTGCCAGGTGCTGTCTTTTACCAAAGCTTCTCCATTTCTCCACCACGTGAAGCTGGTGTTGTCACCTGAGCTCACGGCACAGGTCAAGGTGAAGTTGCAGCTCCCAGTGATGTTCTCAGCTGTGATGTTTGCTCCTGACACAAGCTCTGAGGTTGGGACAGAGAAATGCAAGATGAGTGATTTGTGGACCCTTCGATCACCAACTTCCCCATCCCATGCTGAACAGTCCCAAGTGAACATAAAGCTGATCCCAGTTCATATCCCCCCACCCGTTTAACCCTTCACTCATCTTCCATTCAGCCAGTTGCTGCTAGAGGAAGTTCCCACATGTGCTGTGCCCTCCATCCCAAAAACTGCCCAGGCTCATCCACAAGCACTCAGCTATGTCTTGTTGATGGCTCTGTATGCTGTGAATTCTCTCAGTTCCATGTCTTTTGTTGCTCCTGAATCTGGTGCGAGAGCAGTAACCATGGGACTGTGACTGGCACAGAGCTAGACTGGAACAGTGTGCAGTGTTCCAGAGTGAACCTGACACTGGAGATCATGGGTCACACACCTCCTCCCACATTCATCAGCTCACAGACCAGGGCCGTGGGGATGTTAATTCCCATCTCTCATTCTGAGAAGGGAAACGAGGCAGAGTGGGGAGTAGGATGCAGTGATGGGCAGTAATTTAGGATGACAGATTCAGCCTTCACTCAAGGGCAGCACTCCATGTACAGCTGCAGCTTTGCAGAGCTGGAGACCGAGGTTCAATCCTGATCTTGGCTGGTGTCCGTGTGGAATTTGTATGTTCTCTATGTAACGGCTTTGGTTTCCCCCGGGAGCTTTGGTTTCCTTCACATGTCAAAGTCATTAGGGTAGAGAAGCTAATTAGCCATTGGACATACATTAGCATTGGTCTGTATATAAGCGGGGGCACCTGGGACAGGTTGATGAGAATGTGGGAGGATCTAAAAGATGGGACTAGCGTAGGATTAGTGTGAATGGGCAGATGGTCAGTGGGGATCAAAAGCTTAAAGGCTTTTTGTGTTCTGATCATGGACTAACGGGCTTTTCCTGTTCCGTGTATCTTATGGGCTTTTCCTGCTTCTTATATCTAAAGGGTTTTCCTGTACCGTACATCTGATGGGCTTTTCCTGTTCTGTATGTCTACAGGGCTCTTTTTGTTCTGTATGTTTGACAATCTTTTCCTGTTCCTGTATATTGAAAGGGTTTTTCCTGTACTTGTCATGGTCCCTTCTGACAATTGCCCACCCTGGCTATTTTCCTCAGGAACTGGGCCTCAATCAGCTCATTTAGTTCCATCATTCCCGGCTTCCACTAACTACAAACACCTGATTTCCATCAGCAAATGCCGTATAAAAATCCTGTGACCACAACAAGGAGCTGCCAGTTTGTTTGGTCGACTTGTGTATGAGTAACTTTGTTCCATGGTTCTTAGGACTATCAGTTCTGAGTCTAGCATCGTCCCTGAATTCTCTATTAAGACTGAGACTCCAGGTAAAGATTCCCTTGGCACCCATTCCATGCTCGCTACGACTGTAATACCTCCCGACTCGGCCTCAGCTCCTGTGTTCAGCACTTGGATTCGTTCCACCGCCACATCCTTGCAACAGAACGAACTGGCCACAATGAACCCAGCAGACACGGATCCCGTACAACAGGCCCTGGCCAGCCAGGGCTACCTATTGGGCCATCCCATGGTCCACCTTACCTTCTTCAACCAGCCCTAACCTCTCTCCCCCTTCCGTTCCTTGCAGAGCTCCCGCTCCTACTGTTCTAGTGAGTCCGATGACACTCCCTTCAACCCCCCCAGACTCGGATGCAGATCCCGGCTACCGTGACTTTTCAATGACAGTCTCTGTCCCGATCCGCTTTGGTGGATTCCGGCACCGAGGGCAATCTGCTGGACGAGGACATAGCCTCCCAGGCTGGAATACCTCATGTGCCGCTAACTACCCCCCTGGAGGCCCGGGCCCTGGATGGAAAACTGTTGGCTCGGGTGACCCACTGTACGCCGCCCCTGACCTTGATCCTATCTGGCAACCATTGGGAGGAGGTACAGTTCAGTCTCATTCGTTCACCTCAAGCCCCGGTAGTTCTAGGGAACCCATAGCTGACCCAACACAATCTCCACATCGATTGGTCTACCGGGAGGATAGCCAAATGAAGCCAGTCTTGCCACACCAACTGTCTGCGGTCAGCTCCATCTCCTAGGGAAGCTACCGTGACCCCGTCTGTCTCGGAACCCCTCTACTTGTCCCAAGTCCCCACCGAATACCAAGACCTGGGACCAGTATTCAGTAAACAGCGGGCCCTTTCCCTGCCTCCGCAGCGACCATATGATTGTGCCGTCGACCTTCTCCCTCGCTACCCACCAGTCGCCTTTTTAACCGATCCCGACTGTAGAGAGAGGCCATGGAGAAGTACACCAGCGAGTCCCTCGCGGCGGGCATTATGAGACCTTCATTTTCCCCGGCAGGCGCCGGTTTCTTTTTTGTAGAAAAGCAGGATGGGACGCTTCACCCTTGTATCGACTACCGAGGCCTAAATAATATAACCATTCAGAACAAGTACCCTCTAGCCCTCATTAGTTTGTCATTTGAGCCCCTGCACGGAGCTACCATCTTCTCAAAGCTGGATCTTCACAACACCTACCATTTAGTCAGGATGAGGGAGGGGGACTGTGGTGAACTACATATAGCTGTCTGGACACGCCCCCCCCCCCCGCTGACTGCTCCTGTGGCTCCTCCCACAGACCCCGGTATAAAGGCGAATCGAGACACAGCCCCGGCTTCAGTCTCCAGGATGTAGTGTGGTGGTCAATTGCTGCTTGTTCTTTCTTCCAGCCAATAAAAGCCTATATCTCGCCTCACGTCTCCGAGAGTTATTGATGCTGCATCAGGGACAAATGGAGGACGGCCTTCAATACATCTCTGGGCCACTTTGAAGATTTGGTCATGCCATTTGGCCTCACCAATGCTCCCGCCATTTTCCAAACCCTGATCAGTGATGTACTGAAGGACTTTATCAATCGGTTCGTATTTGTTTTCCTTAACGATATCTTCTTGCAGCCCCCAAGAACACATACACCATGTCCGTCAAGTCGTCCAGAGACAGTGGGAAAACCAGTTATTTTCAAAAGTGGAAAAATGTGAGTTCCACGTCCCTTCGGTCAGCTTCCTAGGCTCTATCATTGAAAGCGGACCTCGAGAAGATCCGGGCGGTGGAGGAATGGCCCAGACCCACGACATGCAAACAACTTTAACAATTTCTGAGTTTTGCAAATTTCTACTGCAGATTCATCAGGGACTACAGTCGAGTGGCAGCCCCGCTTACCCCGCTTACCTCACCTACCACATTGTTTTGCTCGGACTCCGAAGCGGACTCAGCATTCACCGACCTGAAGAGGCATTTCACCACCGCTCCCATCCTGGTCCATCCGGACCCATCCCGTCAATTCATCATTGAGGTGGACGCCTCTGACTCCGGTTTACCCTCACGAACCGTCCAGGATCCAAGAACGGGAAGCCGGACGTGCTATCCGGCCAGCATGACTCCAAGGATGACACCTCCAGTCCCGAGACAATCCTCCCACCATCCTGTGTGATGGCCACCCTCACTTGGGACATCGAGGGTAAAGTAAAGGAAGCCCAGGAAGACCCTGACCCTGGCAATGGACCCGGCATCACCTGTACGTGCCCGTCTCCGTCAGGTCTCAGGTTCTCCAATGGGGACACACATCCCGGTTTGCCTGCCACCCCGGGAGTGATCGGACCCTGGCTCTCCTGAGGAAGCACTTTTGGTGGCAGTCCATGGAGGGGGACACCCACTCTTATGTCTCGGCTTGTCCCATTTGTGCCCGGGGAAAAGGCCTCTCATCGACCACCGGCGGGTCTACTTCGTCCTCTACCTGTCCCTGGTCGTCTCTGGTCACACATTGCCCTAGATTTTGTCACTGGTTTACCCCCTGCCCGTGGAAACACCACTGTCCTCACCGTGGTAGACCGATTCTCCAAGGCGGTGCACTTTGTGGCCCTCCCGAAACTCCCTTCCTCTCAAGAAACGGCAGATCTTCTCATCCACCATGTCTTCTGCCTCCACGGAATCCCTGTGGACATTGTCTCCGATCGAGGTCCCCAGTTCCTCTCGCAGGTATGGAAGGCCTTCTGTCAAGCCTTGGGTACATCGGTCAGCCTGTCATCCGGCTTCCACCCCCAGACGAACGGGCAGACGGAACAGGTCAACCAAGACCTGGAGGCCACACTAAGTTGTGCAACGGAAAACAACCCGTCGACCTGGAGCGACCACCTCCCATGGGTTGAGTACGCCCACAACTCCCTTGTGAGCTCTGCCATTGGGAGGTCTCCATTTGAGTTCTCCCTTGGGTACCAACCCCACTCTTCCCCGCGCAAGAAGAAGAAATTGCAGTACCGTTGGTTCAAGACCATATTGATTGGTACCTTAAGATTTGGGAGGAAACATGCACGGCCCTACTCAGATCAACAAATCGAAATCAAAGACAGCCGACTGACACCGGACTCCGGCGCCAGAGTCATCCCACTCAAAAATAAACATAGGAAACACGCCCTTCGCTTCCTGGGACCATTCAAGGTTGAAAGGGTTATCTATCCCACAGCGGTCCGCCTATAGCTGCCAGGGTCCATGCACATACACCCAACTTTTCATGTGTCTCAGTTAAAGCCAGTTTCCGTCAGCCCCTTGTGTTCCCCATCTGAGACTCCTCCCCCTGCCCGTATCAACGACAAGCATCTGGCATACACTGTCCGACGACTACTAGATGTGCACTGTAGGGGCAGGGGTCTCCAATACCTGGTAGACTAGGAAGGGTACAGTCCAGAAGAGCATTCCTGGGTCTCCCGCTCCTTCATCCTCGACCCCTCATCCAGGATTTTCATCCGGACCATCCAGACAGGCCTGGAGGATCGCTTGGAGGCTCCCGTTGAGAGAGGGGTACTGTCATGGTCCTTTCTGGCAATTGCCCACCTGGCTATTTTCCTCAGGAATTGGACCTTAATCAGCTCATTTAGTTCCAAACATTCTCAGGTTCACTAACTACAAACACCTGTTCTCCATCAGCAAATGCCGTATAAAAATCCTGTGACCACTATAAAGAGCTGCCAGTTTGTTGGTTGACTCCTGTATGACTAACCTCATTACACAGTACCAAGGACTATCAGTTCTAAGTCTAGCATCATTCCTAAATTCTCTACTAAGACTGAGACTCTGGGTAAAGACTCCCTTGGCACCCATTCCATGCTTGCTACGACCGCAACGCCTCCCGACTCTGCCTCCGCGCCCGTGTTCAGCACTTGGGCTCATTCCACCACCACGTCCTTGCAATAGTTTTGTATATCTACAAGGTTTTCTCCTGTTCTGTATATCTACAGGGCTTTTCCAGTTCCGTATATCTACAGGGCTTTTCCAGTTCCGTATATCTATAGGGCTTTTCCAGTTCCGTATATCTACAGGGCTTTTCCTGTTCCGTATATCTACAGGGCTTTTCCAGTTCCGTATGTCTACAGGGCTTTTCCAGTTCCGTATGTCTACAGGGCGTTTCCAGTTCCGTATGTCTACAGGGCTTTTCTAGTTCCGTATGTCTACAGGGCTTTTCCAGTTCCGTATATCTACAGGGCTTTTCCAGTTCTGTATATCAACAGGGCTTTTCCTGTTCTGTATATTTACAGGGCTTTTCCTGTGCCATATACCTAAAGGACTGTTCTTTTTATGACTTTAAATGCAGAAAATATTAATGAGAGTAATGAGAAAGTGAAATTCATGGCTGGTTCTTTGTAGCAGAAAAGCAATCAGTTCTATGTAAATTGGAATCAAATATGCCTTTCCACTCCATGATCTCTAAGCCCAATCTTATTTTCAATATCTCAGAGTCAGACCACACCGGGAGCACCGTCTATGGTTCCAGTCTCCATATCCCTGGGTCAGACCCACACCAAGCGCACCGTGCACAGTTCCAGTCTCCATATCCCTGGGTCCAACCCACACCAGGAGCACCGTGCACATTTCTGTCTCCATATCCCTGGGTCAGACCCACACTGGGAGCACCGTGCACAGTTCCTGTCTCCATATCCCTGGGTCAGACCCACACTGGGAGCACCGTGCATAGTTCCAGTCTCCATATCCCTGGGTCAGACCCACACCAGGAGCACCGTGCACAGTTCCAGTCTCCATATCCCTGGGTCAGACACACACTGGGAGCACGGTGCACAGTTTCAGTCTCCATATCCCTGGGTCAGACCCACACCAGGAGCACCGTGCACAGTTCCAGTCTCCATATCCCTGGGTCAGACCCACACCGGGAGCACGGTGCATAATTCCAGTCTCGATATCGCTGGGTCAGACCCACACTGGGAGCACTGTGCACAGTTCCAGTCTCTATATCCCTGGGTCAGACCCACACCAGGAGCACCGTGCACAGTTCCAGTCTCCATATCCCTGGGTCAGGCCCACACCAAGAACACCGTGCACAGTTCTATCTCCATATCCCTGGGTCAGACACACACTGGGAGCACGGTGCACAGTTTCATTCTCCATATCCCTGGGTCAGACCCACACCAGGAGCACCGTGCACAGTTCCAGTCTCCATATCCCTGGGTCAGGCCCGCACCAGGAGCACTACGTACCGTTCCAGTCTCCATGTCTCTGGGTCAGACCCACACCGGGAGCACGGTGCATAATTCCAGTCTCGATATCGCTGGGTCAGACCCACACTGGGAGCACTGTGCACAGTTCCAGTCTCTATATCCCTGGGTCAGACCCACACCAGGAGCACCGTAAACATTTCTGTCTGCATATCCCTGGGTCAGGCACACACCAAGAACACCGTGCACAGTTCTGTCTCCATATCCCTGTGTCAGACCCACACTGGAAGCACCGTGCACAATTCCAGTCTCCATATTCCTGGGTCAGACTCACACTGGGAACACCGTGCACAGTTCCAGTCTCCATATTCCTGGGTCAGACCCATACTGGGAGCACCGTGCACAGTTCCAGTCTCCATATCCCTGGGTCAGACCCACACCAAGAGCACCGTGCACAGTTCTATCTCCATATCCCTGGGTCAGACCCACACCAGGAGCACCGTGCACAGTTCCAGTCTCTATATCTCTGGGTCAGACACACACCAAGATCACCATGCACAGTTCCAGTCTCAATATCCCTGGGTCAGACCCACACTGGGAGCACTGTGCACAGTTCCAGTCTCTATATCTCTGGGTCAGACACACACCAAGAACACCGTGAACAGTTCTATCTCCATATCCCTGGGTCAGACCCACACCAAGAGCACCGTGCACAGTTTTGTCTCCATATCCCTGGGTCAGACCCACACCAAGAGCACCATGCACAGTTCCAGTCTCCATATCCCTGGGTCAGACCCACACCGAGAGCAGCATGCACAGTTCCAGTCTCCATATCCCTGGGTCAGGCCCACACCGAGAGCACCATGTACAGTTCCAGTCTCTATATCATTGGGTCTGACCCACACTGGGAGCACTGTACACCACCTTATTACCCATATCCCTGGTTCAGACCACATTGTGAGAAACATACTCAATTCCAGTTCCCATCTTCTTTGCTTGAACCACAGTTTTGGACTCTCTTGGTCAGACCACACTCAGAATCAGAAATTACTTTATAATGCAGAAAATGGACATTCAGCCAATCCCAGCTGTGGCAGTTGGGCTGGATCTGTCTAGCACTGTTGACTCTGAGCTACGGGGGTGCATGGCTGCACAGTGGCTGAAATACTCCCCACACGTAGCCTAAGTTGCTGTGTTAACTGGAATTGGATGCAGCTAGAGAACGATTACAGAATGTGAAAGATTTTCTTTATTGTCCTGTCTTTCATTATATCCTTCAATTCATAAAATCAAAAGAATGTGATTTTTCAACTTTCTAAATATTCATAGTATGCACATTAAAGAGAAATTTAATGTGCTGTGAAGTTTCCAGGCTGTTTAAAGTTTTCCTGTTGAGAACAATGGTTGGTCCACACAGTTGTAAAAAATGTTTGCGTGAATGCTGATATCCAGCTTGATCCCAGCTTCCTACCGTGGCTCCATCCCTGCAGGTCACAGCGTCTCAATTCACCTGTGTGCTGCTTGGATGTGGTAGGGCCTTTGCCTTCTCACCCTACCCATCAGCAAGTCCCAGATGTCCTGGCCCTCTTTGAAAAACCCCTTGATTCTGTCTCCTTCCACCACCGCAAATTCCAGAGTGAACCTGACACTGGAGATCCTGGGTCACACACCTCCTCCCCCATTCATCAGCTCACAGACCAGGGCCATGGGGATGTTGTTTCCCATCTCACGTTCTGAGAAGGGAAACGAGGCAGAGTGGGGAGTAGGATGCAGTGATGGGCAGTAATTTGGGATGACAGATTCAGCCTTCAGTCAAGGGCAGCACTCCATGTACAGCTGCAGCTTTGCAGAGCTGGAGACCGAGGTTCAATCCTGATCTTGGCTGGTGTCCGTGTGGAATTTGTATGTTCTCTGTGGAACGGCTTTGGTTTCCCCCGGGAGCTTTGGTTTCCTTTACATGTCAAAGTCATTAGGGTAGGGAAGCTAATTAGCCATTGGACATGCATTGCCATTGGTCTGTATGTAAGCTGGGGCATCTGGGGCAGGTTGATGAGAATGTGGGAGGAATTAAAAATGGAATTAGTGCAGGATTAGTGTGAATGTGCGATGGTCAGCGTGGATCAAGGGCTTAATGGCTTTTTGTGTTCTGATCAGGGGTTAGGGGGCTTTTCCTGTTCCGTGTATCTACAGGGATTTTCCTGTTCTGTATATCTACAAGGTTTTTTTCTGCTCCATATATCTGAAGGGCTTTTCCTGTTCTGTATATCTACAGGGCTTTTTCTGTTCCATATATCTAAAGGCTGTTCTTTTTATGACTTTAAATGCAGCAAATATTAATGTGAATAATGAGAAAGTGAAATTCATGGCTGGTTCTTTGCAGCAGAAAAGCAATCAGTTCTATCTAAATTGGGATCAAATTTGTCTTTCCACACCATGATCTCTGAGCCCAATCTTATTTTCAATATCCCTGGGTCAGACCACACCGGGAGCACTGTGCACAGTTCCAGTCTCCATATCCCTGGGTCAGACCCACACCGGGAGCACCGTGCACATTTCCAGGCTCCTTATCCCTGGGTCAGACCATACTGGGAGCACCGTACACAGTTCCAGTCTCCATATCCCTAGGTCAGACCACACCGGGAGCACTGTGCACAGTTCCAGTCTCCATATCCCCGGGTCAGACCCACACCGGGAGCACCGTGCACAGTTCCAGTCTCCATATCCTTGGGTCAAAACCACACTTGGAGCACTATCCACCACTTTATTACCTATATCCCTGGTCCAGACCACATTGATAGATAGATAGATAGATAGATAGATAGATAGATAGATAGATAGATAGATAGATAGATAGATAGATAGATAGATAGATAGATACTTTATTCATCCCCAAGGGGAAATTCAACATTTTTCCAGTGTCCCATACACTTATTGTAGCAAAACTAATTACATAAGTATTTAACTCAATATAAATATGATATGCATCTAAAATCACCCTCCCAAAAAGCTTTAATAAATAGCTTATAAGAAGTTCTTAAATAGTTACTAAAGTGCATTGAGTGGTAACTTAAGCTCAGTCCTAACCCCAGCACTTTAACATGTCTTGCCCCTGGTGGTTGAATTGTAGAGCCAAATGGCATTGGGGAGTAATGATCTCTTCATCCTGTCTGAGGAGCATTGCATTGACAGTAAGCTGCTGCTGAAACTGCTTCTCTGTCTCTGGATGGTGCTATGCAGAGGATGTTCAGGGTTTTCCATGATTGACCGTAGCCTACTCAGCACCCTCTGCTCTGCCACCAATGTCATACTCTCCAGTTCTGTGCCCATGACAGAGCCCGCCTTCCTTACCAGCTTATTAAGACGTGAGGCGTCCCTCTTCTTAATGCTGCCTCCCCAGCACGCCACCACAAAGAAGAGGGCGCTCTCCACAACTGACCGATAGAACATCTTCAGCATCTCACTACAAACATTGAATGACGCCAGCTTTCTGAGGAAGTACAGTCGACTCTGTGCTTTCCTGCACAGGGCATCTGTGTTGGCAATCCAGTCTAGCTTCTCGTCTAACTGCACTCCCAGATACTTGTATGTCTTAACCTGCTCCACACATTCTCCATTAATGATTACTGGCTCCATATGAGGCCGAGGTCTCCTAAAGTCCACCACCATCTCCTTGGTCTTGGTGATATTGAGACGCAGGTAGTTTGAGTTGCACCATATCACAAAGTCCTGTATCAGTTTCCTATACTCTTCCTCCTGATCATTCCTGACACACCCCACTATGGCCGTGTCATCAGCGAACTTCTGCACATGGCAGGACTCCGAGTTATATTGGAAGTCTGATGTGTACAGGGTGAACAGGACCGGAGAGAGCACGGTCCCCTGCGGCGCTCCTGTGCTGCTGACCACCGTGTCAGACCTACAGTCTCCCAACTGCACATACTGAGGTCTGTCTGTCAAGTAGTCAGTTATCCAAGCCACCATGTGTGAGTCTACTCCCATCTCCGTTAGTTTGTGCCTTAAGATCCTGGGCTGGATGGTGTTAAAGGCACTAGAGAATTCCAGGAATGTAATCCTCACAACACCACTGACCCTGTCCAGGTGAGAGAGGGATTTGTGCAGCAAGTACGTGATAGCATCCTCCACTCCCACCTTCTCCTGATACGCAAACTGAAGAGGATCCCGGGCGTGCCTGGTTTGTGGCCTCAGATTCTGTATTATCAGCCACTCCATGGTCTTCATCACGTGCGACGTCAAAGCAACAGGTCTGAAGTCATTCATCTCCCTTGGTTCTGGTTTCTTCAGTACCGGGACAATACATGATGTTTTCCACTGTCTGGGTACCCTTCTCTGCTCCAGGCTCATGTTGAAGATGCGCTGAAGAGGTTCTCCCAGCTCAGACATACAGGCCCTCAGTAATCGTGGGGATACTCCATCCGGTCCAGCCGCCTTGCTGGTACAGATCTTCCTCAGTTGACCTTTCACCTGTGTAGCCGTAATCTTGGGCGTGGGTAAGGTCTCCTGTGAGTGGCTATTTTCCTGTGAGGGAAGTGAGAGGGAGGACGAGTAGAGAGACAAGCCTGGTTAGGAGTTCTGTGGTGAGGATGAGATTGTGCTATCGAACCTATTGAAGAAGTTATTCAGCTGGTTCGCTTTCTCCACATCTCCACTTATTTTTGCCCCCCGCTTTGCACCGCATCCGGTTATGATCTTCATCCCATCCCACACCTCCTTCATGCTTTTGTTCTGCAGCTTTTGTTCTAGCTTCCTCCTATACTGCTCCTTTGCCCCCCTGAGCTGTACCCTGAGTTCCTTCTGAACTCTTTTAAGCTCCAACTGATCGCCATCTTTAAAGGCCCTCTTCTTCTGGTTTAGGAGGCCTTTGATGTGGCTAGTGATCCAGGGCTTATTATTGGGATAGCAGCGAACAGTTCTAACAGGAACAACGGCGTCCACGCAAAAGTTAATATAGTCCGTTGCGCAGTCAGTGACCTCCTCAACGCCCCCACAGAGCCCCCCTTGCAGTACATCCCAGTTGGTAGTACCGAAGCAGTCTCTCAGGGCCTGTTCAGCTTCAGGAGTCCACTTTCTGAAAGAGCGTGTGGTAGTGGGATGCCTCTTCACAATTGATTTATATCTGGGCTGTAACAAAACCAGGTTGTGATCTGCTTTCCCCAGTGCAGGCAGCGGGGAGGCACTGTATGCGTCCTCTACGTTTGCATTCAGTAGGTCAATAGTCCTAACTCCCCTGCTGTAACAGTCCACATACTGGGAGAAAGCAGGTAGTGTCGTGTCCAAAGCCACATGATTGAAGTCCCCTGTGATTAACACCAGTGCCTCAGGGTGCTGTGTCTGAAGCCTAGCCACAGCGGAGTTGATGACGTCACAATACTAAACAAATACTAAACATAAAGCACTATGACTAAAAACAAACAAAAAAAAATTATCAAGTTCTCGGGAGCAACTGGAAAAGGCTGCCGCTCAGGTCGGCGCCGTGGGTGAAAAGCATGGCAGCATTGTGAGAAACATACTCAATTCCAGTCCCTAGCTTCCTTGCGTTTTGGACTCTCTTGGTCAGACCACACTCAGAATCAGAAATTACTTTATAAAGCGGAAAACGGACATTCAGCCAATCCCAGCTGTGGCAGTTGGGATGGATCTGTCTAGCACTGTTGACTCTGAGCTACGGGGGTGCACGGCTGCACAGTGGCTGAAATACTCCCCACACGTAGCCTATGTTGCTGTGTTAACTGAAAATGGACGCAGCTAGGGAAAGATTACAGAATGTGAAAGATTTTCTTTATTGTATTGTCTTTCATTATATCCTTCAATTCATAAAATCAAAAGTATGCGATTTTCAACTTTCTAAATATTCGTAATATGTGCGACACAGAAAAATTTGAAGCGCTGCGAAGTTTCCAGGCTGGTTAAAATATTCCTGCTCAGAACAATGGTGGGTCCGCGCAGTTGTAAAAAATGTTTGCGTGAATGCTGATATCCAGTTTGATCCCAGCTTCCTACCGTGGCTCCATCCCTGCAGGTCACAGCGTCTCAATTCACCTGTGTGCTGCTTGGATGTGGTAGGGCCTTTGCCTTCTCACCCTACCCATCAGCAAGTCCCAGATGTCCTGGCCCTCTTTGAGAAACCCCTTAATTCTGTCTCCTCCACCACCACAAATTTGTGCTTCGTGTCAACCCGACTGTCCAGGAAAACAGGTCCTCGTGAGCTTGTATTCAATGCTCTGTTTGGTAGTAAGAGTGTAATCTTAAACACACAGATGCTGGAAATCCAGAGCAACACACACAAAATGCTGGAGAACTCTGCAGGTCAGGCAGCATCTATGGAGAGGAAGCCTTCCTCAAGACTGGATAGGAAAGGGAAAGAAGCTGGGATAGAAAGGTGGAGGTGAGTGGGGTTCAAGAAGAGGTCAGCAAACAGGCTGTCTCCAGAGATCAAGGAAGAGGAGAGAGAGGTCAGAAATAGACTTAGTCAATCTCAGGGTGGAAGTTGGAGGCAAAGTTGACAAACTCCCCCCATCTTCTTCCCCCTTCCTTTCCAATCCTGATGAGGGGGTCTCGGCCCAGAACGTTGACTCTTTTTCCCTCTCCATAGATGTTGCCTGAGCTGCTGAGTTCAGCCAGCATTTTGTGTGCATTGCTCTGGGAGCAGAATCTTCCTGCTCTTACATTCTTATCCTTAACTGATAAATAACATTCTGTTTGCCTGTTTAATCCCCAGTGGTCTGAGTTTTAAAGGTGACTGGACACACGGACTGATGTTCTGTTGAATCTCCACGCTGTGTATGGCAGCAGCTCAATGCATAAAATCCATGGTCAAGGGATCAAGTTGTTGTTCAGACCAAAGATCAGAATGGGAAAGAAATGTGATCTTTGGCTGTGGGATGATGGCTGTTGGGCTGTTTTGAGTATCTCCAAAACTGCTGATTTCTGGGATTTTCATGCACAACAGTCTCAGGTTTACAGAGAAGGGTATGTAAACCAAAAAAAAATCAATGACCAACAGATCTGTGAGCAAAAGTGCCTTGTTAGTGAGAGCAGTCAGAGGAGAATGGCCAGACTTGGCTTTGAAGTGGACAGGCTCCAGCAGGAGAACCCCACACCCTGCGGGTTCCACTCCCCCATCTAATAAAGAGAGCACTGACTCTACTTTTACATGACTATCAGTGTCCTCAACTCTCCAACACTTTGGGCAGAAACTCTTCAGAATAGAGAATGACAGCTACGGGGGCGAGCAGTGGCAAATGGAGCTGAGGTGTAGTGGGGCCGAGGCAATGCAGGGCTGGGGGAGATTATGAAGTGCCCCGGGACAGGGTGTGCACAGTACATAGAGCGAGGTGGAGATCACTTTACTAGGTACACATGTACACCTGCTCCTTCATGTAAATGTCTAATCAGACAATCCTGTGACTACAGAAAGTTGTAAACTCTACCATCATGGGCATTAGCCTCCCCACCTTCAAAAAGTGGCATCTACCATTAAGTACCCCACTACCCAGGACATGTCCACTTCTCATTGCTTCCATCAGGGAAGAGGTACAGAAGCCTGAAGTCACACACTCATCATTTCAGGAAAAGCTTCTTCCCCTCCCCCATCAGATTTCTGGATGAACAATGAACCCATACACTCGACCACACTACATTTTCCTTTCATTGCTCTCTGTTTTGACTGGTTATTTAATTTTATATATATTCCTTATTGTTAATTGGAGCATTTTTATCATGTACTGCTGCCTCAAAACACTAAATTCTATGACATACGCCAGTGATATTGAACCTGATTCTGATTCTGGTTCTGTTCTAATTGTACGTGTTTGTACCACACTTCTCCCCGTATGCTGCTTCTCCAGGCTCGGGGCCACAGGGTCACCCTGCACGGCCACTGGCCTCATCTCCAGGGATGCAGTGGATGTGTTCCCCCAGCCCGGCACTGTCTCAGCCCCACTACACTGGGACCGTGAGCCCAAATGTGGACACAGGCAAACAGTGGGGACACTTATGATCTGCCCTCACCCATTAATCCAGGACCCTACACAGAGGTTTTACCCACCGTACACCTTAAGTTGGATACGCTCTCTGCGTTCGTCTCCTGAATCTCCTGCTGTAACAATGACCTCATATTCATCAGCATCCTCTTTCCTCAGATCATGGATTTCCAGGCTGAAGTTTCCGGAATGAAGAGTTATTCGGTTGTTGTAACTGGTATTAAAGTATTTAAACGACCGTTCCAAGTATCGTGCTATCTTTGTGCTGGATGATGACCTTCTCCTCATCCATGTCCTGTCTGACTGGGATCGAAGGAAGCAAGGAAACCGAGTGTCCCAGGGTTCCATTCACGATGGCAGGGGAAGCTCCAGTCCTGGCTGAGGAGACAAGAGGAGGCAGTCAGAATGTGAGCTCAGTGACCGGAGGAGGAATCAGAGCTTGCAGGATCACAGACACAGGGGCAGGTCATGCGGCCCATTGTCTGGCTACTGGCCCGTGAGTGATCTGCCCCACAGTTCCTCCATCACACAGTGAGCTCATGGGGGGAACAGAGTGAAGATTCTCTGCAGCCAGGCCTGAGAATTGAAGTCATGGAAGTAGAGAGATGGTAAAGGAACTCGGTCAAGTGAATGGTATTGGTGGAGAAGGTAGAAGCATTTGGGGAGTTTGAACAAAAGAGGAATAGAGCAACACTCTTACAGTTCAGCGCATTGGAGTTCAGAGTCAACTCTGGCATCCTGTGTAAGCAAGTTTCTCTGTTCTTACCGTGAGTCCACCCACTGCCCAGAGACATACCAGTTAGAAGGTCAAATGCTCTTGTAAATTGTCCTGCAGTTAAGCTCAGGATAACTCGTTGGGTAGCTCGTCTGGCCGTAAGGACCTGTCCAAGTCATATCTCTAAACCAATAAATAAATTGTATGGGGTAAATGGGAGGGTGTGAGCCATGTGGAGGAAGGGATTTCTGAAAATGGTGAGACATAAACGGTGAGGTGGAGAATCGAATACGAGCGAGTCTGAGGTTGGTAGCTTTGGAATAGAGATGGGCATTAGAAACGGTTTAAAGCAGTGATGATGTTGCTTTGTTCATGTCAGTCGTGATGCAGGCCTTGGTACAATTAATGAAATTAAAGGCATATGCAAAGTAATTCAGTAATCTGGGAACTTTAACAGGGAAAATTACGAACATCTCATTCTGTACTGTATAAAAGAAGGAACTGCTTATTTGGAATCCAGGATGCCCTGATTGTGAGGCAGACTCCCCGTGATATATTTTATAAATAAAGTGGGTTTGATCCTCGTTTTCATGGAGTCCAATATCAAAATAGTTTGTTCATTAAACAGCAGGAATGAAAAGCACAAGAAAGTCTGTGGGCACAGGGAATCCAAAGCAACACAAACAGAGTGCTGGTGGAACTCAGCAGCTCAGGCAGAATGAATAGAGAGTCAAAGTTTTGGACCAAGACACTACTTCAGGACTGAGAGGGAAGGGGGAAGGTGCCAGAATAAAAAGATGAGGGGAGGGAAAAGAGGCTAGCTGAGAGGTGGTAGGTGAAGCCAGGTGGGTGGGAAAGGTCAAGCGCTGGAGAAGAAGGAATCTGACTGAAGGAGACTAGACCAACGAAGTGAGACTGCCTGGAAGTGCAGGTAATTCTCAGTACAAAACACTCTCTGCTGTTAGTCTAAGTTTAGTACACTGGAGTATTAGATAATTCTGTCTATCTCTGAGAAAAAAGAGTGAATAAACCTTTACAACTTGTATTAGTAGAGTACTGTAGGGACATTGTTTCTGTCCCAGACTACCCATAGTCACAGTGTGGAGTTCTGTAATGATATTGCTCACACCTCAGACTGTATCCAGTCATATCTGTGACCAAGAGGATGACACCAAACCTAATATTTACAATTTTGACAATGATACCAAATGAAGTGAGAATCAGAGTTGTATTGTAAGTGTAATGATGTTTTAAAATGACAGACAAGCTGTGGAGTGAGTAAGATCATGACAGGTGCAGTACATTGCTGAAAAACATGAAGTTATCCTCGGTCAAAAAGACAGAAATACTAAGTTTAGAAAATGTTGTTCAAAGGAATTGATCCCCTGTGCACATTGTCGCAGGAAATCAATGTTCAGATCAGTAGGCACTTTGGAAGGCAAAAACCAGAGATTCTGCAGATGCTGGAAATCCAGAGCAACATACAGAAAATGCTGGAGAAATTCAGCAGATCAGCAGTTGACATTTGGGACCGAGACCCTTCATTGGGATAGGAAAGTATAGGGAAAGATGGCAGAATAAGAAGGAGGTGGGAGGGGAGATGCTCGACAAAGCGGTCCCCCAATTTACGTCAGGTCTCACCAATGAAGAGGAAGCACTGGACAGAATTGATGTCTCGAGTGGATTTGCAGGTGAAGTGCTGCCTCACCTGGAAGGACTGTTTGGGGCCCTGAATGGAGGTCTGCCCTCACTCCCACTGAGAACTTCTGTCGAAACGTTCAGAGGTGGCACAAGTGCAGAAAGAGAGAGAGACTCTGAAGCAGGTCAGCAGATTTCTGACTTCCATGAAAATTTTGCAGAATTTGAGAAGAAGAAAATCAATAAACACTCAGCCATTGGGCCTGTTAACTGAGACTGAAAGCTAAAAGGCAACACAGCGACTGCAAACACTAAGTGAATAACGCTCCTTTACAGCATCAAACAAAATGGTAGTCCTTTATCCAGGCAAGGACCAGGGTGAGCAGAGCGCAACATGTCACTGTGCATCTGAACAAGACCTGAGAGAATAGGACCAACCAAGTGTGACAGTGGAAAAGTGTGTATGGAACCGGAGATAGCAGAGGTAATTAATGATTACTTTGCTTCAGTATTCACTATGGAAAAGGATCTTAGTGATTGTAGGGATGACTTGCAGCAGACTGAAAAGCTTGAGCATGTAGATATTAAGAAAGAGGATGTGCTGGAGCTTTTGGAAAGCATCAAGTTGGATAAGTCACAGGGACTGGAAGGGATGTACCCCAGGGTACTGTGGGAGGCAAGGGAGGAGATTGCTGAGCCTCTGGCGATGATCTTTGCATCATAAATGGGGGTGGGAGAGGTACCAGCGGATTGGAGGGTTTTGGATGCTGTTCTATTATTCAAGAAAGGGAGTAAAGATAGCCCAGGAAGTTACAGGCCAGTGAGTCTTACTTCAGTGGTTGATAAGTTGATGGACAAGATCCTGAGAGGCAGGATTTATGAACATATGGAGAGACATAATATAATTAAGAATAGTCAGCATGGTTTTGTCAAAGGCAGATCATGCCTTACGAGTCTGATTGAATTTTCTGAGGATGTGACTAAACACATTGATGAAGGAAGAGCAGTAGATGTAGTGTAAATGGATTTCAGCAAGGCTTCTGACAAGGTACCCCATACAAGGCTTATTGAGAAAGTAAGGAGGCATAGCATCCAAGGGGCCATTGCTTTGTAGATCCAGAACTAATTTGCCCAGAGAAGGCAAAGAGTGGTTGTAGACGGGTCATATTCTGCATGGAGGTCAGTGACCAGTGGTGTACCTCAGGGATTTGTTCTGGGACCCTTATTCTGTGATTTTTATAAATGACCCGGATGAAGAAGTGGAGGGACAGGTTAGTAAGTTTGTTGATGTCACACAGGTTGAGGGTGTTGTGGATAGTGTGGAGGGCTGTCAGAGGTTACAGCGGGACATTGGTAGGATGCAAAACTGGGCTGAGAAGTGGCAGATGGAGTTCAACCCAAATGAGTGTGAGGTGGTTCATTTTGGTAGGTCAAATATGATGGCAGAATATAGTATTAATGGTAAGAATCTTGGCAGTGTGGAAGATCAGAGAGATCTTGGGGTCCCAGTCCATTGGACACTCAAAGCAGCTGTGCAGGTTGACTCTGTTGACTCCATACAGTATATTGGCCTTCATCAATTGTGGAATTTAATTTAGGAGCGGAGATGCAATTTTGCTGCTATATAGGACACTGGTCAGACCCCACTTGGAGTAGTGTGCTCAGTTCTGGTCGCCTCACTATAGGAGGGATGTGGAAACCATAAAAAGGGTGCAGAGGAGATTTACAAGGATGTTGCCTGGATTGGGGAGTGTGTCTTATGAGAATAGGTTGAGTGAAATCAGCCTTTTCTCCTTGGAGTGACGGAGGACGAGAGGTGACCTGATAAAGGTGTATAAGATGATCAGAAGAATTGATCATGTGGATAGTCAGAGGCTTTTCCCCAGGGCTGGAATGGCTAGCACGAGAGGGCATAGTTTTATGGTGCTTGGGAGTAGGTACAGAGGAGATGACAGGGGTAAGTTTTCAACGCAGAGAGTGGTGCGTGTGTGGGATGGGCTGCCGGCAACGGTGGTGTAGGCAGATATGATAGGGTCTTTTAAGAGACTGCTGGACAGATACATGGAGCTCAGGAAAATAGAAGGCTATGTGTAACTCTGGGTAACTTCTAAGGTAAGGATATGTTTGGCACAGCTTTGTGAGCTAAAGGGCCTGTATTGTGCTGTAGATTTTCTATGTTCCTAACAAGAGGAAGTGAGTTAAATGCCACCATAATGAAAAACTAATTCGCTGGAAGGTTCATTCTCACGAGCGTGATTGCTGACCTACTCCACAGCCCGCCTGTGTGGGCCCAGACCCCACAGTAGGGTTTGTGATTGTGGCAGCTTTGGAGGGTACTACAATAAAATCACAACTGCTACTGCTTGCGGAGTCCATCCACACCGTTCTGAGAAAGGCGCGTGGCATTAGTATGGCCACAGTTTAATCAGGCCAATTTAAAGCATTCCGCTCTGAAGTGAAAAGGGTGTGGAAGGGATAAGTGAGAGTGAGAGTCACTCCGGTGTTGGAATTAAGTATTAAACTGTTGGACGTGAATGTGATCATGACAAACCTTGGCCTTACTGGTTCTTTTAACCCGTTACGGGGTACATAACAAAATTGAGGCCTGCGTACGGGATATGTACAAATTGGTGGTAGCCATTTTAATTTGTTGGGGGCTTAACTGAGTGATTAATGTTCGATCTGGTTGGGGAAAATCCCTTCTGATTTGCTTGAGTGGAAAATCAGCAACAATGGAATTTGAGGTCAGTAAGTTTCTGGCAGAACCAACCGCTGAAGTGTTGGATGATGCTAAGAGGGAAGTGTTGTTGGGAATTGCTCATAAGTTAAAATTTAAGGTGACCACTAAAATGAAGTATGCTCAGATGCAGACGCTAATGACACAGTATTATATATCCAAGGGAAAGTTTGAAGAGGATGTGTAGGAAATGTTTGCTGAAAGTAAACCTACTGAGGCAGAGGTTCAGCTTCAGTTAGAAAAATTAAAGAATGCGTTGCAACAAAAACAGCTCGAGGTTGACGAAGCAGAAAAGCAGAGGCAGTATGAAGCTAGAGGAGCAGAAAAACAGAGAGTGTTCGAGATGCAGAAATGGCAGCAGAAAGGTCAAGTGCCAGACCTTGGTGATGGGTTTAGCGTCAGTAGATGAATTAAGTTGATACCTCCATTTGATAAAGCAGAAGTTGTCAAGTACTTCCTGCATTTTGGGGAAGAGGCTGTGACCCTTTCTGAGACTGCTAAATTGGCAGATGAGTTTGCTTTAAACCCTAAGGTTAAGTTTATCCCAAATGAGAGCTTCCAAGAGAGTAGCTCGGAACTGCAATTTGAAATTGGGACTAATAATGAGGCCGCTGGCCTGATTACCTGTGTTCAGGTTATTGATGTACCTGGGGATTCACAGGGTACTGAACCTTGTGTTGAAACTCAGTCAAGGACTGAGGCATCTGACTCAGTTGAAAAGGAATGCCGTCCTTTTGTGTCAGATGGACTTGGTTCAGTGAATAAGGGTTTAACCTTGGTACCAGTGGAAATTGAGCATTCTCAGTCACTTCAGTTAGATGGTGTTCTAAAAGTTGGTGAGGAGATGAAAACTGGTGAGGTAAAAGTTACTGAACTTATTGAGAAGGGTGCTGTTTCTGGACTTTTGTATAAAGTACTTGTGAAGTCTGGATTGGTTTCAATACCTTTGACCTCGCTGAGAGAAACAGCTCTGTCAGATGCTGAGACAGTAGATGTTGTTTTGTTTAACTATATTTTGGAATTTAAAGATAAGCAACTTGGTGATGTTCTTCAAGTTTGTGATTTGGAGAGATAGAATTTGGAGACTTCTCAAAACAAAGGGAAGTGTTGTTTTGACCAAGAGAGGCCATCTGCAGGAGTTATTATGGAAAAATAGAGAACTAAAGATCTTGGAGATAGATTTAATGACTTGATTGCAACAAAGGACTTGTTTGGAAGTTCAGTAAATGGGCTTAGTTTAGAAAACATGAGTGATGGGTTGGCACCTGTGCAGGGTGAAGTTCAGGCCATCCTTGAAACCCCTGGTTGAGCTGATCATGTGATGGTTAAGTGTTCTGTGGTGAAGGGGAACAGTGAAAATGGGTGATCAAACATTTTGAATATAACAAGATCTGGTTCTGCAGGAATTTGATTTTGTAACAAACTATGTGAAAGGTAAAGGCAATAACATGGTGGATTGATTGTCTGGATGTTAAGTTTAAGAATTAAGTAGAAACTAGTATTTGTATATGCTTCTGTAATGTGCTACATGTTAATCACATATGTTTTGCTTTATATTCTGTAATCTACAGTTTAAAAAAATTTGCTCTGATCAAAATTTTGCTTTCTTGGATGGAGGGAAGTGTTATGTACCCCATAGATTCTATCATATCCACCTCCACCACCATTGCTGGCAACCCATTCCACGCATTCATCTGTACCCCTGCCATCTCCTCTGTACCTACTCCCCAGCACCTTAAACCTATGTCCTCTTGTGGCAATGACTTCAGCCCTGGGAAAAAGCCTCTGACTATCCACACGATCATTTCCTCTCATCATCTTGTACACCTCTGTCAGGTCACCTCTCATCCTCCTTCGCTACAAGGAGAAAAGGCCGAGTTCACTCAACTTATTCGCATAAGGCATGCTCCTCAATCCAGGCAACATCCTTGTAAATCTCCTCTGAATCATTTCTATAGTTTCCACATCCTTCCTGTAGTGAGGCAACCAGAACTGAGCACAGTACTCCAAGTGGGGTCTGTCCAGGGTCCTATATAGCTGCAACATTACCTCTCGGCTCCTAAATCACTTCCACAATTGATGAAGGCCAATGCACCGTATGGCTTCTTAACCACAGAGTCAACTTACTCAGCTGCTTTGAGCCTCAACATCACTCTGATCCTCCACACTGCGAAGAGTCTTACCATTAATACTATATTCTTCCATCATATTTGACCTACCAAAATGAACCACCTCACACTTATCTGGGTTGAACTCCAGCTGCCACTTCTCAGCCCAGTTTTATATCCTATCAATGTCCCACTGTAACCTCTGACAGCCCTCCACACTATCCACAACACCTCCAACCTTTGTGTCATCAACAAACTTACTAACCCATCCCTCCACTTCCTCATCCAGGACATTTATAAAAATCACAAGGAGTAAGGGCCCCAGAACAGATCCCTGAAGCACTCCACTGGTGACCGACCTACACGCAGAATATGACCCGTCTACAACCACTCTTTGCCTTCTGTGGACAAGCCAGTTCTGGATCCACAAGCAATGTCCCCTTGGATCCCATGCCTCCATAATTTCTCAATATGACCTTGCACGGGGAACCTTATCAAATGCCTTGCTGAAATCCGTATACACTACATCTACTGCACTACCTTATTCAATGTGTTTAGTCACATCCACAAAAAATTCAGTCTCTGAAGGCATGACCTGCCCTTGACAAAGCCATGCTGACTATTCCTAATCATATTATACCTGTCCAAATGTTCATAAATCCTGCCTCTCAGGATCTTGTCCATCAACTTACCAACCACTGATGTAAGACTCACTGGTCTATAATTTCCTGGGCTATCACTACTCCCTTTCTTGAATAAAGGAACAACATCTGCAACCTTCCAATCCTCCAGAACCTCTCCTGCCACCATTCATGATGTAACGATCATCACCAGAGGCTCAGCAATCTCCTCCCTCTCCTCCCACGGTAGCCTGGGGTGCATCTCATCTGGTCCTGGTGACTTATCCAACTTGATGCTTTCCAAAAGCTCCGTCACATCCTCTTTCTGAATATCTACATGCTTAAGCATTTCGGTCTGCTGCAAGTCATCCCTACAATCGCCAAGATCCTTTTCCATAATGAATACTGAAGTAAAGTTTTTGTTAAGTACCTCCACTATTTCCTCTGGTTCCATACACACTTTCAATAGACAATAGACAATAGGTGCAGAAGTAGACCATTCGGCCCCTCGAGTCTGCACCGCCATTCTGAGATCATGGCTGATCATTCACTATCAATACCCAGTCCCTGCCTTGTCCCCATATCCCTTGATTCCCCTATCCATCAGATATCTATCTAGCTCCTTCTTGAAAGCATCCAGAGAATTGGCCTCCACCGTCTTCCGAGGCAGTGCATTCCACACCTCCACAACTCTCTGGGAGAAGAGAGTCACACTTAGAGAGCCACTGTCACACTTGATAGGTCTGATTCTTTCACGGCTTTCACTCTTGCTCTTCACCTCTTCAAGGTAGACTGCCTTGGGGTTTTCCTTAATTCTGCCCACCAAGGCCTTCTGTTGGCCCTTGAAGGAGTCAGAATAGGGGTGGGGCTCTGTTCCCTTTATTGGGAGCCGGAATGGGGGTGGGGCTCTGCTACCTTTATGGGGAGTGGGAATGGGGGTGGGGCTCTGCTCTCTTTATGCGGATTCAGAATGGGGTGGGGTCTGCTCTCTTTTTTTATTAACTTTTATGCATTTCTACAAACCAACTACTAACAAAAAACCCAACAACAAAGTGAAGATTAATACAGTGCAAAATAAGCATATCAATTAAATAATTTGTAACAATAAGGAAACAGCACCCAGAATAAAATCATATAAATTTAGTATCCCCCCCACCCTCCCACTATGAAACTCCAGGCTGACTATTACAATATGTAAAAAAATTTATTGGAGCATTCAACCCTACAAAACTGTAAATATAAATAAAAAAATAATAGTAATGCCTTCTACCAAAACTATGAAGTAATTTCCATCAAAAAGAAACCATAAAACTTACAGAGAGAAAAATTACTGAAAGTAAGGGATTTAAAAGAATAAACTTAATCTGAAGGTGAGTTTTAAAGTATTCAAGAAAAGGTCCTCACACCTTTTGACACTTTATGTCCGAATTGAGAAGTAAGTAATTAATTTTTTCAAGGTCTAAACAGGACATAGTATCATTAAGCCTTTGAGCATGAGTGGGTGGGGCGACATCTCTTCACCTAAGGAGAATTAAGCGTCTAGCCAAAACAGAGGCAAAAGATAATGTTTGACGCTCAATCCGATTCAAATGCATGTCGGCCTCTCCCAAGGTACCAAAAAGAGCAATCAGTGGATTAGGTTCTAAGTGGCAATTAGAATATGGGATAAAAATTAAAAAAAACTTCTCCCCAGAATTCCTCTAGACTAGGACAAGCCCACTACATATGGATAAGAGGAACATCGCCCCCTTTACACTTGTCACAAATAGGACTAATGTCAGGATAAAACTGCAACAATTCAGTTTTAGACATGTGAGCCCTATGTATAAGCTTAAACTGTAAAAGACTGTGGCAAGCACATAAAGTGGTTGAATTAACTGACTTTAGAATTGAATCCTATACTGCATCAGATAAAGAAATATTTAAATCATGCTCCCAGGCAGTTCTAATTTTATCAAAGGGGGCACACCTCAATATCACTAATTTATCATGAATAAACGATATTAAGCTGTTATCCAATGGATTAATACAAAGAAACAGGTCCACAATGTTTTTCTCAGGCATCTCAGGAAAATTAGATAATAAAGGGTTAATGAAATGTCTAATTTGAAGGTATCTAAAGAAATGGGTATTAGGTAGATTAAACTTTACAGACAGTTGTTGAAAAGTTGCAAAACGATTATCTATGAAAAGATCTTCAAAGCGCCTAATGCCCTTTCTATACCAATCATGAAATGTTTAGTCTTGCATAGAAGGTAGGAAAAGATGGTTGTGTAAGATAGTAGGGAGAGAGAAACCACGAAAGCCATTATATTTTCTAAACTGAGCCCATACTCTCAGAGTTTGTCTAATAAGAAGATTAACAATTAGTCTAGGCAAGAGACAAGTGCAGAAATAGAGTTATCCTTAGTAGAGTTCAACTCCATTGTCACCTATTTTAGACAGTCAGACTGATTATAAAAAAAAGGACCAAAAAGTAAGACAGCAAATATTGGCTGCCCAATAATATAATCGGAAGTTAGGCAAAGCCATACCACCTCCTTTTTTGATTTTTGAAGGTAAGCTTTATTAAGTCTAGAATGTTTACCCTTCCTTAGATAGGACAAAATGATTGAATCTAATGATTCAAAAAAAGCTTTAGAAATAAAATTTGGTTAAGACTGAAATAAGTGTAAAAATTTAGAATGGATATACATTTTAATAACATTAATTCAACCTACCAGAGACATAGGTAAGGGTGACCATTGTGTAAAACTCTGTTTTGTAGAATTTAAAAGTTTAGCAAAATTTTCTCAAAATAAGATTCTTGAAGTTCCTTTTTACTGTAATACCAAGGTACTGTAATACCAGAAAGTAACTACTTTAAAAGGGAGGTCATGAAATACCAATGCTTGTGCTTCTCTATTAATCGGGAAGAGTTCACTCTTATGTAAATTATGTTTATAACCAGAAAGCTGGCTGAATTGATCAAGCAATAAAAACATTGGGGTTAAGGAAGTGGACAGATTTGAAACAAAAAGTAACTGATTGTTGGCACAAAGAGAAACTTTATGCTCAACACCTCCCCTCCAAATCCCCGTAAATTCAGGACGACTTCGAAACGCGATCACCAGTGGCTCTCTAGCCAAATCAAAAGTTCAAGTTCAAATTCAAGTCACTTTTTATTGCCATTTCAACCATAACTGCAGGTACAGTACACAGTAAAAACAAGACAATGTTTTTCTGGACCATGGTGTTACCTGAAACAGTACAAAAACTACACTGAAACACATGAGAACAACACAGAAAAAAGAACCACACTAGATTACAGCCCTACCCAGGACTGCATGAAGTGCACAAAGCAGTGCAGGCATTACAATAAATAATAGACAAGACAATAGGCACAGTAGAGGGCAGTAAGTTGGTGTCAGTCCAGTATCTGGGTATTGAGGAGTCTGATAGCTTGGGGGAAGAAACTGCTACATAGTCTGGTTGTGAGAGCCCGAATGCTCCAGTGCCTTTTCCCAATTGGCAAGTGGGAGAATAGATTGTATGAGGGGTGCATGGGGTCTTTCATAATGCTATTTGCCTTGCTGATGCAGCGTGTAGTGTAAATGTCTGTAATGGCGGGAAGAGAGATGATTTTCTCAGTTGACCTCACTAACCACTGCAAGGTTTTGCATTCTGAGATGGTGCAATTTCCGAACCAGGCAGTGATGCAGCTGCTCAGGATGCTCTCAATACAACCCCTGCAGAATGTGATGAGGATGGGGGGTGGGAGATGGACTTTCCTCAGCCTTCGCAGAAAGTAGGGACGCTGCTCGGCTTTCTTTGCTATGGTGCTGGTGTTGAGGGACCAGTTGAGATTCTCCGTCAGGTGAACACCAAATTTGGTGATCTTAACGATCTCTACCGAGGAGCCGTCGATGTTCAGTGGGGAGTGGCCTCCTGAAGTCAACAACCATCTCTTTTGTTTTGTTCAAAGTAAGGCACTTAAAGGGCATCCTTGTCGGGTGCCACGTTTAAGGCTAAAAGACTGAGATTGCTGAGAGTTGGTCAAAACAGAAACGGTGGGACATAAATATAGCATATATATTTATATAGCAATATAAATATGTTGGATCTTTACCTTTTTTAGCTAAAAGAATAATACATGCCTCATTAAATGATAGTGGCAATTTACCATGTTTAAACAAATCAGATAGAACTAAAATTAACTGAGATGAAAGTAGTGAGGAAAATGATTTATAAAATTCTGCAGAAAACACATCAGGTCCAGGAGATTTACCCGACTGCAGTGCAGACATAGCAGGGGATATTTCTTCTAGTAATAAAGGTTCATTGAAGTTTACATTAAAGTCAGAGAAGAGCAAAGGAATATTCAAACTACTTAAAAAATGGTCAACAAGAAATATTATCATTTAAAGATTCAGAGATGTAAAGTTGAGAATCATAATTCTTAAATGTATCACTAATTTCAGAATGATTCAAAGTGATATTCCCATTTCTCATTCGCATTTTTGTAATATGTTGTTTAGCTTTTGAGCATCTCAGTTGGTTAACTAAAATCTTGCCAGATTTATCACCATGAATATAAAATCGGCTCTTGCTTTCAAGAAGTTAACTTTGAACTGGTTCAGTGGAAATAAGATCAAGTTTAGTTTGAAGTTCTAATCGCTTCTTGTACAGTTCTGGATTTTAGTAAGGGGTGGGGCTCTGCTCACTTTATGGGGATTCGGAATGGGGATGGGGCTCTGCTCCCTTTGGTTTCATTGTGGGAAGATTTGGAGAGTTGTTCACTACCCTTCAACAGCCCAGGAATGTGACAGGCTGACCATGAAGTTGCTGTTGTGAGATTTCCAGTGATGGGAAGATGTTCTTCCTGTGGTTCAAGGCAGCCATCATCCTGCTGTCTGAATGGAGTCATTACCAGTTTAAAAAATCTCAATGTGTGCTCTCCCTCCTTAACGCAGATCATAGAATCATTGTCCAACGGTCCAATAGCCTGGCTTCCCCCTCATCTGGATTCACCTTTCAGCTTTTAGCTTGTACTCCTTCGCTTCCCTCCACCAACTTACTCTGACTTCTTCGCCCGTTCTCTCCAGTCCCGATGACCAAGATCTCACTCGGACAGCGACCTGTTCACAGTTTACTGTTCAGGGTTCAACGGCTGAGAAGGCATTGGAGCAGCGCATTGTGGAGTGTGTAGGGTGCGGCAGAGCACTTAAGAAGATGCGGCCATCCAATGCAGCCAAGGAAGATGCCAGATGTAATGATTCTTTGTGCCACTAGATCCTGACTTCTGAGGCCGAGAGAGTGGGATTGTCTCTGTGCAAGGCTCTTCCACTTTAATATCTTTCACGCACTGGTTACATTGTGCAAAAGGTCAGCTTGTGTCACAGTGAGATCAGCGCCAGGCTCAAGAATGGAGATTCCCCAGTTCGATCCAGTGACAGGCCGCCCCCGAGCGTGCTCTCCATCCATGCTGGGTTGATGTCGAGCTCACAACTCGGCCTCGTAAAAAACATACTGCCACCCTGCACAATGTAGTCTTCCTCAGACCCCGAGAGATAACCGTATTCATTTACTGTTCACCTGTTCACTGTTTACCTGTTTATTATATTGTTTACCTGTGCTGTGCTCTGCATGCATATATAATTACATTTTATTAACTTATTAATGGTAATATTTTGTTTTACGCACTATATGTGAATATCAGGGTCCGGTCCGGTCAGGAATCTGCGTTCTGGGTCTCGATCCGGTCCGAGTGCTCCAGACTCTGGGTCTTGCAGCTGTCCCTCCCGGCCCCTTTGAGCCTGTTAAGATCATCCTGGATCAAAGATGCACACCTGTGGCCAATTCAGCTGCAGGTGTTATAAGGGGCCGTGGGACAGAGACTGGGTGGTTGGTTGTTTTGTTCTGCATCTGTCTGCTCTGAAACTGGTTTAATCTGCTCTGTACCTGGACTGTCGGCTCTGAATCCTGTCTGTATCCTGTTCTGCCCTGCTTGGAATCCTGCTCTGCCCTGGTTGTTGGACTGTTCTGTATATGCTCTATCCGGTTGGTCTTGTTCCCCTGCTTCTCTCCTGTGTGCTGGTCCTGCTGTTCCGCCTTATTCTTCTTGCTCGTGCTGCCACGCTGTCGGTTGCCTTTCCCAATATTCCAATGTACCTGTTGGATCACTGTAGTTCTGCTGCTTACCCTGGACCCAGCTTCCTACCCGTTGCCGCTGTCAGGTGGATCCAGCTGGACTGCTGCTGCCCGTTGGGGTTTCTGCCCCTTCCTACCCGTTGCCTCCATCGGGCGGGTTCTGCTGGACTGCTGCTGCCCTAGGGACTCCTACCCTTTCCTCCCCTCATTTCCCATGGGTTGTGCCCCACACCTGCCCAGGTGTCCGCGACTGGCCCAGGCTTCTGTGTTCCCACCTGGGAGGCATCCCTGCCCTGTGGCCCGCCATGAGGAATCTGCCTGCCTGCCTACCTGCCTCATTTGAACTCTTGGATCCAGCATTAACCCTTTAACCCTTAAATGCCATGGCATCCCCATCCTGTCTTCCTCCAGTACTTCAGTGTCTGCGTCCTGCGTTTGGGTCCATCCGGCCCCCGTTCCTGACAGTGAGATACATGTTTTGTGGGTGCCTCGTGATCTGGAGGAACGTTGTTTCATTTTGGTTGTATAGATGTACAGTCAGATGACAATAAACTTGAAGTGTGTTGGCCAGAAATGTCAACTGCTTATTCCTTTCCATAGATATTGCTTGAGCTGCTAAATTTATCCAGAATTTTGTTATCCAATAGTCTGGACTCTGTTCTGCCCACCAAATCCACTGTTAGGACTTTTCCACACCATCTCTTAGCATTTAGAACAGTAGCCTTCTAATCTGAGACCCAGTAAGTTAGTTTATTGTTCAGCTTTCTCCCTCTGGAGCAGAAAAAGGTGATTAGCAGATTGGATCATATCTCTGACAGACAAAGCCATGCCCATCATTGAGCACTGTTACATGGAACAAAGCAGCATCCATCACTGAGGACCTTCAGCATCCAAGCCAACTCAACTGTCAATGGGCAGGAGATTCAGGACCCATGCTGCCAGGTTCAGGATCAGCTATAACTTTCCAACCATCAATGCTCAAGATTCAAAGTAAATTTATTAACAAAATACATATAGGTCACCATTTACAACCCTGATATTCATGATGGGGCAAGTGAAGTTAGCCCATTTCTTCAAGAGCCTGATGGATGAGGGGTAATAACTGTTCCTCAGTCTGGTGGTGTAAGTCCTGAGGCTCCTGTGCTTCTTCCTGATGGCAGCAGTGAGAAGAGAGCAAGTCCTGGGTGGTGGGGTCCCTGATGATGGGTGCTACTTTCCTGTGACAGAACTCCATTGAGATGTGCTCAGTGGTGGGGAGGGCCTTACCCAGGGCTGTATCCACTACATTTTGCAGGATTTTCTGTTCAGAGGCATTGGTATTTCCATACCAGGCCATGATGCAGCCAGTTAATATATTCTCCACTACATTTCTGTAGAAGTTTGTCGAAGATTTAGATGTCATACCAAATCTTCACAAACTCCTAAAGAAGTAGAGGCACTGCTGTGCTTACTTTGTAATTTCACTTACATGCTGGGCCCAGGGCAGGTCATTCGAAATAATAACATTGAGGAATTTAAAGTCGCTGACCCTCTCTGCCTCTGATTCTCCCATGAGGACTGGTTTTCTCCTCCTAAGGTCAATAATCAGCTCCTTGGTCTAGCTGATATTGAGTGGGAGGTTGTTGTTACGGCACCAACCAGCCAGATTTTCAATCTCCCTCCTGTATGCTGATTCATCACCACCTTTGATTCCACCTACAACAGCGGTGTCGTCAACAAACTTGAATATAGAGCTTAGCCACACCGTCATAAGTGTAAGGCAAGTAGAGCAGGGGTCTAAGAACACAGCCTTGTGGTGAACCTGAGCTAATGGAGATTTTGGAGGCGGTGTTTCTAATCCAATCTGACTGGGGTCTGCAAGTGAGGTAATCGAGGATCAAATTATAATCAAAGAGGTATTGAGGCCAAGGTTTTGAAGCTTACTGATTAGTTTTCAGTGGACAATGCTATTGAATGTCAAGCTGCAGTCGATAAAGAGCATCCTTTTTTTTAACTAATTTTTTAGTGGAACACCAACAAATTACATTCAATACAACCAATTGCCAATTACATTTTGACTGTTTAACCTAGCCACCCCCCAAACTTCCTCACCATCCCCCCTCTACCCCCTCCCCTCCACCCACCAACTGCATAGTAGTACATACACAGACAAAGCATTCCTATTTTAACAAAAGATCTTTTTAATTAGATATCAAATTTGTCCACATTAAGATTGTGTTTGGTCGTGCATCATTTACAGTTACTGATGAAAGTTCCAAGTAAGAAATGTCTAAAAAGCTCCAAAGCCAGTGAGTATTTGAACTCTCATGGGGAGGTTTCCAACGCCGGACTACAATCTTCTCAGCTGCAGACAGGCCTGCCAGCCAGACTTTGCGTGTTTTTTCCATAAGGGAAAGGTGAGCGTCATCATTTAGAAGATGTACAGTGGGGTCCATTGGTAATTGTACCTTCGTTAGTTCCGTAAGAGTACTGATAACTTTCTCCCACAAACCAAAAACCCCTGGACATTCCCATATAACATGTATAAAACAGCCAATGGTTCCGTGGGGGCAAAATGAGCAATATGGGTCAGAAACCAGTTCCATATGATGTCAAATTCTTGGTGTTAGATATGCTCCATGACAAAATTTCAAGTGTATATACCGATGATTTGGGTTTTTCGAAGCACCGGCAGCATTATCCCAAATCCCATCCCAGTCTAAGTCTTGTCCCAATTCAGATATGTCCCTATCCCAGGTTTTCATTCCTGATGTGGGCATATAATTCTGTGAGTTTAATTTATCATAGATATATGACACTATCTGTCTTGGAGCACCCTGTATCCAACTTAAAATGGGATAGTCCTTTAAATCTGACCTCAGGGAACCCCGTAGGCTTTACAAGCTGATCTCACTCTAAAGTAGAAAAGAGAGTGTTTATCAATATTATATCAAGATCAGTTCTTGAAAGCTAAGGATAGTACTTGCCCCATTAATATCTTGAAGAGTAGCAATACCTTTATCCTCCCAAGTTCTGTTAGTGAATGGTTTCCCCCCCAGATAGAAAATGATTATTGTTCCATAATGGAGATGATTTGCACCATACGCTTTTAAATTTTAGGAATTTTTCTGCTGCTCTAAACACTTGTAGCATATGGATTAACATTGGACCGTAATACAAATCACATTTTTTGGTAGACATACTTGTAAGGAGAAAGTCCTTCAACCTTATTGGTGCTATTAGCTCTTGTTCTATATTTTTCCATCATGAAACTTTATCCTCCTCCATCCAATAGCTAAGACTTTTTAGTACAAATGCCCAGTGATACAATTTAAAATTTGGACATGCCAATCCCCTATCTGACTTTTTTGAATTGTAGAGCTGACCACTTTATATTGGGTCGTTTACCGTTCCAAACATAGCATTGTTGTAAGGAGTCCAATTTTTGCCAATATCCTGCTGGAGGTGCAAGTGGGATCATTGAGCTGATAAAATTAATGCGGAGTAAAATGTTCATTTTAATGACCGATATACGGGCTGGGACTGATGCTGGCAGGTGTCTCCATCTTCTACTTTTTTCAAAATTAAAGAGTAATTTGTTTTAGCCACAAATGATAGGGAAGTATTAACTTTAATACTCAAGTAGCGGACCTCATTTGTAACCATGATTTGGGGAGGGAGAGACACTTTACTTTTATCCATATTAATCAGCTTCATTGCTGATTTTGACAAATTACCTTTGTATCCTGAAAGAAATCCAAATTGCTCCGGTGTTTTTAAATCATAGGGGAGAGTTTGTTGAACATTTGCCATATAAACTATATAAACTATTGTAAAGTGATAGCGAATGTGAAATTGTACCTATTGTAATAGGGGAGATCTGCGGAGAGTTTCTCTGTGCAAGTAGTTCAATAGATATAGTAAAAACTAAAGGAGTCAAAGGGTCCCCTTGTCGTGTGCCCCATCCTATGTCAAATAACTCTGAGAAACCTCCTCCTACACATACCCGGGCTGAAGGATTAGCATACAATGTTTGAATCATATTGATAAATTTATCGCCAAACTTAAATTCTTTAAGAACTCTCCAAAGATATGGCCATTCAAGACAATCGAACGCTTTTTCAGCATCAAGAAACAGCAGGCCACTGGCAGGTGGGATTTTATGTGTTGCACTCAGTATTTGTAAGAACCGGCGAATATTATCAGATGCAAGATGCCCCTTGATAATGCCCGTCTAATCTGGGTTAATTATTTTCCCAACTACTGTCTCAAGTCTACTGGTTAAGACTTTGGAAAATATCTTGAGGTCGGCATTTATCAAGGAGATTGGATGGTAATTGGCACACTCCAAGGGGTCCTTACCGGACTTGGGTATAACTGTGATCAGGGCTGTGTTTAGATCTCTATGGAAAGTGCCATTTCCAAAAGCATAATTTAATGTTTCCAACCATACTGATCCAAGAATATCCCAAAGTGCTAGGTAAAGTTCCACAGGTATGCCATCTATACCTGGCATACAGCATCTATTTGTAGCTTTGACTGCTTTCAGTAGCTCATCCAGTGTAATAAGAGAGTCTAGAGTTTTGGTGATCTCCAATGACAACGTAGGGAGGTCTAATCCACTAAAAAAAAATCAGTGAAGTCATTCTCAGAAGGAACTGAGCCACTTGTATACAGTTCTTTAAATCTTGAATGTCTCATTTATTTCCTCTGTTGAAGATACGACTCCACGTTTAGCACACCTAATCGCTGGTGTAGCCCTTTTAGCTTCCTGTTGTTTGAGCGTTAGTGCCAAAAGATGGTTCGGTCTGCTGCCTTCTGCTTAACACGTATGTTTGGTTATATGGATCATATATTCTGCCCTGCTTCTTAATAAATCATTTAATTCTGCTTGTTTTGTTTTGAGCTTGTTTCCTTTTGTTATGGTGTATCTCCTTTTGAGATCATTTTTGAAAACCTTACATTGTTCTTCTAGGGTGGAAATTTTTTGAAGCCAGCTTTTTTGTAGATGGGTACTGAACCATATGGCGTTATTTTGTAAGAAACCATTGATGGAGGCCCAAATCACTGTCACATCTGAGACACTATTTTTATTTAAATTCATAAATTCTGTCAGTTTTGTTCTCAGTTGTGATAGAAATTTGTCGTTTTTTAGAAGGGTGGAGTTAAACCTCCACCTAGTAGCCTTATTTATAATTTTGCCATAATTAAAAGTAGATATTACTGGGTTGTGATCAGATAAATGTCTGGGCAAAAATTCTATTGAGTGTACTAAAGGCAGCAGACCAGAGGATACAAGAATGTAATCTATCCGAGAGAAAGTTTTATGTCTTGTGGAGAAGAAGGTATAGTCTTTAGCAGATGAATTATACACCCTCCACATATCAATTAAATTTAAATCCGTTAGAAAAAGATTAAGTGGTTTGGAAGCAGATTCTTGAGAGCTTGATATAGTTGAGGAAGATTTATCGAGGTTAATGTTTACCAAAGCATTCATGTCCGAACCAACGTATAGTTGGTAGTCACTTATCTTCAGTAATTGTGAGGTAATTGAGGGAAAAAATTCAACCTCGAAAATAGCTGGGGCATATAGGCTAATGAATGCAACATTTTACCCTGAATGGATGTACAGCAAAAAGCTAGACGTCCTTTATTGTCCTTTCAATTGCTACATTAATATTACATCTCATTAATATCATAACTCCTTTGGTACGAGTACCATCAGCTGAAGCAACAACGGGTTTATAAAAGCGGTTTTGAACCCTGGGAATGTCATTAGGTTTAAGATGTGTTTCCTGTAACAGTGCAATATCTATTTTCTTCCTGCGTAAGAAACCTAAAACATTTGAACGTTTGTAGAGAGAGTTTAATCCTCTAACATTAAATGATAGAATAGTAAGATTTTCTAATTTATCAGTGTTGCTCATCTTCCCCTGGCTCTGTTGTTGTAAGTCGGTGGTGGAGCCCTGAGTTACCCCCTTCCCACCCACCCCCCTCCCATCACCCCTCATATTCAACCCTTTACTTTGTAACATCTGTGAGTGTCACTTAGCAATGTCAAACACCGAACACTGACATTAACCGCCCCCCTCTAGCAACAACAAATTAGAAAGGTAAAGCAGTTCTCATAGACAATCATATCATAGAAAAAAGAAAAAAAACCTGGACAAACCCGTTAACCTATATAATTAAAACCATTTCCTTCTCAAATATAGTATAACACATTATCAGTACCCCAACAGCACTCTAGCGAGAAACTGTCGCTTTAACAGATCGTCACTTGGCGATGGCTCCAGTGCTATCTTATCTGGTGCCCAGGAACGTAAACAAGACTACTGGAGACATAACGTTCTAAGTTATTCAGAACAAACTGCTGTTTTTCAGCTTCATTCTTGATGAAGTATGACAATTGGGGATATTGAATATCACCTTAAAACTCTGACCTGCAATACTCAGAAACAAATTGGCCCCTTAATTAACTAAATACAAAAATGCAACGAATGACTTTCCAGTAAAAGTATAACCAGAGAATGTCACACCTAGAATTTGCCCGTGCCTGTTAGACTGCGCATACAGGCTAGTCCAAGCTCTTAATACAGTTCCATCTCCTCCTGAGGGGCATGTGGACTTTGCCCATGGTCTTCTTCCATATCTCCCAGCACCGATAATTTCAGAGCTTCTTTTGTTTCCTCTGCCGAGTTAAACGACATCTTCATGCCCTTGATGTTCACTTTCAAAATCGCCAGGTATATTGTCGATAGGTTGACCAGCCACACATTGTTTCTCCTGGATCTGTCCTCCAAGTCGCTTAGCTTCTTCCTTATCTTAGGCACCTCCACGAGACAGGAGTTAGTAACTTTCTCATTCTTGCATAAGCAAACCTGAATGTTCTCTATTTTGTTGAAGATCGTGCTAAATTTTTTAGCATGGATGTCCGCTTGCTCCTTTAACGACCTGAGAATGTTACCATTCTCTGCCATATGCTTCTGTATGGGGTCGAGAGCCTTTTCCAGTGACTCCTTTAGCATGTGAGCTACTGTTTCTTGCAGCGATTCCATCTCCGTTGCCATTGTTTGCTTAATTAGCATAGCTATTTCCTCAGATGAATCGCTAGCTTGGTGTCGTCTGCTGGTATCTTGTTTCTTGGTTGAGTTTGAATTTTTGAGGCCATATCTTTAGTAAGAACTTTCTCCAACTCAATCTTGTATTTAGACTGTCTATGAGCCCTGAATAACTTGAAAAAGGAGGGTTTTATGTCAGCGCTCAGTGCCATGTTGCCATCTTGCCTCGTGCCTCACTGGAAGTCCCTCGATAAAGAACATCCTGATGTATGGATCTTTGCTGTCCAGATTTTCCAGGATTGAGTGAAGAGTCAATGTGATGGCATCTGCTGTGGACCTGTTGCTCCGGTAGGCAAACTGGAGCAGATTCAAGTCACTTCTCTGGCACAAGCTGATATGTTTCAACACAAACCTCTCAAAACACTTCATCACAGTGGATGTAAGTGCTACTGGACGATAACCACTGAGGCAGGTTACCTTCTTAGGCACTGATATAATCGAACCCTGTTAGAAGCAGGTGGGTACCTCAGACTATCGAAGTGAGAGTTTAAAGGTCTCAGTGAACACCAAACAGCTGATCAGCACAGGTCTTTAGTACTTGGCCAGCTACCCTGTCTGAGCAAGATGCTTTTTGTGAATCCCTCTCCTGAAGGCTGCTCACATATTGGCCTCAGAGATTACAGGATCATTTGGGTCTGTGAAAGTTTGTGATAATTCCTCCCAGTTTTGAAGGACAAAGTGAGCATAGAAGACATTGATTTCATCTGTTGTCGCCTATGTCGCTTGATTTAACGTAATAAGCAGTGATGGTATCGGAGCCCTGCCACAACTGTCGAGCATTCTTCGTTTAGTCTAGAATTGCCACTTCACCCATGAGATTACTTTCCGCAAATTGCACTTAGATCTCCTGTAACCTTCATGGTCACCAGCTGTGAACGTGTCCAATCTGGCCCTCAGCAGACTGTAGATCTCACGGTTCATCCAGGGCTTCTGGTTGGGAAAGATTCTGAGTGATTTTGTGGGGACACACTCAAAATCTGTGACGATCATGGTGTAGTCATCCTGATCCACAGCTGAGTCCTTGAGCACGGCCCAGCCCACTGACTCGAAGCAATCTCTTAGCCACTCCTCTACCTCCCATGACCACCCTTTGTTGTGCTAATCTCCGGAGTTTTACTCTTTAGACTCTGCCTGTGTGCAAGAGGGTGAAGGACAGTCAAGTGATCTGATTTACTGAGATGTGGTCTGGCCATGGAAGAGTAGACATATGACAGTGGTCTTATGTGTTGCGACCTCTGATGCTACAGGTGATATGCTGTTGGTATTTGGACAGGGTTTTCTTCAAGCAAGCCTGCTTGTCGTCCCTGACTATGATTTGAAATGTTTTGGGACAGACTGTTCCTCATTTGGAGACAGTATCATGCAGTATTGTTGATAGTCGGCCGCTGGTTGTATATCAACTGCGGTCAGGATTATGGAGAACTTGCTCGGTAAATAAGATGGATGGCATTTAACCATCAGGTGTTTAAGGTCGGGGGAACACGAGTTCAACAAAACCACCACATTGGAGCACCACTGCAAGTTTGTAATGGAACAGACATGCCTTTTCTGAATCAGCAGTTTTGTCTATCCTGTGAATCGAGAAGCCCTCAGGTCTGATCACCATATCTGGCGTGCTGGTAGTAAGCCATGTTACGTTCAAACAGAGAACTCAACAGTCTCACACTTCTCTCTAATACAACACCCTTGCCCTCAGATCCTCAGTTTTGTTCTCCAGCCACTGCACATTTGCTAACAAAATGCTGGGTAGAGGGGCCTCATCCCTTTGTGTTTCAGCCTGGCTTGGAGTCACCCCCTCCTGCCTCGTTTCCAGCCATGGTGATGAACATTTATCAGCATAAAGGTGCCATACCTGCTTGTTCGGGAGCTAAGTCTGCCGAGACATTTATCAGATCACAAAATCTACAGATCATTAAATCGATTTAAAAGCATATTGCTTAAAGTGAAAAAATATACTGCAGATTGCAGTGAGAGTAATTGGAAAGAGGTACATTTAGCCCACAGAATGTTGCTGTGGTTTGCTGGTGCCATCTTATCAGGTTCCTAAACCCGCAAGAATAACTTCACTCAACTTGATGCTGAGCTACGTCCACAACCCGTAGACTCACACCGACTCTACAGCTCAGTATTCTCGATGCATTTTTCTTTTATTGCTTGTCCGCTTTTGCACATTGGTTGTTTGTCAGTCTTTGTTATTTATAGATTTCATAAACTATATCGTATTTCTTTATTTTCTTAAAGCAAATCTCAAGGCAGGTATACGGTGACCTGTATATCCATTGATAATAAATTTACTTTGAACTTTTGGATCAAAATAGATCACTGAGGGGGTAGCTGTGCACCAGAGGAGACAAGAAAGACCATCACTCTCCCTGGGCACTGTCAAGGGAGCCTCAAAGTTCAAATAAATTTATCAACTCTGAATTGATTCCACAACTTCTGAGGTATGTCACCAAATACTTTGAGATTCATCTTCTTTCAGACATTCGTAGTAAAATAAAGAAATTCAATAAACTCAATCTGAAACGATAACACAAAGACTAAGAGACAATGTGCAAAAAGATGACAAACTACACCAATAAAAATAATTGCGGTAATAATAAATAATAATGCTCCGAGCAAGAGTCGTAGAGTCCTTTCAGAAGTTTGTCCCTAGGTAATGAAATCAGTTCAGAATTAAGGTTCAAAGAAGTCCACTTATTATCAAAGTATGTACAAATTATCCAACCTTGAGATTTGTCTGCTTACAGGCAGCCACAAAGCATGAAACCCGAATAACCCAATTAAACAAAAGACCAACACCCAATGCAGAGAGAGAAAGAAACAGAAATCCTGCAAACAATAAAGGCAAGCAAGACCATTCCAAATCAACCCAGCCACAGACCTGGACGTTTGTTCTGTTGAAAGGTCTCGGACTGAAACATCGACCGTTTACTCTTGTCTATAGATGCAGCTTTTCACTTCTCTGCTGATTTTCTCATCCATACACCCAGAGGCCAGAGCAGCCAGAGCAGGCCCAAAGCCTCAGCCTCGGTTCATCACACAGAGGGGCAAATTGCAGATACAAAACTTGGAGCCAAAAAGGCAGTTTCACAGCCTCAGAACTGCCAAGAGAGGAGCAAATGTTGTGAAAGAGCAAGAGAAATCAGCCTGACCCTGCTTCCGGTCCCAACATTCTGCTTTTTCAGTCTATCTGAGTCAACGTGTAAATTGTCGAACCACTGGGTGGTGTCCCATACTTGGACCTGACCCTGCCTCTGGTCCCAACATTCTGCCTTTTAACAGAGAAACATAGAAAACCTACAGCACAATACAAGCCCTTCAGCCCACAAAGCTGTGCTGAACATATCCTTGCCATAGGAGTTACCTAGGGTTCCTAGAGCCCTCTATTTTTCTAAGCTCCATTTACCCATTCAGGGGTCTCTTAAAATACACTATCATTTCTGACACCACCGCTATTGCCAGCAGCTCAAACCACACACTCACCACTCTCTGAGTAAAAAAAAACTTACCCGTGACATCTCCTCTGTACCTACTTCTGTACCTACTTTCTTAAAACTGTGCCCTCTCGTGCTAGCCATTTCAACCCTGGGAAAAAGCTGCTGACTAAACAACAATCAATGCCTCTCATCAACTTATACACTTCCATCAGCTCACCTCTCATTCTTCGTTCACTCAACCTATTCTCATAAGGCATGCTCTCCAATCCAGGCAACATCATTATAAGTCTCCTCTGCATCCTTTCTATAGTTTCCAAATCCTTTCTGTAGTGAGGTGACCAGAACTGAGCACAGTACTCCAACTGGGGTCTGACCAGGGTCCTATATAGCTGCAACATTACCTCTCGGCTCCTAAACTCAATCACAGGATTGATAAAGGCCGATGCACCTTTCACCTTCTTAACCACAGAATCGACCTGCGCAGTAATGTTGAGTGTCCTATGGACTTGGAACCCAAGATCCCTCTGATCTTCCACAGTGCCAAGAGTCTTACCATTAATACTATATTCTGCCATCATTTTCGACCTACCAAAATGAACCACCTCACACTTATCTGGGTTGAACTCCATCTGCCGTTTCTCAGCCCAGCTTTGCATCCTATCAATGTCCCGCTGTAAACTCTGACAGCCCTCCACACTATCCACAACACCCCTAACCTTTGTGTCATCAGCAAAGTTACTAACCCATCCCTCCACTTCCTCATCCAGGTCATTTATAAAAATCACAAAGATTAGGGGTCCCAGAACAGATCCCTGATAAACACCACTGGTCACAGACCTCCATGCAGAATATGACCCATCTACAACCACTCTTCGCCGACTGTGGGCAAGCCAGTTCTGGATCCACAAAGCAATGTCCCCTTGGATCCCATGCCTCCCTACCTTCTCAATAAACCTTGCATGGGATTCCCTATCAAATGCCTTGCTGAAATCCATATGCACTACGTCAGCTGCTCTAATTTCATCGATGTGATTAATCACATCTTCAAAATATTCAGTCAGGCTCGTAAGGCATGACCTGCCTTTGACAAAGCCATGCTGACTATTCCTAATCTATTATGCCTCTCCAAATGTTCATAAATCCTGCCTCTCAGGATCTTCTCCATCTACTTACCAAACACTGAGGTAAGACTCACTGGCCTGTAATTTCCTGGTCTATCTCTACTCCCTTTCTTGAATAAAGGAACAGCATCTGAAACCCTCCAATCCTCCAGAACCTCTCCTGTCCCCATTGATGATGCAAAGATCATCACCAGAGGCTCAGCAATCTCCTTCCTCACCTCCCACAATAGCCTGGGGTACTTTCCCTCTGGTCCCAGTGACTTATCCAACTTGATGCTTTCCAAAAGCTCCAGCACATCCTCTTTCTAAATATCTACATATCTAAATATTAAGCTTTTCAGTCCACTGTGTCATCCCTACAATCGTCGAGATCCTTTCCCATAGTGAATACTGAAACAAAGTATTCATTAAATACCTCTGCCATCTCCTCTGTATCCAAGCACGCACTGTCACACTTGATTAGTCCTATTCTCTCACATTATGTCCTCTTGCTCTTCACATACTTGTAAAATGCCTTGGAGTTTTCCTTAATTCTGTCTGCCAAGGCCTTCTCATGAAGCCCTTCTGGCTCTCCTAATTTTATTCTTAAGCTACTTCCTGCTAGCTTTATAATTTTCTAGATCTCTATCAGTACCTAGTTTTTTGAACCTTTTGTTAACATTTCTTAACTTCTTGACTAGATTTACAACAGCCTTTGTACATCACGGCTCCTGTACCCTACCATCCTTTCCCTGTCTCATTGGAACATACCTATGCAGAACTCCACCGAAATACCCCTTGAATATTTGCCACGTTTCTTCCGTATATTTCCTTGAGAACATCTGTTCCCAATTTTGGCTTCCTAATTCGTGCTTGATAGCCTCATGTTTCCCCTTGCTTCAATTAAACGCTTTCCTACTTGCCTGTTCCTAACTCTCTCCAATGCTGCTGTAAAGGAGATAGAATTATGATCACTGTCTATGATCAAAATGCTCTCCCACTGAGAGATCTGACTCCTGACCAGGTTTATTTCTCAATACCAGACCAAATACAGCCTCTACTCTTGTAGGCTTATCTACATATTGTGTCAAGAAACCTTCCTGAACAAACTCCACCCTATCTAAACCCCTTGCTCTCGGGACATGCTAATCAATATTTGGGAAATTAAAATCTCCTACCATGACAATCCTGCTATTATTACACCTTTCTGGAATCTGTCTCCCTATCTGCTGCTCGATGTCCCTCTTACTATTGGGGGTTCTATAAAAAAACACCCAGTAGAGTTATTGACCCCTTGCTGTTTCTGACTTCCACCCAGAGACTCCATAGACAATCCCTCCATGACTTCCTCCTTTTCTGCAGCCATTACAATATCTCTAATCAACAGTGCCACGCCCCCACCTCTTTTGCTTCCATTCCTCTCCTTTCTGAAATATCTAAAACCTGGTACTTGAAATAACCATTCCTGCCCCTGAGCCATTCATGTTTCTGTAATGGCCACAACATCATAGCTCCAAGTACTGATCCTCGCTCTAAGCTCATCTGCTTTGTTCATGATACTCTTCGCATTAAAGTATGACACGTCTCATACCATTGGTTTGAGCATGTCCTTCTCCATCGCCTGCCTGCCTTCCCTCTCACACTGTCTCCAAGCTTTCTCTATTTGTGAGCCAACTGCTTCTTCCTCTGTCACTTCAGTTCAATTCCCACCCCCCCCCCAGCAGTTCTTGCTTAAACTTTCCCAAAAGCCTTAGCAAATCTCCCCGCCAGGATATTGGTCACCCTGGGATTCAAGTGCAACCCGTCCTTTTTACACAGATCACACCTGCCCCAAAAGTGATCCCAATGATCCAGAAATCTGCCCCCTTCTCCAATCCTTCAGCCATGCATTTACCCTCCACCTCACTCTATTCCTATCCTCACTGTCGCATGGCACAGGCAGTAATCCCAAGATGACTGCCTTTGAGGTCCTGCTTCTCAACTTCCTTCCTAACTCCCTGTATTCTGTTTTCAGTCTATCTGTGTCAGTGTTTAAATTGTCAACACTGGGTGGTGCCCCACACTAGGACCTGGGCCTGTAGCCCACTGCCAAGCCTGTGGCTGTTCTCCACCTCTCCAAATTTTTCAGTGTATAGAACAGTCCAGTCTCTCTCCCAGTCTAGGTGGACAGGCTCCAAAACTCCTCTGCACTGACTCCTCTCCAACACGCTTACTCCAACTCCAACTCCATCTTGATCATGCCTCAATCTCACTTCTAATCGAACATGCCAAGCTCTGACTTTGCATCGCACCCACACAGCTCAACCCTTGAGTCAACCTCACCTTCGCTTGCCTCTTTACGGTTTGTGTTAATAGTTCACCACAGAAAAAATGCTATTAATAAAGTATTTAGTCGTATTTCCTGCCTTACGAACCACCATTAACCTGGCCTTAAGTGAAGTTCGGTACTCTGAAGGTTGGGTAATAACTATTGCCGAACCTGGCGGTGTTGGGCCTGAGGCTCCTGTATTGCCTTCCCGACAGTAGCAGTGAGAAGAGAGCATGGCCTGGATGGTGGGTCATTGATGATGGATGATCTTCCTGCGGCAGCCCTCCCCTCCGTGTAGTTGTGCTCAGTGATGGGAAGAGCTTTGCCTGTGATGATCTGGGCTGTGTCCACCACCTTCTTGTAGACTTTTCTGTCCCTGGGTATCAGTGTTTCCATACCAAGCCTGGCCAAGCTTCAAGAACCGAAGGCAAGTGTTGCCACCCACTAGGGTGATGGACGGGACCTCTCCACCAGGAGTGAGCTCTCGGGGCATCTGTACTGTGTAACCTGTTGGTCTCTTTGAGTTCACTCCCTTTTGCTGATGAGATCAGGGTGAATCTGATGGATTTTGCTGGGCAAGAGGAGAGTGGTCAGGTGTGTGAGTAAACCCAGGTAGTGACTCCATCTTCAAAACCTGCAGAGCATCGTCCCAGGTGAAGCAATTTATATTTTCCATCAGTGCACTGCCTTATGAGATAACACACACCTCTGAGGGGGTTGGCATGGCTTTTACTGGGACATTTTCCACAAAGTCTGGCACTCTGTCATCTTAATTAAAGCTTTATTTTGTCTCCTTTTATAATAAGGTTACTTTGGGAACAAAATAAATGCACAAAGAGAAAGGCTGGAGTAGAGGCCAAGGGAAGTGAAGCATAGTTGCTTCTGACTAAGACCATAACACCACATTGGAGCAGATGTAGGCCATTTGGCCCATCGAGTCGGCACTGTCATTCCATCATGGCTGATTTACTTTCCCTCTCAACCCTACTTTCCTGTCTTCTCCCCATAGCCTTTGATGCCCTGACTCATCGAGAACCTACCAACCTCCACTTTAAATATAATCAATGACTTGGCCTCCACAACCGTCTGTGCCAGTGAATTCCACAGATTCACCACCCTCTGACTAATGAAGTTCCTCCTCAGTTCTGTTCCAAAAGGATGTCCGTGTATTCGGAGGCTGTGCTCTCTGGTCCTAGACTTCCAAACTACAGGAAACATCCTTTCCACGTCCAATCCATCTAGGCCTTAATAGATTTCAATGAGATTCCCCCTCATTATCCTAAACTCCAGAGAGAACAGGCATAGAACAGGCATCGCTCCTCATATGTTATTCCCAGAATCATTTTTGTTATCTGTTCTGCGTCCAACATATTGATAAAACTGCAAAGAAAACTAGACAGCGACTGCGTTTCATTAGGACTTTGGGTAGATTTGGTATGTCAACAAAAACACTCGAAAATTCCTACCAAGAGCATTCTAACTGGCTGTACCACTGTCTGGTCTGAGGGGGTGGCTACTGTACAGGATCAAAGTAAACTGCAGAGAGTTGTCAACTTCGTCAGATCCATCATGTGCACTAGGCTCCATAATATCCAAGATATCTACAAGAACCAGTGCTTCAAAAAGGTGGCATCCATCATTCAGGACCCCAACCCCCAGGACTTCTCATTGTACCATCAGAAAGGAGGTATGGGAGCCTAAAGGCACAAATTCAATAATTCAAGTAGTTTCTTCCCCTCTGCCATCAGATTTCTGAACCAACTTTGAATCCATGAACACTATCTCAGTAGCATTTTATTTCTATCTTTGCACTACATAATTAATTTAATTATTTAATATATATGTACTGTAATTCACATTTTTCTCTATTATTACCTATTGCATTGTACTGCTACTGCAAAGTCAACAAATTTCATGACATATGACAGTGATGTTAAACCTGCTTCTGACTCTCTCCAGTGCCAGAACATGTTTTCCTAGGTAGGGGTTTCAAAACTGTTCACAACACTCCAGTCTGAGCAACGCTTCATAAACCCTCAGCATTACATGCTTGCTTTTATCTTCTTGTCCTGTTGAAATGAAAGCTAACATTGCATTTGCCTTTCTTACATAGGAACTCCAAAGTCCCTTTACACCTCAGATTTTTGAATTTTCATTTCATTTTCAATCTTTTTATTAATTTAATCAGAGGAGAAGTTATATCAAATACATAATGCAATAAACGTACAAAACAATGAAAGGGATGTATACTGTCAAAGTCATGTAAATATAATACTGGGCTATTATATATAAACAAAGAACCAAAACTCCTCTTGGCAATTCATACAAAAAAAAGACTGGATTTTTTTTATAATTAAGAGGTAAAAAACCACTAAACTAACCTAAAACAAAATAAAAAGAGGACTGGGCAGTCCATTTGAGGATAAAATTACTAAAGAAAAAAGAAAACATCCTTCTGATTAAATCTGAAACTTCGCACAGAGAGAGAGAGAGAGAGAGAAAAAATTACCTAAAAAAAGATACAGAAAAAAATATAGATCATAGGAAAATATTGAATAAAAGGTCACCAGGTTTGCATGAATTTAAAAGATGTATCGAACGTCCGACTTCTAATTTTCTCCAAGCTTCAACAAGACGGAATGGAGAAGAGCCAAAAGAAACAGAAAGTGGATTAGAATCTTTCCAGTTTAACAAAATAGCTCTCCTGACCAATAAAGTTGAAAAGGCTGTCAATTGTTGAGCAGAAGCAGGAACACTTCCTGCTTCCTTTGGAATAATCCCAAAGTTTGCCGTAAGTGAATTAGGTTGTAAGTCCACACCTATGACTTTTGATAATGTTCTAAAAACATCTCTCCAAAAATTATTTAACTTTGTACAGGACCAAAACATATGAGTTAGGGTAGACACCTCAGTGTTACATCTACCACAGGTGGGATTAATATTAGAAAAAATATGCACTAGTTTGTTTTTTGACATATGGGCCCTATGCGCTATCTTGAACTGAATTAGGGAGTGACATGCGCAGATAGATGAATTATTAACTAAATAATAAATTTTATTCCATTGATCATCTGAAAGTGAATGCTGAAGTTCCATTTCCCAAGCACGTTTAATCTTATCATTAGGCATCATATGTGAATTCATTAACTGATTATATATAATGGCTACCAATCCTTTTTGAAATGGTTTAAGCTGAAATATAGCATGTATCATATTTGATAAATGAATAAATAGATAATTTGGTAAGAAATGGACAAGGGAGAGCCAATGGATGTAGTGTACCTGGACTTACAGAAAGTTTTTGCTAAAGTCCCACATAGGAGATTAGTGGGCAAAATTAGGGCACATGGTATTGGGGTCAGAGTACTGACATGGATTGAAAATTGGCTGGCTGATAGGAAACAAAGAGTAGCGATTAACAGGTCCCTTACAGAATGGCAGGCTGTGACCAGTGGGGTACTGCAAGGTTCAGTGCTGGGACCACAGCTGTTTACAATATACATTAATGATTTAGATGAAGGGATTAAAAGTAATATTAACAAATTTGCTGATTACACAAAGCTGGGTGGCAGTGTGAAGTGTCAAGAAGATGTTATGAGAATGCAGGGTGAATTGGACAGGTTGGGTGTGTGGGCAAATGTATGGCAGATGCAGTTTAATGTGGATAAATGCAAAAACAGGAAGGCAGATTACTATCTAAATGGAGTCAAGTTAGGAAAAGGGGAAGCACAACAAGATCTAGGTGTTCTTGTACATCAGTCAATGAAAGCAAGCATGCAGGTACAGCAGGCAGTAAAGAAAGCTAATGGCATGCTGGCTTTTATAATAAGAGGTATTGAGTGTAGGAGTAAAGAGGTCCTTCTGCAACTGTGCAGGGCCCTGGTGCGACCCCACCTGGAGTATTGTGTGTAGTTTTGGTCTCCAAATTTGAGGGAGGATATTCTTGCTATTGAGGGAGTGCAGTGTAGGTTCACAAGGTCAATTCCCGGAATGGCGGGACTGTCATATGTTGAAAGATTGGAGCAACTGGGCTCAGAAACACTGGAATTTAGAAGGATGAGAGGGGATCTGATTGAGGCATATAAGATTATTAAGGGATTGGACACGCCGGAGGCAGGAAGCATGTTCCCGCTGATGGGTGAGTCCAGAACTAGAGGCCACAGTTTAAGAATAAGTGGTAGGCCATTTAGAACTGAGATGCGGAAAAACTTTTTCACCCAGAGAGTGGTGGATATGTGGAATGTTCTGCCCCAGAAGGCAGTGGAGGCCAAGTCTCTGGATGCAGTCAAAAGAGGGTTAGATAGAGCTCTTATAGATAGCAGGGTCAAGGGATATGGGGAGAGGGCAGGAATGGAGTACTGATTGTGTATGATCAGCCATGATCACAGTGAATGGTGGTGCTGGCTAGAAGGGCCGAATGGCCTACTCCTGCACCTATTGTCTATTGTCTATTGAAATCACATAAAAAATTCCTAACTTGTAAATATCTAAAAAAAATGTGCATTAGATATATCACATTTATCCACCAGCTGCAAAAAAGACATTAAACAGTCCTCTAAAAACAAATGTAAAAAAGTTCTTATTCCTGAAGTTTTCCATATTAAAAAAGCCTTATCCAAAATTGATGGTTTAAAGGAAAAGTTAAAATGGATATTACTGGAGGGGAAAAAGTTATTTAATTCAAAAAATCTGCGAAACTGAGACCAAATTTTTAATGTATATTTAACAATGGGACCAAGACCTTGTCTACCCATCCTAGAGAACAAAGAAGGAAGAGGAGCTCCCAGTAAAGAAACCAAAGAAAACCCCCTCACCGAGCTCTCCTCTGATTGTAACCATGAAAGGCAGTCCTGATAATCTATACCGTGAACCCAAAATGTGATATAATGAATATTAATTGCCCAATAATAAAATCTAAAGTTTGGTAACATCAGTCCTCCATTTTTTTTTATTTTTGCAATAAAGATTTATTCACTCTAGAGATTTTATTATTACAAATGTATGACAGAATCATGGAATCTATTCTGTCAAAAACCATTTTTGGGACAAATTATGGAACCACATGAAATGCATATAAAAATTTCAGTAAGATTACCATTTTTATAGCATTTATTCGACAACTTAATGACATCGTCATAGGTGACCATTTGGAAAACATTTGTTGTGTATAGTCAATTAGAGGAAGGAAATTATATAAGTCTTTTAAAATTTTTAGTAATTTTAATACCGATAAATAAAATAATTTTTAGCAACATTAAAGTGTATTTGATCATAATAATCAGAGTAATTATTAATGGGAAATAATTCACTTTTATGTAAGTTTAGTTTATATCCAGACAAAATAGTAAATTCAGTAAATATGGATAAAATAAAGGGAATAGATTTCCTAAGGTTTGAAATGTAAACTAATAAATCCTCTGCGTATAATGAAACCTTATGTAGTTTATCCCCTCTCTTAATACCCTTAACAGAATTAGAATCCCTAAGAGCAAAGCAAGTGGTTCTAAAACCAAATAAAATAATAAAGAACTGAGAGGACAACCCTGATGGGTTGTCTATATAATCTAACATAAGGAAATTTTTGATTATTAGTTATAACTGCAGCCACTGGGGCTTGATAAATCAGTTTGATCCAGGAAATAAATTCCGGACTGAAATTAAACCTCTTCAAAGCCTGAAACAAATAAGACCATTCCACCCTGTCAAAAGCTTTCTCTGCATCCAGAGATACAATACATTCAGATTCTTTAACTGAGGGGGAATAAATAATATTTAACAATCTTCAAAAATTAAAATGTGAATACCTATTTTTAATAAATCCACTTTAATCATTTGAGATAACAGTAAGCAAAACATTCTCAAGTATATTGGCTAAAATCTTAGAGACAATTTTAAAATCCACATTCAGTAAGGAAATAGGTCTATAGGATGCACATTCAGATAAATCTTTTCCTTTTTAAGGAATCAATGAAATTAATGCCTCATAAAAAGTTTTCAGAAGATTCCCAGAGGATATAGAATCAGTGAAAGTTTGACAAAGATGTGGTATAAGCATTTCATTGAAGGTCTTATAAAATTCCACTGTATATCCATCTGGTCCCAGAGCTTTCCCTTGTTGCATAGAGGATATAGCTTCAGCTTTTTTTTTTGTTTAATAGGTGTATCTAGTATAATAACACCTTGAGTCAAAATTTTATGTATATTTAATTTTTGCAAAAATCTGTTCATAATAAAAGTATTGTCAGAGAATTCAAATCTATAAAGATTGGAATAGAAATTCATAAAGATCTTATTAATTTCATAAGGGTCTAATGTTTCAGTTCTATCTGCTCTGCATAATTTCAAAATCTGTCTTCCAACCATGTTTGCCTTTAACTGACCAGCTAAGAGTTTACCTGATTTACTTACATGTATATAAAATGAAATTTTAGATTTAAAAATTTGCTGTTCGATGTAAAAAGTCAGAAGTAAATCATATTGTGTTTGAAGTTCAACCCTTTCCTTATATAGATCTTCAGTAGGTTTACTGAATACACTCTATCTATCTCTCTAATTTTATTAGTAAGCACTAACAGTTCCACTTTAGTTTTCTTTTTAAACCTGCTGAATATGAAATTATCTGTCCCCTACGAAAGGATTTCATCATATCCCATATAACCAAATTTGACATTCCTTCAGTTGTATCATGTTCAAAAAATATAGAAATTTGCTCCTTAATAAGACTAACAAAAGCTGGATCCTGCAACAATATGGGATTCAATCTCCACTGTGACATTTTCAAAAGACTATCAGCGAGCTTCAGAGTTAATTTTACAGGTGTGACAATGCAATGACATCATACGTACACCCGGCAACAGAGTGTAACAAGCGTGTACCTAGAAAATAGTAATCAATTCTTGAGTATTTATGATGAACGTGTGAAAAAGAAGAAAAATCTTTGTCGTTGGGGTGTTTATATCTCCAAATATCAACCAGGCCATATTCTATTAGAAAAGAATTAATACAGGCCGCTGCTTTATTAGGAAGTGACGGATTGGTTGATGAACTGTCAATTGCCGGATTTAGACAGCAATTAAAGTCACCACCCATGATCAGCTTATATTCATTCAGATTCGGTAGCTCAGAAAAAAACTTTAAAAATTCAGGACTGTCTGAATTAAGTGCGTATACACGCACCACAGCTACCTTTTGACCACATAATAAACCAGTGACTATTAAATATCTTCTAATCGAATCTGTAATAGTATCAAAATGTACAAAAGGGATTTTAGAGTTAACAAAAATAGATACTCCTCTAACTTTATTTGTTGATAACGAATGACATGAAGGGTCCTTCCAGAATCTTCATCCTGTCTCCATACATGAGTTTCTTGTGCAAAAATAATATCTATATTGTTTTTTAATTTCTTAAAAATCTTTTTACGCTGAATAGGATGATTCATGCCACTCAGATGTCCAAGAATCTCTGAAGAATCTGGACTTTCAATTTCAGATGCTCAAGCAGACTACCCATCGAATCGAGAGGAACATGAACAATTCAGGCAAACTATCAACAAACAAGAATTGAAGATGTCATCTATGGAAAAGAGAATTAATGAAATTACCTCGGAACTATCAAAAATTAAGAAAAAAATGATTGATTTAGACAGCAAAGCACGTCGGAGAAACTTGTGTATGTTATGTTTGCCTGAAAATACTGAAACTGTTGACCTGTTAAAGTTCTTCTCAGATGCGCTGTAATCACTTTTTAGTGAGACTCTTGAAGTGATCCCCTTACTCGACAGAGTCCATAGAATTCCAGGATTTTGGCATTCATCTGAATTACACCCCTGGCCAATCGTACTTGGCTTGCATTATTATACAACCAAAGAAGCCATACTTCGAGAGGCCAGAAGAGAGCAGAAAATAATCTTGAATTCAATTGAAATTTGTATAGTCGAAGATTTTCCTCCGGAGATTTTGGCCAAAAGAAGGAAATAAGTGGAATAAGAAGGAAGTGATGAGTGAATTGTATAAGAAAAATTGCCATCCATCACTTCGCAATCCTGCGCAGCTGATAATCTTCCCCCCTGACTCTCAGCCACAGAGGATCTACTCCCCTGATGAAGGGTGGCAGATTATTAAAAACTTCAAAGTTAAGCCGACTGTAACCTGAATAGGTAATTCTGATATTTGAGATGTTTATAGATGTCTTGAGAAAAGTCTATACTATGCTTTTTGGATGTCCGTACGGGACTTGGCTGATTTAATTCTTCTTTTTATTTGTTAATGATTAGTGTATGTTCATAGTTGCTTTGAAGGAAACCTGTATTATATCATAGAGGTCTGTAAAGGACCTGGTTTGAATTATCTTTTCACTTGTCTCAATATTAATATAGATTTAGGTTTGAGATATATATATATAGAACCATAGAACATTATAGCACAGAAACAGGCCTTTTGGCCCTTCTTGGTTATGCCGAACCATTTTTCTGCTTAGTCCCACTGACCTGCACCTGGGCCATATCCCTCCAAACCCCTCTCATCCATATACCTGTCCAAGTTTTTCTTAAATATCAAACGTGAGCCTGCATTCACCACTTCATCTGGCAGCTCATTCCACACTCCCACCACTCTCTGTGTGAAGAAGCTCCCCCCCCCCCAATGTTCTCTTAAAATTTTCCCCCTTACCCCATGACCTCTGTTTTTTTTTTCTCCCCTGGCCTCAGTGGAAAAAAGCCTGCTTGCATTCACTGTATCTATACCCATCATAATTTTATACACCTCTATCAAATCACGCATCATTCTCCTATGCTCCAGGGAATAAAGTCCTAACCTATTCAACCTTTCTCTGTAATTCAATTTCTTAATTTCCGGCAACATCCTTGTAAACCTTCTCTGCACTCTTTCAACCTTATTAATATCCTTCTTGTAATTAGGTGACCAAAACTGCACACAATACTCCAAATTTACTCACCAATGTCTTATACAACCTCACCATTACATTCCAACTCTTATACTCAATACTTTGATTTATAAAGGTCAATGTACCAAAAGCTTTTGTTACAACCCTATACTTGTGAAGCCAATTTTAGGGAATTATGTATCTATACTCCCAGATCCCTCTGTTCTACTGCACTCCTCAGTGCCCTACCAGGTGGGAGGGGAGATGCTCGACAAAGTGGCCCCTTAATTTACATGGAGATAACTAAATATAATCTCATTTCCTTTCTTCCGAAGTACAAAGTAAGTGCAATAACTTCCATTGGTCGGTCCCCTACTTTGTTCATCCAAAGCTCTTTGACCCGTACTTTGAGAATATTTGCGTCAGTTTGCTTTCAGTCTCCAGTCTGAGCATTTTAAATTAGTTACGGTGAGAAACGAACTGAGTTATAATTTCGAAAAGAATAAAAATTTCTTCATCAGTCAGTGCTAACTCATTACCCCCCACCCAAAAATCATGAACCAAGTTGGCGAAGAAGTGTGTCCTGGATCAGTGCCGCATCGGCCCGGTGCCGTTTAATAAAAGGAGTCAGCGGCAGGCGACTCACAGACTAGGGGAACGGCACCTCTCCTGTTCCAGGGCCTGGATCAGAGAGCGGAGATCCTCTTCTGTTGCTGAGGCAATGCGGCTCTTTCTGCCTCTCGCATTCCACGGTCCCAGGGGTCGATCATAGCCCGTTTATATCCTGAGGTTGCTGATCTAACAAGAGTTTCAGGTGTAGTCATGCGAGCGGCAAAGTGTCCAGGGTAAAACTACTGGTAACAGAGGAGACACAATTCTCTGAGGGAAGCGTCGGACGGGAATTCAGCAAAAAGGAAGAGTGCATATAATTTGAAGGCGCTGCTGAAACCTAAATGGATAAATATCCGTCTGTCGAGATTCGGATTTTTTTTTAATCATGGGCGGTAAGTGTACTCGGAAGTAAACACCAGGAGCTACTTTGGCAGGTAACTGGGAAGGTGCTTCGTTCCCTTTTGGGGGCACTTCTCTTTGTATTTGTTAGACCAACCCAAATCGACGCCAGTAGTCCACTTGACTGGTTGTTAGCCAGTGACGACAGAGAATTTACCTCCCTCAGCCACATCCTCTAGAAACTGTTCCATAGCGTTAGCATCCGCTGTGTAAAATGCCCCTCGGGTTCTGATTCAGCACTTAGTTCTAGCGTTAACACGGAGTCCCTATTCTCCGTGTCCTTTATAATTTAATTTAGCTTTTGTCCTTCCACAGTAACAGCTCCCATTCACTCAATAAGCATTGAACATTTGTTTACAGATGATTTCAGTGGCCACAGGCCTGATACAGGAAATGTCCATTCCATTGTCTGTACAAGCCCGCTGATTTCACCCAGCTGCTTATTATTTTTCCGCAATTGTCATCCAGATTCTTCCCTGTCAGAGACATCTCACTACACCTTCATAGATTTCTTTTCTCACCTTTTCAGTTCTGCGGACGGATCTCGTACATAAAACGTAGACTCTGTTTCTTCCAGGCATAGTTACGAGTGATCGGTTGATTATTTCCAGTACTTTATGGTTGTGTTCCGCGGAAACGCCGCAAAGGTCGTGGCAGTCATTGATTGAGTCGCACCGGTATCAGATGATTTGACAGCAGAAACCGAACAGCCGGTGTGTGGCCGTGATCGTATAGTGGTTAGTACTCTGTGTTGTGGCCGCAGCAACCTCGGTTCGAATCCGAGTCACGGCAGGCGTGTACTTACATATTTAGCTTTCAGCAGAGCCTGCAAATTAAATGCTCTTCTTCTGCTGATTTTCCGCCCGCCGCTTCGCCAGGAAGCTGAGTCATCTTTGTCACCAGGCGATTTAACTCGAACTAATACACACAGAACCTGTCGGTGCATTTGAAACTGACCGTTCGCGATAGATCAGCAAAACCTGAATGTAAACGGACTATGATGATCCCCGAGATCGCGGAATCCAATCAGCCACAGCCACAGCAGAGAATCACTACTCTCTGACCCAGGCACTGGCGGAGGGAGGAGGGTGCCTTTCACCGCAACCCTTGCCTGTCGCTGATTCAATTTATTCAAAGGGACAGTACGATGATGTGCTGATTCAGGACTCGCTTCTTCGTAATCACAATTGGTTAATGTTACATGGGTGATGAGTTAACACTGACTGATAACACCGTTATCATCGTCTTCCAAATTATACCTCATTCGGTTCCTCACCGTCACTGATAAGAAGTGCTCAGACTTGCGGACTGAAAACCAGCTCAGATTGGACTGGACTCAGCTAGCTTCAGGGTGCATGTCAAATAGCTAATGTCAAAGAGGCCGAACCAGAGAAAGAATTGCATTTATAATTGTAGTTTAGAGTAAAATAGTATCTATTCTACATATCCACTAGCATGTAGTATTATGAGAGGCATAGATACATAGACAATCATAATTATTTCGCAGGCGTAGAAATGGCAAATGCAAAAGTGAAAATTTCAGCATAACAGCGTGACTTTAAGCACAACTACGTACACCGCCAGAGATCACCAAACGGTGTTGAATTCCACGGCAGTTTTTAAGGTGTTCGTCTGTTCTCCCGGGACAGCCTGGGTTTCCACTGTTCGCTCCGGTTTCCTACCGAATTCCAAAGATGTGCGAGTTAGGGTTAGTACATTGTGAGCAACTACATTGTGGCCAAAAGCAAGGGGATAGTTGCGGGCGCCCTGCATGTTCTCAGCTTGCGTTAGTCCTCGGCTGATGCAAAATACTCATTTCACCGTATGTTTCGATATCGCACTTTAGACGTGGAAAACAAACTGAACTCTAATATTTAATCTGAGAGGAGGCAAATGCTAAAGAAGAAGCGAAAAACAATTGCCATTCTCACAGAGAGTAGCAGATCTCTGGTGCACGCTGACAGGAGATACTGGTTCGAACCATAGGATCCTTTAAGACAAGCGCATGAATATGCAGGTAATGGAAGATTGTGCATCTTGGACAGGCAGGGGTGATCAGTTTCATTTCCTATTATGTTGGGAAGATACGAGTACCGAGAAGGCTGTTACAGTGCTGCCTGTAGTGCTCATTGTTCTTTCTCACCCCTCACCCTGCTTTGCTGCAGGGAAAACACTCACAAACTATGCGTCTCTCTTCTTCCGCCACGCTGCCAGGAATCTGGCCATTTACCTGAATGTAACCTTGAAGTAGATAGGGTGGTAAAGGAGGCATACTGCATACCTGTCTTCAGCGGTCTGGACTGTGTGATAAAGTTGGCAATCATGTAGCACATGCACCGGGTTTTCGTCATACCACAAATGGAGTGTTGTCTGCATTTGTGGTCACCATTAAGGAACGCAGAGGAGCGTCACTGGTGTGTCGCATCGATCTGCTATAACCAACAGTTGGACAGACATGTGTTGTGTGCACTACAGTGTCGAAGGCTGCGGGGTGACCTGAAAAATTCGATAAATTATGATCGGATTAGTCAGGTGTCATGGGCAAACCGAGTTGGAAATAGGGTCCAGAATTGACCCTATGAACTGTGCTGCTATTAAGAGAGAGAGGGGGAGGCGTCCAGCGCAAATGAGAGAGACAGACAGATAGACAGAGGCTGCCCGAAAGATTAATGTTATGGTTTCTCCTGCCAGCTTGTATAACTTTTCCCCAAGGACACTTTGCTGCTTGAGAAGTTCCTGCAGAAAGAGCAGGGCGCAGCCGGTTGATGGACAGCTGGTGTCCAGCATGTGGAGATAAAAAAGCTGGGAGACAGACAGACACACCACGAAACATGCAGTGTAGACACCGAATGAGCTTTGTGCACTCACGTGAAGGTGGGGTTTTTGGAGCATCGATTCGGGGAAATCGATCAGTGGCTCAAAGTGTGAAAAGGTGCGACCGGTGGGGAATTATTTGTGTGTCCACTCTCTCTCTCTCTCTCTCTCTCTCTCTCTCTCTCTCTCTCTCTCTCTGTTTCTCTCCAATGTTACTCAAATAACTACCTCGAACTGAACTGAACTCATCACCATCGTAAGATTCTATTCATTCACCACTAGGCCGGGTTCAAAAAGGACGCGAGAGATTTATTTCGAACGGGTTGGAATCTCTAAAGGAGGGGTCAACACCGGTTCCAGTAAGAATCTGGAGAGACACTGGGGCTTTTCAGTCATTAGTCCAAAGGAATGTGCTGGAATTCAGTGCTGAGATGGAGACTGGTGAAGTGAATGTGATAAAAGGTATTGGAAAAGGGATTGAGGCCGTAACTTTGCATAAAATAATTCTGAAATGTGACTTAGTATCCGGACCAGTCACAATAGGGGTGCGGTCTGAACTATAGATAGACAATGTGATGTTCTACTCAGTAAGGACCTTGCAGGTGGGGATCTGTGCTCAGCAGTGCAGATACCGAACAGGCCCACGGATGCTGAGGACCCGCACACAGATTTTGAGGTTTATCCCGCCTGCTCAGTAACCAGAAGCATGTCGAAAAAGGCTGCTGATCCAAATATTTCTTTATCCGAGACTTTCTTACTGTCCCTGTTTCAAAAGGATTTAGAGAAGAGTAAGGGGGATGAGACAGACTTATCATTATCGAGGAAAGAATTTATGGAGAAAAAGAGCAAAGCTGCGGAAATTGTGGCTTTAAAAGAGGCAGCTCTTTCTGAGGAGGAATTTCAGGAGCCAGTGGGATACTACCTTAAAGATGGGGTGTGAATGAGGAAGTGGAGCCCTGCTACAGTGCCCGCAAATGAGGATTGGGCGATTGGTAGTGGTTCCGAAGGTTTATAGGGCAGAAATTTTGAACCTGGCCCACAAGATGCCTTTAGGTAGACATTTTGGAATAAAGAAAACAGTACATAGGATTATGAAGGAATTTTATTGGCCTAACATGAGGAGAGATATTGTCAATTATTGCAGAAGGTGTCACACGTGTCAGGTGGTGGGAAAGCTGAATCAGGCCATCCCAAGGCCATCCCAAGGCCATCCCAAGCTGAATCAGGCCATCCCAAGGCCATCCCAAGGCCATCCCAAGGTTCGATCGATACCTGCTGTCGACGAACCATTTTCCCGAGTGATAGTGGACTGTGTGGGACCATCACAAAAGATTGCAGCTGATCGTCAGTATGTGCTAACTGTTATGTGTCTGCATCTAGGATCCCGGAGGCTGGGCCTCTTGGGAGCATAAAAGCAACCGTTGTGGTAAAGGAACTTGTCAAGTTTTTTTTTTACCGTGTTAGGCTTACCTAAGGAGATTCAATCGGGTCAGGGGAGTAACTTCTTGTCCCGCACATTCCAGCAGATAGTTTCTGAGCTGGGGGCTAAACAAATTGTGTCCTCCGCCTACCACACGGTGTCTCAAGGGGCACTTGAGCGGTTACACTCGGCTTTGAAAACCATGATTAAAACCTACTGTCAGGAGAATGACAGGGACTGAGATGAGGGATTGCCTCTATTGTTTTTGGCTGTAAGGGACACTATTCGGTAGTCACTGGGTTTCAGCCCATTTGAGCTCGTTTTCGGCCATAGGACCAACGGATCTCTGACCTTACTCAGAGAGCAGTGGTCTAACATGACGTTGTGTGTCAGTTTGAGAGATTATTTTCTGAAATCCCGCGAGAGGCTTAATAAAGTATGCGACCTTGCAAGGAAATAATTACAAGACTCCCAAGTCAAAATGAAGCATTTGTATGATAAAAGAGCATGATAACAGGTGTTTGAAGTTGGTGATAAGGTCCTGGTTTTCTTTCCCATAGTGACCAGCCCTCTTCAAGCCAGATTCCAGGGTCAATACGAGGTGATTAAGAAGATTGACTCTTTGAACTATGTTATCAAAACTCCTGATAGGCGAAAGGCTAATCAGTTATTACACCATAAATATGCTCAAACCCTATTATGACTCTGGGATAGTACCAATTATTGTTGTCATGAAAACAAATAAGGTTGAGGAATCTGATAATGAGGGGCAAGAGCATTTTAATAAGTTAGATTTAGTGTCCACCAGTCTGGAGAATTCCGTTATTTTGACCGATCTTACTGATAAGGTCTGTCAGCTGGAGCCTACACAGAGAACGCAACTGACAAACTTAATTAACCAGCATAAGGATTTATGTCCAGATGTCCCGAGGCGGTGCACGATCACAGTACATGATGTCATTGTAAAGAAGCCAGGCCCATTAAGCAACATCCCTATAGAATGGATTTAGAGAAAAGCAAATTATTGGAAAAATAAATTGAACACATGCTAGCTGCCGGTATCATTAGGCGATCTATCTCGGACTGGGCGTCACCGTGCGTGATTGGTCCAAAACCGGACGGTAATGTGAGATTCTGTACCGATTACAGGAAAATAAATGCCATCACAAAGACCGATGCTTATCCTATCCCGAGAGTAGATGATTGCGTTGATACAGTCGGAAAGGCTAGGTAAATCACGAAAAAATACTTGCTGAAAGGATATTGGTGTGTTCCTTTGACTAAAAGAGCTAGAGAAATCTCAGCATTTGTCACACCTTCGGAGTTGTATGATTATAATGTTTTACCTTTCGGAATGAAAAATGTTGCAGGGACATTTGAAAGGATGAATGATTCGGTAATTAGAGGTTTAAAAACACAGGGGATTATATCGATGATTTAGTGGTCTGGAGTGACACGTGGGAAGACCACATTGTGGCTGTGGAAAACTGTTCAAACGGTTGTCTGAGGCCAATCTAATAGTGAACCACGCTAAAACTGAGTTCGGCCACGCTACTGTCACGTATCTGGGGTATGCAGTAGGTCAGGGGCAGCTGGCTCCGGTACGAGCCAAGGAACAGGCTATTGCTGAGGTTCCCGTTCAGACTGACAAGTAAGCTTTGAGAAGGTTTCTAGGAATGGTTGGGTATTACCGGAAATTCCGTAAAAACTTTGCAGATATTACTCTCCCCCTTACCAAGCTCCTGGGGAAGAGTGAGAGATTTGCATGGACTGACCTTTGCCAAGAAGCTTTTGCGAGGCTGAAAACTCTATTGTATTACCATCCTGTGCTCAGAGCACCTGATTTTTCAAAACGCTTCTCTCTCGCAACGGACGCTAGTGACGAGGCTGTCAGGGCAGTATTGATACAAAAAGATGGGGATGTAACTGATCATTACATGCAGTGGCTTATTCCTCCAGAAAATGTAATGTACACCAGAAAAATTATTCTACTGTGGAGAAAGAGTTACTATCACTTATTCTGGCTTTAAAACATATTGAAGTTTATATTTCTCCTGCACAGAAGCCATTGATAGTTTACACAGATCATAATCGGTTGGCATTTCTGACTAATATAAAAGTTAAGAACAGAAGGTTGCTGAATTGGAGTCTGATATTGCTAGAGTATGACCTGAACAATAAAACATGTAAAGGGTACTGACAAACTGACAGCCGATTGTTTATCGAGATGTTAGATTTGAAATTTACCTGTTTTACTTTGTAAACTGATGATTACATATGTATTGTATTAAACTCTGTATTTACGTTTTTGTATTTTGTATTTACGTTTAAATTTTTCCTCCGAAAAATTTCTTAAAAGGATGTGGGTGTCATGGGCACACCGAGTTGGAAACGGGGTCCAGAATTCACCCTATGAACTGTGCTGCTATTGGGGGGGGGGCGTCCAGCGCAAATGAGATAGAGAGACAGAAACTGCTCGAAAGATTAATGTCATGGTTTCTTCTGCCAGCTTGTTTACCTTTTCCGAAGGACACTTTGCCTGCTTGTGAAGTTCTTGCAGGAAGAGCAGGGCGCAGTCGGTTGATGAACAGCTGACTTTCAGCATGTGGAGATAAAAAAGCAGGTATGCTGGGAAACAGACAGACACACCACGAGACATGCAGTGTAGACACTGAATGAGCTTTGTGCACCCACGTGAAGGTGGGGTTTTTGGAGGATCGATCTGGGCAAATCGATCAGTGGCTCAAAGTGTGAAAAGGTGCGACAGGTGGGGAATTATTTGTGTGTCCACCCTTGTCTGGGTGATAATTCCACCACTGAAGAACGGTCGTACGTCTCATGGTCATAGTCGGTGACCACAACAGGACTTCGGAAGACAACGGGAAGATCGATGGCATCACCTTTCACTTCTCTCACTCTCTCCAAAGTTACCTAAATAACTAACTCGAACTGAACTGAACTCTTCACCATCGTAAAACTCTATTCATTCACCCCTACGTTTGAAAGACCCTGGTTTTGGTTCCTATTTCCACACTTCTGTATGTATCATTCCGAACCTGTTTCATATATTTCCATTCTGTATTGCGTAGTATACTAATAAACACTATTAATTACTAGTAATACCAGACTCCAAGGTGTTTTCCATTTCTGCTGGTTCTTTAACCCGGTCACGGGGTACGTGACTCTAGTTAGATGGAGTTCTCTCTGGAAATGTGAGGAGTGATTTTATTTGGATGGCCCAAACGAGTGCAGAATACACTGTTTATGACAGAATTCTTAACAGTGTTGAGAAACAGAAGGAACTTGGTTTTCAAGTCCATATATCATTGAAAGTTGCTGCGTAAGTTGACAGTATGTTAGTTGTTGAGTTGACCATCATTAGACGGAATTGTTTTCAGAAGCTACGAGGTAAGACGTGGTTCGATTAAACTCTATCAGACTAAGCTTGGAATATTATGTCTAGCTCTGTTTTAATCAGTGGTCGAAGGATGCAGAAGTTTTAGTGTAGGTGAAGAGCAGATTTGCCAGGGTGCGACGTAGATGTCAGATCATGTCTTATGAAGAAAGGGTAAGTGATCTAGGGTTCTCCATTTTGATATAACGGTGTAACAAGTATGATGCTCGGCTGAGTATGAACCGGAGTTATTTTGGTGAAGTACGTATCTTTGGCCAGAAGAAACGTAGACCAGGTGTACCCAAGTGTATAGGATACCAGAGTCGAGGAGGAAAGTCTACTAGACCCTAGGTACACATGCTAAATACTGAGCAAATTCGAAGGGAACACAGCGTATTCGAATTGAGAAAGAAGATACAGGCGCACTGATAACTAATACAAAACACGGGTAAAAATAATCACACACTAATCAGGCGAGGAGGAGCATCGCAATGCAGAGGATTCTAGTGCTCCAGGTGACCAGACCGAGGTATGCAATGACCAGCAGATTGTACGGCCGACAGCTGAGGGCCCTGGTAAATCATGTCAAGTCATTTTTATTGTCATTTCGACCATAACTGCTGGTACAGTACATAGTATAAATGAGACAACGTTTTTAGAACCATGGTGTTACATGACACAGTAACTAGACTGAACTACGTAAATAAAAAACAACAACACGGAGAAAGCTACACTAGACTACAGACCGACACAGGACTGCGTAAAGTGCAAAAAAACAGTGCAGGTATTACAATAAAAACTAAACAGGACAATAGGGCAAGGTGACCGTCCATGCTCTAGGTATGAGGCGTATGATAGCTTGGGGGAAGAAACTGTTGCATAGTCTGGTCATGAATGTCAAAATGCTTCAAAGCCTTTTCCCAGACGGCAGGAGGAAGAAGAGATTGTATGAGGGGTGCATGGGGTCCTTTATAATGTTGTTTCCTTTGCGGATGCAGCGTGTAGTGTACATGTTCGTGATGGCGGGAAGAGAGACCCCGATGATCTTCTCTGTAGACCTCATTATCCGCTGCAGGATCTTGCAATCCGAGATGCTGCAATTTCCGCACCAGGCGGTGATGCAGCTGCTCAGGATGCTCTGAATACAACCCCTGTAGAATGTGATGAGGATGGGGGGGGGGGGGGTGGGAGATGGACATTCCTCAGCCTTCGCAGTAGAGACGCTGCTGGGTTTTCTTTGCTATGGAGCTGGTGTTGAGGGACCAGGTCAGATTCTCTGTCAGGTGAACACCAAGAAATTTGTTGATCTTTACGATCTCTACCGAGGAGCTGTCGATGTTCAGTGGGGAGTGGTCGCTCCGTGCCCTCCTGAAGTCAACAACCATCTGTTTTGTTTTGTTCACATTAAGAGACGGGTTGTTGGTTCTGCACCAGTTCGTTAGCCGCTGCACCTCCTCTCTTTAACCTGACTCGTAGTTCTTGCTGATGAGACCCAACACGGTCATGTCATCGGCGAACTTGATGTTATGGTTTGAGCTGTGTGTTGCAGAAGAGTGAACAACAGTGAACTGAGCACGCAGCCCTGGGGAGCCCCCGTGCTCACTGTGATGGTGTTGAAGATGCTGCTCCCGACCAGGACTGACTGAGGTCTCCCAGTCAAGAAGTCTAGGATCCAGTTGCAGAGGGAGGTGTTCAGGCCCAGTAGGCCCAGCTTTCCAATTAGTTTCTGAGGGATGTTTGTGTTGAATGCTGAACTGAAGTCTATGAACAGCATCCGAACGTATGTGTCTTTTTTGTTCAGGTGGATTAGGGCCAGGTGGAGGGTGGTGGTGATGGCATCATCTGTTGAGCGTTTGGGACGGTACGCAACCTTCAGGGGGTTCAGTGAAGGGGGCAGCAGGGTCTTAATATGCCTCACGACAAGCCTTTCGAAACACTTCATGATGATAGATGTGAGTGCAACGGGACGGTAATCATTTGGGCATGACACTGAAGACTTCTTCGGCACGGGGATGATGGTGGCGGCGTTGAAGCACGTTGAAACGGTGGCGCTGCTCAGAGAAATGTTGAGGATGTCAGTGGGAACATCTGCTAGCTGGTCTGCACATCCTCTGAGCACTCTACCAGGGATGTTGGCTGGTCCAGCAGCCTTCCGTGGGTTGACCCTGCACAGGGTTCTTCTCACGTCGGCCACGGTGAGACACAGCACACGGACGTTTCTAGGAGGGGTGGACTTCCTCGTCGCCACGTCATTTTCCGCCTCAAACCGGGCGTAGAAGTTTTCAGTCTCAAGTCTGAGCATTTTAATCAGCGACGGTGAGAATTGAAATGAGTCATAATTTCGAAGCGAATGAAGAATTCTTTACCGGTCAGTTTTAACTCGTCCCACCCCCTAATAAAACATGAACCAAGTTGGCGAAGAAGAGTGTCCAGGATCAGTGCCGCATCAACACGATGCGGCTTAATAAAAGGAGTCAGCGGAAGGCGACTCTCAGACATAACGTCTGGGAGAAACGGCTCCTCTCCTCTGCCAGGACCTGGATCAGAGAGCGGAGATCCTGCGCTGTTGCTGAGGCAATTCGGCTCCTCCAGCCCCTTCCATTCCGCCGTCCGAGGGATCGATCTTAGCCCGTTTATATTCTGAGCTTGCTGATCTATCGAGAAGTTTCTGGGGTAGTCATGCGAGCGACCATGTGTCATGGGTAAAACTACAGGTAACAGCGAAGACACAACTTCCTGAGGGAAGCGACGGACGGAAATTTTGCAGGCGGTGCTGAAACATAAATGTATGAAAATCCGGAAAATCAGGAAAAGAAGAGCGTTTAATTTGTAGGCACTGCTGAAAGGTAAATGTGTGAGCACTCGCCTGCCGTGACTCGGATTCGAACCGAGGTTGCTGCGGCCACAACGCAGAGTACTAACCACTATACGATCACGGCCACAAACCAGCTGTGCAGTTTCTGCTGTCAAATCCTCTGATACCGGTGCGACGCAATCAATAACTGCCAACAACACACACAAAATGCTGGTAGAACACAGCAGGCTAGGGGGCATTTATAGGGAGAAGAGTTGTCGACGTTTTGGGCCGAGACGCTTCCGAGTCCTGACGAAGGGTCTCGGCACGAAACGTCGACATCGCTTCTCCCTATAGATGCTGCCTAGCCTGCTGTGTTCTGCCAGCATTTTGGGTGTGTTGTTGTTTGTAATTCCAGCATCTGCAGATTTCCTCGTGTTTGATCAATAACTGCCACTGCCTTTGCGGCGTTTCCGCGGAGTCACAAGTGTTAAGTACTGGAAATTATCAATAGATCACCCGTAGCTACAGCTGGAGAAACAGAGTCTACGTTTCATGTACGAGATCCGTCCGCAAAACTCAAACGGTGACAGAAGAAATTTATAAAGGTGTAGTGTGAGATGTCTCTGACAGGGAAAAGTCGGGATGACCATTGCGGAAAAATAACAAGCAGCTGGCTGAACTCAGCGGGCTTGTACAGGCAATGAAATCGACATTTCCTGTACCATGACTGTGCCCATTGAAATCATCTGTAAAAAAAAAATGTTTATAGAGTGAATGGGTGCAGATAGCGGAGAAAGACAAAAGCTAAAGCATGAAGACAGTTCCAAATGAAGGCATATCAAATGACAACCGGCACAGAGAGTGGGAACTGCACGTTTTCCGATTGGGAAAGCGAATACTAGAGGGCACATGTGTTAATGCTAGAAATGAGTGCTGGTTAAGAATCTGAGGGGCAGATTTTGCACAGCGGGTACTAAAGCTATGGAGCAGCTTCGAGACGATATGGCGGAGGAAGATAAATTCTGGGTCATCACTGGCAGTTATCCAACAACCAGTCAATAGGACTATTGGCAACGTTTTGGGTTGGTCTAACAAATGCAAAAGAAATGTCCCCACAATTTAATTAAGCATCTTCCCAGTTAACTGTCAAAATAAATACTGGTATTTGCTTCCGAGTCCACTTACCACACAGGATTAAAATAATCAGGAACCAGACGCCCAGTCTCTGCACCTAACGGCGATGAGAACCCTTCTACTATAATTCCCACCTCCAGAATGGTGGCGCCCAACCGATGTAAAATACATGCGCAAAGCCTAAGGGTTAAGTGGGGAAGTCTCGGTCCCCCGCCCCCCATGTTGTATCTTTGTTTCCAAACTTGTTCGTCCGGTGGTGTTCAATTAGAGACATGTTTCTACCTGGCCAGGCGTGATTCGCACCGTATAGATGGTCAGGAGACGTTACCGGTGGCCAGGCATTCTACAGATGTCCGGGAATATGTCTTAGCGAGTGACGTCAGCGCAATAAATAAAGCACCACGAGCACACTCTGAACGTCTGCCTCAGCCGCTCCTGTTTCCCACTTGCCCTCGGTCCCAGAGTACTATGGATAATTTTCACTGGTCTTTTGGTACCTCGGGGAAATGCGGACCCGCTAGTTTTGAATTGACGGCAGTAATGGGTTAAGGTGAGCGAGGCGTTGTTGGCCAATTCGCCTCCACAATAAGACCAGGCCAATTGCCGGAAAGGACAGGGAACAGCAAGTCTCCCCGTTCAGCCCCGTGATGCATTTTTTCTGATGGAGATTGTGCAGAGGATGTTGTTGTCAATCGGAACCGACTGGGGACTGTGAAGGAAAGAAATCGAGGAGCCACTTGCACAAGAATTTATTGAGGCCAAAGTCATGAAACTTATTGATTAGCTCTGATGGAATGATACCATTGAATCCTAAGGTGTAGTCGATAACAAGCACCCTATGTTTATCACTGTAGGTATCTATTTGTTTAGAGATTCAGTGCGGAGAAGGCCCTTAGTCTTTCGAGCCGAGCAGCCGCAACAGCTCTTATTAATCGTAACCTAATCATGATACAAGTTTTTGTAACTCTGTCTTCGACTAGCGGGTTAATAGAGGGCGTGATAGCCCCCGGCCCGGACAAACTTAAGAAATCTCGTTTGGGTGGATGCTGCGCAATGTGTCACCTGTTGCAAATCAGTACCCCGAAATAAAAACAGTACACAATATGCAATTAAGCCATTGAGCTTTATACTATTTACTTTGACTAGATGGTTAGTAAAGACAACGAGAAAACAGAAAAAAAGACCCAATCGTATGAAACAGTCTATTGCGCAATGTTGGAGCTCACTGATAATCCAATCGTCCACCATCGACATCGTGAGATCGTCACTGCCCTTCAGACCGTCGCTCCAAGGCCACTCCGTCCGACGGTCTACCCATTCTCTCAGCTGGCGTCTACTCTCCTCATCTTTCCCAGGCAAAATACCGCGTAAATCTCTCTTCTAGACTCACAAGAAAGAACAACAGCATTCCAAACCCCGTTATCTCTAGGCATAACCCAAACATTGCTGCTACAGAGAAGCCATAAAATTTTCGGTGAAACCTTACAGAATGTTACATTTATAATCACCTATCAGCCAAGCTGTTAGGTCTTTGGATTGGAATGAAACCGGAGAAAATTCACGAATTCCACGCCAAACCTCGCCGAAATTGAACCTAAAAGTTCGAACACCCCAAGCTGAATTGCGTCACCCTAACTGATACACTACCGGGTCAGGAATAGCAGCTTAACTTTGCAGTTTTCCGTTGTTTTAGACGCGACCGAGCAGGAGGAATTAAAGGAAGAGAGGTGGGGTTACCAGGCAGGGAAAAATTCACGGCAGTGCTCAGTCAGAACAGACTGGAGAACTCATCTAGTGAGGCGTTATGTGTCTTCATAGCTCCATTCGGTGGAGACAAAGACTTCCGGGATACAGATCGTGCTCACATACTCTGTGACCCATTGACAACCAGTCAGAGTCCAACCAGCTCCTCTCATGCCGTCTGCACTGTTTTTTTCTCTTCCCTGTCGGTTTGGGAATCACTTTCATTGTCGAGAACTTTGAATAAAAACAGATTGCACGTAGGGAAATACCAGCATTTAAAACATTTACACCACCGGAAGGTGGTGGGAGTCACTAGCTGAGTTTCTTTGAGGCATTAGGCGTAGCTTAGGAGGGTTAATGGCGACTCCCTTGCTTACACCTTCGGTTGCAGCACCATTTTCATTTTTATTATCTCCATTTTCCCTTTCAGGATTCTTTGAAGTCCCTGATCTGGAATTACGCGCTGACTACGATTCTTTGCCAGAATGAAACCCACTCTCGGTGATTCACAACTGCCCATTTTTCGGCACGCCAAAGGCCCGGCCAAACAAGTCCGCTCGCTTTTGCAGGATCGAGTTTTCGTGGCTAAATACATCTATGCCTCTCGTAATACTACATACTATTGGATATATAAATAGATGCCATTTTATTTCCTTTCCTCCAAACTACAATTATAACTGCAATTCGTTCTCTGGTTCAACCTCTGTCTTTGACTTTGCACAACCCTTTGACATTCACACTGAGGCTAGCTGAGTCCAGACCAATTCGCAAGTCTGAGCACTTCATATCAGCGAAGGCGAGGAACTGAATGAGTTATAATTTGGAGTACAATGAAAAAGCCTTTATCAGTCAGTGTTAACTCATCAACCATGTAACATTAACCAAGTGTGATTACGAAGAAGCGGGTGATGAATCAGCACAGCATCGCACTGTCCCTTTCAATAAATTAAATCAGCGACAGGCGACTCATAAGCACAAGGGCTGCGGTGAAAGGCCTCTCTCCTCCGGCAGTGACTGGGTCAGAGATTCGAGATTCTCTGCTGCGGCTGAGACCACGTGGCTTTACTACCTCTTGCATTACGCGATCTCGGGGATCATCATAGCCCGTTTACATTCAGAGTTTGCTGATCTATCACAAATGTACCGATTGGTTCCGTGTGTATTATTTCGAGTAATAATGTGTCCGGGGAAAGCTCCTGGTGACAGAGATGACTCAGCTCCCTGGGGATTGGCGGACGGAATATCAGCAGGAGAACGGTTAACTTGCAGGCGCTGCTGAAAGCAAAATCTGTAAGTACTCGCCTGCCGTGACTCGGATTCGAACCGAGGTTGCTGCGGCCACAACGCAGAGTACTAACCACTATACGATCACGGCCAAACACCAGCTGTGCTGTGTCTACTGTCAAATCCTCTATTACCGGTGCGACTCCATCAATAACTGCATCTGCCTTTGCGACGTTTCCGCGCAGACACAAGTGTAAAGTACTGGAAAATTATCTGCAGCTCACCCGTAGCCTCGGCTGGAGAAACAGAGTCTACGTTTCACGTACAAGACCCGTCCGCAGAATTGACAGGGTAACAAAAGACGTTTATGAAGGTGTAGTGAGATGTGTCTGATAGGGAAGGATCGGGATGACCATTGCGGAAAAATAACAAGCAACTGTACGAACTCAGCGGGCTTGTCCAGACAATGGAATGGACATTACCTGTATCAGGACTCTGGCCATTGAAATCATCGGTAAACAAATGTTGAAAGCTTATTGAGCGAAGGGGAGCAGTTACCGCGGAAGGACAAAAACTAAAGAACGAAGACAAAAAAATTTGGCTGTCCAAAGAAAAGGGAAGGTTGAACATTTGCAAATGAAGGCATATTAAGTTATAAGGGACACTGAGAGTGGGGACTGCATGCTATTGGACTGGAAAAGCGAATATTAAAGGGCACATGTGTTAACGCTAGAACTGAGCGCTAAATAAGAATCGCAGGGGCATTTTACACAGCGGATGGTAAAGCTATGGAACAGCTTCGAGAGGATGCGGCTGAGACAGGTAAATTCTGGTTCAGCACAGGCTGTTTTCCAACAACCAGCCAAGGCGACTACTGGCGTCGTTTAGTCTTGAGTTGATTTAACAAATACAAAAAGAAATGCCCCTAAAAGGCAACTAAGCATCTTCCGAGTTACCTAACAAACTACCTCCTGATGTTTACTTTCGTGTCCACTTATCGCCCAGTAGCAAAGAAGCGAAACAGCAACCGCTCTGTCTTTCCAACTCAAGCACTTAACGGTGATGAGCACCCTTCAACTACAATTCCAGTCTCGACAATGGTGGCCATCCGATGTAAAATACAGAGCCCAAGAGCAAAATGGGGAAACTTCGGTCCCTCCAGGTTGTATCTTTGTTTTCCGAACCTGTTCATTCGCTAGTGTTCAATTGGAGACACGCTTCGAACCTGCTTGGGAATCCAGGGGTGGCTCGAACCGTAGGGATCGTCAGAAGACATTACCGGTGGCCAGGCATTCTACAGATGTCGGGGAATTTGTCTTCGCGTGTGACGTGTGCGCATGAAATAAAGTTCCCCGAGCACGCTCTAACGTCTGTCTCAACCCCCCTCCCCCCCCGTTTAATAATCGCCTTTGGTCCCAGAGTTCTATGGATATTTTTCACTGGTCCTCTGGTATCTCGGGGAAATGCAGTAATAATGATGGTCATAGATCGATACTTCAAGTTCTGACGCTTTGTTCTACTTTCAAGCTACAATCAGCTTTAGAGACCGTGAAGCTCACGTAACAGCACATCTTCAGGATTCATAGTTTCCCCCAGGACGTTGTCTCCGATTGAAGCCACTAGTTTACTCGTATACTTTGGAGGATCTGTTTTTCTGAACTCAGTGGGGCCCCTGAGAGTCGGTCTTCCGTCTTGCATCCGCAAACCAATACGCAAACGGCGAGGATGAAACAGGACCTAGGGAGAACACTCACATGACTGGGCTGGGATACCTTACCACGTGAACTGTGCGGAGTTTGCGCAGAACACACATCAGCGTTTGTTTATTGGGATCTCTCCTTACAAATGCCACTTTGCGTAACGTCTTCCGGTTTTCCTGGAACAACAAGCGGAGGTGGGGGTTCTATCAGCGGACCCGCTAGTTTCGAATTGACGGCAGTAATGGGTTAAGATGAGAGAGAGGCGTTGTTGGCCAATTCGCCTCCACAATAAGACCAGGACAATTGCCGGAAAAGACAGGGATCCTCAAGTCTCCACGTTCAGCCCCGTGATGCATCTTTTCTGATGGAGATTGTGCAGAGGATGTTGTTGTCAAACGGATCCGACTGGGGTCTAGGTTGGAAGATACCGAGGATCCACTTGCTTAACAAGTTATTGAGGCCAAAGTCTCGATACTTATTAATTTGTTCTGATGGTATAATAGTACTGAATCTCTAGATGTAGTCGATAACGAACATCCTCATGTTTATCACTGTAGGTATCTATTTGTTTAGAGATTCAATGCGGAGAAGGCCCTTACAGTCCTTCGAGCCGAGCCGCCACAACAGCCCCTAATAATCGTAACCTAATCATGATAATTCTGTCTTCGAATAGCGTGTTAATAGAGGGTGTGATAGCCCCCGGTCCGTAAAAACTTAAGAAATCTTATTTGGGTGGATGCTGCGCAATGTTGCAAATCAGTACCCCGAAATAAAAACAGTACACAATATGTGATTAAACGATGAAGCTTTATAATTCTTATTTTGAATATAGGGTTGGTAAAGAAAACGAAAATGTAGAAAAAAGGACCAATCGTATGAAACAGTCTATTGCGCAATGTTGGAGCTCACTGATAATCCAATCGTCCACCATCGACATCGTGAGATCGTCACTGCCCTTCGGATCCTCTCTCCAAGTCCACTCCGTCTGGCGGTATACCAGCTCTCTCCATTTACGTTTTCTCTCCTCATCTTCTCCAGGGAAAGGACAGCGAAAATCTCTCTTCCAGATTCACAAGAAAGAACAGCAGCATTCCTAACCCCGTTCTCTCTAGTCATAACCTAAACATGGCTGCTACAGAGGAACCATAACATTATCGGTGAACCCTTACAGCATGTTACATTTATAATCACCTATCAGCCAAACTGGTACGTCTTTGGATGGGAATGAAACAGGAGAAATTCACGAATTGCACGCCAAACCACGCCGAAATTGAACCTAAAAATTCGGAACACCCCAAACTGAATTGCGTCGCCCTAACTGATACAGTACTGAGTCAGGAATGGTAGTTTAACCTTCCGGGTTTCCGTTGTTTCAGACGAGACCGAGCGGGAGGAATTAAAGGAAGAGTGGTGGCGTTACGAAGCAGGGAAAATGTTTCGGCAGTGTTCAGTCAGAACAGACTAGAGGACTCGTCTGGTGAGGCGTTGTGGGTGGAACTGATAAAAAAAAGAAAAGCGATGACCACGTGAAAGGGGCTGCATTATAGACCACCCTGCAGTCCGAGGCGCTTAGAGAAACAAACCAAGGGGTTGTCGTAGTATGTGATGTTAACTTTACACTATTGACTGGATCTACCATACTATAAAATGACTAAATTGTTTGTCAAATGTACTCAGGAAAGTTGCCTTAATCAGTACGTAGATGTCCCAAGAGAGAGTGTACAATACTTGATCTGCTATTAAGGAATGAGACAGAGCAGGAGTCAGAACTTTGAGTAGAGGAGTTCTTGCATCTGCTGATTCCAAAACCATTAGAGTCGAAGTAATTATGGAAAAAGATAGATCTTTTCCGTTGGTTGAGATTCCAAATTTCAGGGTAGCAAGTTGTGATGGTATCAGAAAGGATCCAGCAAGTGTGGATTTGTCACCAGCTGCGGATATGGTCCAAGTGCGGATTGAGGGACACTGAAGCAGGTTGATAGTTCACAGACTTTAATGCGAACCGTGTTAAAGGGAAAATAAAACAATAAAACAGGCCAGACAGGTCCGTTAATGGAATCGTGTAGACAATGGACGTTTCGGGCCTGATGAAGTGTCTCGGGCCGAAACGTCGACTGTTTATTCTTTTGCATAGATACTGTATGTTTGTCTATCTGCGGATGCGCCGCAAAGGAAGTAGCAGCGATTGACTGAGTCACACCGGTATCAGAGGTTTAGGCAGCAGATTCCGCACCGTTGATGTGTTGTGCCGTGATAGTATAGTGGTTAGTACTCTGCGTTGTGGCCGCAGCAACCTCGGTTCGAATCCGAGTCACGGCAAGCGGTGTTCGCGCATTGAACTTTGTGCAGACCATGCAAATTATAAACGCTCTACTCTTTGCTGAATGTCCGTCCAGGGCTTCCCTCAGGAAGTTGTGTCTCCTGTTAAGAATAGTTTTACCCTGAACATTTTGTCACTCGCCACGAATAGACCTGAAACGATTCGGTGAATTTGGAGCTGAAACTTTTGGATAGATCAGCAAGATCAGAATATAAACCGGCTAATATCGACCCCGGGACAGCGAAATGCAAGGAGCAGAAAGAGTCGTATTGCCTCCGCAGCAGCACAGGATCTCTGCTTTCCGTTCCAAGCACTGGCAGAGGGGAGGTGCCATTTCCCCCAGCCGCTGTGTCTGTGAGTCCTCTGCCGCTGACTCCTTTTACTAAACGGTAACGTGCTGATGCAGCACTGACCTAGGACGCGCTTCGCCAACTTGGTTAATGTTTTATGGGGGCGGAGTTGGGATGAGTTAACACTGACTGATAAAGAATTTTTGATTATCTTTGAAATTATAACTCATTTCGTTTCTCACAGTCACTGAATTAAAATGCTCAGACATAATTCTGAAATCAATCTCATATTGGGCTGGGCTCAGGTATTCTCAAAGTGCAGGACACAGAGGTGTGCATGATCAAAGTTCGGGGCCGAATCATGAAAGTTATTGCCTGTACAGTAGTTTGGAAAAAAGGGGATGAAATAATATTTAGTTATCCACATGTCTCATCCTTTAGCACGTCATATTTAAGGTTGTTTAGGTTACACTATCGTTAGCCGAATCAAAGATCGTGATGAATAAGAGGGAGATTGAAAATCTGTCTGAGTGGTGCCAAATCTTACTCAATGTCGGCGGGGGCTGGGAGATGGTTATCTACTTCAGTGAGAAGAAACTAAGGAGAAGAACCTGTCCTTTATTCGAGTATCAAAGGTGGAGAAGGTCAGTATCTTCAAATTTCTCGATGTTACCATTTGTCAGAACGTTCCGGGCGCAGCATGTACATGCCATTGCAATGAAAGCACGGCGGCGCCTCTACATCCTTAGAGGTTTCCGAAGAGACGGCATGCCACCTAAAGCTTTCAGACACTTCTATATGTAACGTCTGTGCCCAATTGACAAACCAGCACCAAGGCCTCCAATAACTGCAGTTTTACTGACAAATACTGTCGTACGGGTAATCACCAGCACTGATACCCAAACTTCCAGTGCACTGAGGGGTTTCAAGCGGAAATACTGCAAATACTGATCGTAGAACGACCAGTACATTAACGTGACCTGTGACCCAGTGTCGAGTATGGCTTTTGCATCTATTCCCTCTCTCCGTAGCGACACTTTGGGTCGGAGTCCCTCCAATCCTTCTTGGATGGGGTCTCTTCCTCTCGGAAGACCCGTGGCACATTGCTGGGAACGTGTTTTCCCAGAGACTCCAGGCCGTTCCCTCACTGGGTATCCTGACCCTCCTCCTGATGGGACAATCGTGGAGTCTCCTACCGAGAGGCTCCCGGCCGTTCACATTCCTGCCTGAAGTGCCCCTCTTCCAGGGAGGGGCCCTCTCTGTTAGTCCCTTTATGTACTATCTCCCGAGTGGATCTGGCTCCGGTCGCTTCACCACAAGGGGCTACCACCGAGGACTGCACCGTCCAATGCGTCCCCCACCTCTCTCACCTCTCTGAGCAACTGAAGGAAGGATGGGGCGGGAAGGTGCTTGGACGCGTTCTACGGGAATGCTGGAGACTCACAGCAGTCATGTCATGCCTCTGTGCTCTCCTGGCTACCTGGTCTATCCTTATCTGATCCACTTCATAACCGAAATGACTCGCCGGTGCCTCAAACAATTTAGCTGTCGCTCTGTCCGGCAAAGGTTCTCAGAAAGCTTTTCCCCTTTCTCCTGACGCATGTTCCTATACCCGCCCCCCTAAAAGCTGTACGTGCTCCCTTCAGACCAAAAGCCTCCTCCAATGCTTTTAGATACTCAGTCCGAGCAGCAGAGGGCTGGTTAACTTCTACGCCTCGTACTACCTCAGTCGCCACAACCCTCAAACTTTCGACGAATCTCTGTCGCTTTTCTTCCTCAGAACACTACCACTCACCTAGCAGTTCAGAGACCTGCTGCACCCATGTCTCATAATCATCTTCCCCTTCGGGGGGTAGGAGTCGTCCTTGAGAAAATTCTCAACTTTTGACGAGAACCCACCACCTTGTTCACCATGGGGTTAATGGCTAATGACTAATCAGAGTCTTCACCCTTCCGTGGAGAATGGGGACTAAATAAATTTTCCAATTCTGACCACTCCCTTCCTTCATCCCTCAGAAACAATAGGACCTAATCTCCAGCTTCAGGCAACTCCTCTGGTGTCCCATCAGACCCTTCCTCCGTAACATTGTGCACGCCCCAAGGCCCCGTCTCACCGAGGTAACCGATACACGTTGGCAGTCCTACTGCCATGACGCCAGCACTAGTCTAACCCAGTGGGGGAAGGGCCAGGAGATTCTTCCTCCATCACATGGGCATCAGCGACCGCCGGCATGTACCAATCGTCCGAATTATCATCCTCTGAAGCAGTATCCCTCACTGGGCACGGTCATGTCTCTTTCGGGCTGGGCTCTTACGTCACCCCGCGTGTACGCAGAGTCCTTGTACTAGGAGCAGCCGCTAAGACGTTCCGCCGATCTACCTGGACATCTTGCCCCAGGGGCAACAGATGGTTCCGTTGGAGAATCTTAACAGGCCCCCTTCCATCCTTGGGGTTCACCCGGAAAACCGGTAGGTTTGGCATCTGACCCTCCACCACATAGGGCGTGGCCGCCCAGCGATCAGCCAACTTGTGCTTTCCAGCAAATCCCAAATTCCTTATGAGGTCTCGGTTTCCCGGCAGAACTTCGCTTTCTGGTCATACCTCCTTTTATTTCCCTGATTCTGCTTGGCGGCCGCCCACCCACCTCACTTCCGCATATCAGACACATACTTCAAGTAAAAGCTTCGGCGATATTTCACCCGCATCAGTCCTGAAACAGAGGACAATGGGAAACCTTGCCTCGCGCCCAGCCATCAGATAATACAGCCAGTATCCAGTAGCTTCATTGCGTGTACAGTTGTAAGAGTGAACCAGATGCCATCTGCTCCTTTTGCTGATCTCCAGCGTCCCGAGCATGTCTAGCAACGTCCGATTGAATCCCTCAGACTGAGGATCGCCCAGCGGCTGATAGGGCGTGGTCCTCTATTTCTCAACTCTCAGCATGTCCAGTAACTCATAGATGACCTTACTTTCAAAGTCCCTTCGCTGGTCACTATATATCTGCCGGGCAAGGCCAAAATGCACTGAATACTTCTCCCATAGCACTTTTGCCACCGTAGTCGCCCTCTGATCCTTGGTGGGAAAATCTTGAGCATGCCTGGTGTAGCGGTAATGAATAAGACATTCGCCGTGTTGCTGATATCGGGTTCTATGGCCAGGAAGTCCATACGCACCAGGTCCAAAGATCCTGCACTCTGCAATGTGACAAAGGAGCAGCCTGCACAGACAGCGCGTTCTGGCGTATGCAACGATTTGCAGTACTCTCCGACCGCCGACCTCATTCGCGTCCAGTAAAACTGGTCCTAGAGCAATCCATAAGACTTTACCACCCCCAAATGTCCAGAGCCATCATGCTGTTATTTCAGCACAACCTTCTCAGGCAAGACGCGTTGCCATCGCCAAGGTCGTCCGGGGGTGACGTTACCCGGAATAAAATTTGGTTCTTCAACCTCAACCGTGGCCATTCTCTCAGTAACAGAAACATTGAATCATGTTGTTTCTTCTTCGCCCGTGCCACATCCCCCTCTTCAACTGCGTACCAGATAGTGCCAATGTCCCGGTCATCTCGCTGAGCAGCTGCCACTTCCCCAGGGCTTAACTCCGGCAGCTCCGTGGTATTCGGAGCAGTAGGGTCACAGAAAACCGGGGGTAGGGCGTCAACTGACGTCGCCAATGGGTCCACTGCGCGATTTGGCCTTTCCGTTTCCTTGGTCTGCCCGGTGATACCAAACTGACACATGTCCTTCAGCCGGGATGCAGAAACGCTCTCCCACTCCTTGTACTTCTCCAGTTCCTCGTGACTACGTCGGGGCAGAGCATCCGCATCGACATTCCGGCTTCCTGGCCGGGACTTCAGGCTGACATCATATGCAAACAATGCTGCCAACAAATGCGGCGTACGGTTTCGCCGAGGTCAGGATGTAGGTGAGCGGTTGTTGTCTGTCCACACCTCAAACTTGGCCCCGTAGAGATAGTCACTCGGCTTATCCACCATCGCCTATGTCAACGTCAGGAACTTCAACCTGTGGGTGCGATAGTTTCTTTCATAGGGCAACAAACCACGGCTGATAAACGCTACACCTTTTTCTCCGTTTGCAATAGACCTGCCCTTTATTTCTTCCTCCGGCGGATCCATGCGTGCAATCGCCGTTTCTTTGAGTTTATCACGTCCTGCAAGGATCGCAAGATCTTCCATCTGCAGACCCCAGAGCACTGACTTCGTATCGCGTCCCCGGCCTCGGCCGTCGATCTCGGCTGCCTCAACGACCCAGGGCATATTGAAAACCCGGAATCTAGCGCCAGCACCGTGTGTTCCAACGGCCATGGATTGGCCTCGGCCGTCAATCTCGGCTGCCGCAGCGACCCAGGGGTTTCTGAAACTCCGGACTCCAGCACCATCAACGCGGATTCCAACGGACATGGACAGCTGCAAAGAGATTGCGCAGCCACCGACTGCGACTCCAGCCTTGAGCTCTAGGCCGTGTCTTCACATGCTGCGATTGTGTCTCCGTCTCCCCTTCCCCACCACCACTCGGCAATCCCCTCTCCCTCAGATCCCATCTTCAGCTCCTGGGCCCTCAGATGCTCCATCTTCCTCTCACCCCAACTCTTCCCTCTCCACCGACACTACCAGCCTCCCTCCCCCCTCTGATCCCATCTCTAATCCGTGCCGGGTCTTTACCATTCCCTCCGACCTTCAACTCTCTGAGGCAGAGCGCTGTGTCCTCATCAAGGGCCTCACCTTTGTCCCCCTTCGCCCACACCTCAGTGAGTTCTGCGTACGCCATGACGCTGAACTCTTCTTCCGCTGGCTCCGTCTCCGAGTTTACTTCTTGGACAAGGACTCTCCTACCTCCACCGATGACACCTTCTCCCGTCTTCAACCCTCCTCCTCTTCATGGACACCCCGCTCTGGTCTTCTGCCTGCTCTGGATCTCTTTATTGCTAATTGCCGACGGGACATCAACCGTCTTGACTTCACCACACCCTGTTCCAATTCCAACCTCACTCCTACCCAACGCTCTGCTCTCCGCTCCCTCCGCACCAATCCCAACCTCACTATAAAACTATAAGGAGGGAGCTGTTGTTGTCTGGCGTACTGATCTTTGCCTGGCCGAGGCACAGCGAGAACTCTCTGATAACACCTCTTATTTACCCCTTGATCATGACCCCACTAAGGAGCACCAGGCCATTGTCTCCAATACCATAACCAACCATATCAGTTCTGGGGATCTCCCATCCACTGCCACAAACCCCATAGTTCCCACACCCCTCACTTCCCGTTTCTACCTGCTACCCAAGATCCACAATCCTGCCTGTCCAGTAGACCTATTGTCTCAGCTTGCTCCTGCCCCACTGAACTCATTTCTGCATACCTTGACACTGCCTTATTCCCCCCTTGTTCAATCTCTTCCCACCTATGTTCGGGACACTTCTCATGCTTTGAATTTTTCAATGATTTTAAGTTCCCTGGCCCCCTCCGCCTTATATGGACGTCCAGTCGCTATATACCTCCATCCCCCACCGAGACGGTCTCGAAGGTTTTTTTTTTGGATTCCAGACCTAACCCCTAACCAAATCCCCTCTACCACCACTCTCCTCCGTCTAGCGGAATTACTTCTTACTCTCAATATTTTCTCCTTTGTCTCCTCCCACTTCCTCCAAACCAAGAGTGTAGCCATGGGCACCCGTATGGGTCCCAGTTATGGCCGCCTTTTTGTTGGCTTTGTGGAACAGTCCATGATCCAAGGCTATATCGGTATCCATCCCCCTCTTTTCCTTCGCTACATCGACGTCTGCATTGGCGTTGCCTCTTGCACGCGTGCTGAGCTCGCCGACTTCATTAACTTTGCCTCACAGCTACCTGGACTATTCCTCTTCCCACACTGTTTCTTGCAAAAAGGCATTCCCCTTCTCACAATTCCTCCGTCTCCGCCGCATCTGCTGTCAGGATGAGTCTTTTCTTTCCAGGACGAAGCAGATGTCTTCCTTTTTTAAGCAAAGGGGCTTCTCTTCGTCCACAATTAACTCTGCTCTCAAACACATCTCTCCCACTTCCTGCACATCTGCCCTCACCCCATCCACCCACCACCCCACTCGGGATAGTGTTCCCCTTGTCCTTACCTACCACTCCACCAGCCTCCAGGTCCAACATATAATTCTACGTAACTTCCGCCACCTCCAACGGGATCCCACTACCAAACACATTTTCCCTCCCCCCCCCCTTTCTGCTTTTCACAGGGATCGCTCCCTACGCGACTCCTTGTCCACTCGTCCACCCCATCCCTTCCCACCGATCTCCCTCCTGGCAATTATCCTTGTAAACGGAACAAGTGCTACACCTGCCCTTACACTTCCTCCCTCACCGCCATTCAGGGCCCCAGACAGTCCTTCCAGGTGAGGCCACCTGTGAGTCGGCTGGTGTGGTATACTGTATCCGGTGCTCCCGGTGTGGCCTTTTATATATTGGCGAGACCCGACGCAGACTGGGAGACCGTTTCGTGGAACAGCTACGCTCGGTCCGCCAGAAAAAGCAGGATCTCCCAGTGGCCACACATTTTAATTCCACGTCCCATTCCCATTCTGATATGTCTATCCATGGCCTCCTCTATTGTCAAAATGAATCCAAACTCAGGTTGGAGGAACAACACCTTATATACCGGCTGGGTAGCCTCCAACCTGATGGCATGAACATTGACTTCTCTAACTTCCGTTAATGCCCCTCCTCCCCTTCTTACCCCACCTTTGACATACTTAGTTGGTTGCCTGTTCTCCATCTCCCTCTGGTGCTCCCCCCTCCTTTCTTTCTCCTGAGGCCTGCCGTCCCATGATCCTTTCCCTTCTCCAGCTCTGTATCACTTTCACCAATCACCTTTCCAGCTCTTAGCTTCATCCCACACCCTCCGGTCTACTCCTATCATTTCGATTTCCCCCACCCCCTCTACTTTCAAATCTCTTACTATCTTTCCTTTCGGTTAGTCCTGACGAAGGGCCTCGGCCAAAAACGTCGACATCGCTACTCCCTATAGATGCTGCCTGGCCTGTTGTGTTCTACCAGCATTTTGTGTGTGTTGTTGTTAGCACCTTCATTAGACTCGCTTCGTGCTCTTGGAGGGTGGATCCAAATACTATCAGATCATTCAACTATACCAGCACTTAAAGCAATTTCACACTCTCCACCGTCTTCTCCATGACCCTTTGAAAGGTATCAAGGGCTCTTGATTGGTCCTGGGGCATACTTTCGAACTGGAAAAGTCCCGGCGGGCATATAAATGCCGTGTTCTCTTTTTCGGCCTTACTCATTGGGACCTGGTAATATCCACTCCTCAGGTCCAGCACGCTAAACCACCTCGCACATTCAGACTGGCCAGCCCGTCTTCGACTCATGGGACCGTACTCAGGGACGGTGCGCCTGCTCAGGGTCCTATAGTCCACACACATACGAATCTTCCCATTCTTCTTCCGGGCCACTACAATTGGGGACACATAAGGGCTTCGGGAATCCGTGATGATCCCAGCTTCCTTCAACCTATATAAATGTTGCCTCACGTCTTCCAAGTCTGCAGGGGCCAATCTCCGTGATCTTTCCCTAAACGGGGTGACCTCAGTCAACCGGATGGTACAGCGACTGCTCCTGGAACAACACACATCAAACTGGTCAACGGAAATATCATCTTTCAGCTTTAACATCTTCTCCACCAGCCCCCGTTTCCAACCCGGCGGCACAGGTGAGGCCCCAAACTTAAAAGCATCAGCGGTCAGCTTATCCGTCTTTTCCATTTTATTAACCTTAGCAGTTAACACGGGAAAGAAGCTACTGCATATAGATGTGTGGCTGCATCTCTGATGGTATGAAAACACAAGAAACCTTGAACGGAAAATACTACAAAAAGTAGTGGATACGATCCAGTACATCATGGTTAAGGTCTCCCCACCACGGAGCATATCTACACGGAACGCTGTTCTAGCAAAGCAGCATCCACCATCAAAGGACTCACCACCCAGACCGCGTTTTACCGTTGCTGCTGAGAACAGGAAGAAAATACAGGATCATAGAATCCTCAACACCAGGTTCATGAACAGTTATTATCCCTCAGCCATCAGTGTCAGAGAAAAGATCGTGGGTCCCTTCCGGGATATCCCAGACATGGATATGTTCAGACTCTTCCACCATCGCCATCCGGATTGACATGGGCCCTCAGCTGCATGGCGTAAAATCTGCTGGTCATGTCATGCCTCGGTTTGCCTACCTGGAGCGCCAGAATCCCCTGCAATTCGATTCTCCTCTTCACCTGATTAGTGTGCGATTATTTTTACCTGAGTCTTGTATTAGTTATCAGTGCGCCTGTATCTTCTTTCCCTATTGAAATTCGCTTTCTACTGTTCGATTTTGCTCAGTCTTGAGCATGTGTACCCAGGGTCTAGTTCACTTCTGTTCTCGATTCTGGTCTCTTCTACACTTGGGTCCACCTGGTCAGAGTCTCTTCTGGTAGTCCACTGGCCAAAAATAGGGTATTTCACCGAAACATCTCCGGTTCAAACCCAGCCAGAGGACCATACTTGTTAAACCTTCACATCAATATGGAGGCCCCTAGATCACTCACCCTTTCTTCATCAGACATGGTCTGACATCGAAGCAGCATCCTGGCAAATCTGCTCTTCGCCCTCACTAAAATTTCTGCACCCTTTCTATATTGAGGTAAATAGACTTAAACATAATATTCCAAGCATTGTCTAACAGAGTTTAATCTAGCCGTCTCTTACGCCGTGGCTCCTGAAAACAATCCCGTCTAATGAAGGGATTAGAACCGTATGTTCTAAGTTTTGCTCCAGTTTCAAGATTTACCTATGAAAATCCGTCACTCTGTGTCAAGGCTCCGTGTCCCTCATGTTGCCGTCTAATCCACCTCAACATCCGGTCAACTTGCGCGGCAACATCCTATGATATATGGATTTGGAAACTAAGTTCCTTCTGTTTCTCAACAGTGCTAAGAATTCCGCAAGAAACATTGTCTTCTGCCCTCCTTTGGACCATGCAAAGAAAATCACTCCACATTTCTAGAGCGAACTCCATTTAACTAGTAACCTTACTAATTCGATCGTAATTTATTGAATTTCCTTAGGGCAACTCTTAGCCTTCGACGTTGTAGAGCGCACAACACAGGTTTATCCAACTGTTCGTTATAGCAGATAGATGCAACACCCTAAGTGGCGCTCTCCTGCGCTCCTTAATGCTGACCAGAACTGCACACATTTGTGGCCTTATCAGTCACAATCCCGATCGTTAATTCCTTATTTTCTCCTCATTTCCTTTGATTGTGCCACGGTTCCGACCGGTAATTTCGCATTTGCTCGGAAATGTCTGATAATGACACACCTTGTTTCCATCACGACCTGCAGCATAAGAACCTTGGCGTTACAAGCACTAGTTGCCAGGTGCCTGGCTTTGCCTGTGTGGTAATTAAATTTTCACGGCCACTTAGAACCGTATGTTCTAAGTTTTGTTCCAGTTTCAAGATGTACCTATGAAAACCCGTCACTCAGTGTCAAGGCTCCGTATCCCTCCTGTTGCTGCCATTGTTGCTGCATTGTATTTGCCATTTCCACACCAGCGAAATAATTATGATTGCCAAATTATCCCCTATGCCTCTCATAATACTACATAATAGTGGATATATAAATAAATGCTATTTTATTTCCTTTACTCTAAACTACAATTATAAATGCAATTCTCTTTCTAGTTCGGCCTCTTTCTTTGACCTTGTACAGCCTTTTGACATTCCCCTTGAGGGTAACTGAGTCCAGTCCAATCTGAGCTGGTTTTCAATCCGCAAGTCTGAGCACTTCACATCAGTGACGACGAGGAACCGAATGAGTTATAATTTGGAAAGGCTATTAAAATGCTTTATCAGTCAGTGTTAACTCATCACCCATATAACATTAACCAAGTGTGATTACGAAGAAGCGAGTTCTGAATCAGCACAGCATCGCACTTTCAATAAAGTGCATCAGGCAAAGGCAACTCATAGGTACAAGGGCTGCGGTGAAAGGCACCTCTCCTCCGGTAGTGCCTGGATCAGAGAGTCGAAATTCTCTGCTGTGGCTGAGGCAATGCGGGTCTTCCATCTCAGGAATCATCATAGATCGTTACATTCAGAACTTGCTGATCTATCGCAGAACGTTCAGTTCCAAATGCACCGACTGGTTCGGTGTGTATTAGTTCGAATAACAATGTGTACAGGGGAAACCTTCTGGTGACAGAGATGACTCAGCCTCCTTGGGAAGCGGCGGACGGAAGATCAGCAGAAAAGCATTTAATTTGCAGGCGCTACTGAAAGCTAAATGCATAAATACACGCCTGCTGTGACTCCGCTTCGAACCGATGTTGCTGCGGCCACAACGCAGAGTGCTCGCCACTATACGATCACGGCCACACACCGGCTGTGCGGTTTCTGCTCTCATATTGTCTGATACCCGTGCCACAATGACTGCCACTGCCTTTGCGGCGTTTCCGGGGAGACACATGGTAAAGTACTGGAAATTATCAACGGATCACCAGTAGCTATGGCTGGAGAAACAGAGACTACGTTTCACTTACAAAACACGTCCGCAGAACTGACATGGTGACAAAAGAAATTTATGAAGGTGTACTGAGATGTCTCTGACAGGGAAGAATCGGGATGACCATTGCGGAGAAATAATAAGCAGCTGGACGAACTCAACGGGCTTGTACAGACAATAGAAAGGACATTTCCTGTATCAGGTCTGTGGCCATTGTTACGTACCCGTGACACGTGACAGTGGTGTGCTTGTCACGTGACAGGTGTTGAAGCTGTACTGGACTTGAGGTCATGGTCTTGTGATGGTGGAGTGACGTCATTTTCCCACCAGTAGAGGTCATGTGACAGGTTTTTTTACAGGGTATAAAAGGAGGACCCCTCCCTGTGAGGAGGGGCAGTTCGTGGCTGGATTTGCCATGTTGACTTCATGCCAGTGCGTGATTTTATTTTATGACGCAGTTTAGTTGAAAGGTGGAGTTTTATTTAATGCCTAAAGTTTAAAAGGTCATTGCCAGCAGTTTCTTATTAATACTGCCAGTTGAGAATCAGTGGAGAGTGAAGATCTGAGTTCGGGAGCTAAAAGATCGAGGAAAGTCGATTTCGACGGTGAAACAGGTTCGACCTTCTTAGATCCTCATTCGGAAGGAATTGGTTGACTGTCCCCATGTTAATCCCTGTGAATAACAGAAAGGATTAGGAACAGTTTTGTAAAGGAAAGGTCAGTGCCTTTAAGCCGTTTCATTTTCCATCTTCGTAAATTCCTCGTGGGAAAAGTATAGTTTAACTGGGAACCGCAAGAAGACGACGTGAAAGAGAATTTAAATCGTTTAAAAAGTCTCTCCTTAAATGGACTGTAAGCATTTTGAACTTTTGCAATACTACTTTGAAGAACTGTTTTTGCAACATCGCTTTAAAAACTGTTTAAGCTGCCGCTCAGCTGCTGATTTCTGGTTACGCTAGTGGTTTGTCTACTTTTGGGGGTTTGTTTTTCAGTGTTTAATAAACGTTTTGTTTGTTATCAAAACCCTGCCTCGCTCATATATTTATTGTTGCTGAATCCGTAACACCATTGCAATCATCTGTAAACAAATGTTCAATGCTTATTGAGTAAATGGTAACATTTACTGGGGAAGGGCAAAAGCCAAAGGACAAAGACAGACAATGTTGGCGGTGCACAGGAGAAGGCTGTGCAGCTGCAAATAAAGGTATATTAAGAGAGAGTTAGAACTGCATGTTATCAGATTGGAAAAGCGAATACTGTACTAGAGGGCACAAGTGATAACACCAGAACCGAGTGCTGAATAAGAAACTGAGCGGCATTTTGCAGAACGGATGGCAAAGCTATGGATCAGCTTCGAGAAGTTGTGGCTGAGGCAGGTAAATTCTGGGTCGTCACTGGCTGTAATCGAACCAACAGTCAAGTTAACTACTTGCATCGTTTTGGGCTGGTCTAAGAAGTGCAAAGAGAAATGCCCCGAAAAGCGAACGAAGTACCTTCCCAATTACCTCCAAGATATCTTCTGTGTTTCCTTCAGAATCCCTTTTCCGCCCAGGATTTAAAAAAAAAAATGCAGAAACTCTGGTGGCGCCCATCCGATGTAAAATAATGCGCAAAGTCGAACAGCAAATGGGACGGACTCGGGTCGCTCGAGGCTATATCTTTGTTTCCGAAAGTATTCGTTCACTGGTGTTCAATTAGGGACACGCTTCCAGCCTGGCTCGCACCGTGGAGATGGTCGGGAGACGTTACCGGTGGCCAGGCGTTCTACAGATGTCCGGGAATATGTCAGCGTGTGACGTCAGCGCACGAAATAAAGCTCCCCAAGCACACTCTGAACGTCTGCCTCAGCCCCTCCTGTTTCTTAATCGCCTTTGGTCCCACAGCTCCGTGGATGTTTTTCACTGGTCTTCTGGTATCCCGGGGAAATAATGATGGTCATAGACCGATACTACTTCACAAACTACCATCAGTTTTAGAGGCCACCAAACTCACGTAACAGCACATCTTCAAGATACACAGTTTCCCCCAGGACGTTGTCTCCAATTGAAGCCACCCGGTTACTTATAGGTTTTCGAAGGTTTTCTTTCTGATCTCATTGTTTCCCCTGAGACTCTGTCGTCCGGGTGGCATCCGCAAACCAATACGCAAGCGGCGAGGATGAAACAGGACCTAGGAAGAACACTCATGTGGCTGGGTTCCGGATACCTTACCACCTGAAGTGACAACCTGTTCTGGGCGGAGCTTGCGCACAAAGCACTTCAGCGTTTATCTATTAGGATTTATCCTTACAAATGCCACTTTGGGTACCGTCCTCGATTTTCCCTGAACAAGCTGCGGAGATGAGGGTTCTATCAGCGGACCCACTAGTTTAGATATGTCAGCAGTAATGGGTTAAGGTGAGAGAGGCGTTGTTGGTCAATTTGCCTCCACAATATGACCAGGTCAAATTGCCGGAAAAGACAGGAATCAGCAAGTCCCCCCGTTCAGCCATGTGATGCATCTTTTCTGATTGAGATTGTGCAGGGATGTTGTGTCAATCTGAACCGACTGGGGTCTGTGAAGGGAAGAAATCAAGGATCCACTTGCACAAGAAGTCACTGATGCCGAAGTCATAAAACCTATTAAGTAGTTCTGATGTCATGACAGTATTGAATCTCGACCTGTAGTCGATAACGAACACCCTCACGTTTATCACTGTAGATATCTATTTCTTTAGCGATTCAGTGCTGTTAAGACCCCTACGGTCCTTCGGCTCGAGCCGCCCCAAGAGCCCCTATTAATCCTAACCTAATCACGATACAATTTCATGTAACTTTCGCTTTGGCTAACGGGTTAATATATGGCGTGATAGCCCCTGGCCCGTCCAAACTTAAGAAATCTCGTTTGGATGGATGCAGCACGAAGTGTCCCCTGTTACAAATCAGTACCCCGAAGTAACAAACAGTACCCAATATGCCAATAACGATTAAGCTTTAAAATTCTTACTTTGGCTACGTCGTTAGTAAAGAGAACGAAAAAACAGAAAAAGGGTCTAATCGTATGAAACAGTCAATTGCACAATGTTGGAGCTCACTGATAATCCGATCGTCCACCATCGACATCGTGAGATCGTCACTGCCCTTCAGACCGTCGCTCCAAGGCCACTCCGTCCGACGGCCTACCCATTCTCTCAGCTGGCGTCTACTCTCCTCATCTTTCCCAGGCAAAATACCGCGAAAATCTCTCTTCCAGATTCACAAGAATGAACAACAGCATTCCAAACTGCGTTATGTCTAGTCATAACCCAAGCATTGCTGCTGCAGAGAAACCATAACATTTGCAGTGAAATTTTACAGCATCTTACATTTATAATGACCTATCAGCCTACCAGGTACGTCTTTGGATTGGAGGAAACCGGGAAAAATCCACGTATTCCAACGCCAAACCTCGCTGGAATTGAACTCAAAAAAATCGAAACACCCGCAGCTGAATAGCGTCGCCCTAACTGATACACTAACGGGGCAGGAATGGCAGCTTAACCTTCCGGGTTTCCGTTGTTTTAGACGAGCGGGAGGGAGTAAAGGAAGAGGGGTGGCGTTCCGAGCAGAGAAAATGTCACGGGAGTTCTCAGTCAGAACAGACTGGAGAACTCGTCTGGTGAGGTGTTTTGGGTCTTCATAGCTCCATTCGGCGGAGACATAGGCTTCCCAGGATATAGAACCTGTTCACATCCGATGTGTCCCATTGACTGGTTGGACCTCCTGTGCCGTCTGCACCACTATTCTCTTCCCTTTCGGCTGGGGAATCACTTTCATTGTCGAGAACTTTGAATTAAGCTGATTGTACGTCGGGAAATACCAATATTTAAAACACTTACACCACCGGAGGGGGTGGGGTGACTGGCAGAGTTTCTTTAAGGCATTTGGCAGAGATTTAGAGCGTTAAAGGCGACTCCTTTACTTGCATTTTCGGAAGCAGCTCCATTTTCATCTTTAATATCTCTATTTTTCCTTTTCAGGGTTCTTTTGAAGACCCTGTTCTGGAGTTACACACTGACTTCGGTTCTTTGCTGGAATGAAACCCTCTCTCGGGGATTAACAACTGGGAGTTGTTCGGCACGCCAAGGGCCCGGCCAAATAACTCCGTTCGCTTTTGGAGGACCGAGCTTTCGTGGCTCTGGAAGCAGGTGGATTGGAGGTCGGTGTCCGGGCAGTAGACTGGTGTGTCGTGGGAGATGGAAGATCTAAGGCTGTGTGCCCGCAGACCCGAGATCTTTGAGCATAGAGTTCGGAAAAAGCGACACAACGGACTTTTAGCATGGTAAACCTGCGAGTTGTTTTTTTATGTCTCCCCTCTCGCTGTCAAAAGGAGACATTTCATTCTTTGTTATCAGGGAGAGAGGAAGACTGCGGTATATCGAATGACAGGCAAACATATAGTCTTTGGAGTAGCACAAGTCTGTGATTTTGCCGTTGCTTTGCTCACGCTGGCGTGCCAGGTAGCGGGTGCCGATGTTTTTTTTTTGCCGGTGGGTTTATAGCTATTGTTGCTTGCTGCCGATTACGCACGGGAGGGAGGGAAGTTGAGGGGGGGGGGGAAAGACTTTGGGATTTAACATTTAATTGTCGTCCATTCTTTGGGGGCACTCCTCTGCTTTCGAGAATGGCTGCGAAGAAAAAACATTTCAGGATTTATTTTGTATATATATCTTTGATATTAAATTCGCCCTTGAAAACTTTGAATTATATGAGGCGAGTTTGGTTGGAATAGATTGCTTCGTCCTAGCTTCCCCAAAACAGAATGCCAAAACTCTAGAATCTGGAAATGTTTCCCCCTCAGAGCTCTTCTTTGTCATTGAAGGAGATCGGTAATAATGGTAGCTCTTCTGTGGCATGGTTACATATTGAGCAATCTGTCACGGTGGTCCCGTTTGCATCTCCATTCACCATCTACAGGAACGTGTTATAGGACCTCCCACCACATATCAGCGTTATCGCATCTGCTACCGACATCCACCAGTTTGCCAGTCTGCTGGTAGGGAGACACACACTGTCTCTCTCCTGATTAATTATTGGGTATTTAGATATAAAATAGACTTGTTATCAAAAGCAACAACTTTTGGATTGCTCCCCAAATTTTCCAGTCTTCCAAAATACGATTTCCAGCTTTCCAATATAACTATCCACCAACGAGCAATTTTCACAAATACCTTTTCCCTCTGAAATTTGGGATTATTATAGCCGGAATAAAGAGTCACAGATTTCCATTATTTTAAACTGGTTTCCACCTGGCCACTGTGGAAACTGGGTGTCTCTCTAAAACCAATTCCATGGAAGCAGATGAAATAACAAACCTAAAATGCAGAGGACTTGTCTTCCTTCAGAACCTTCCTATATAACAGCAAAACTTGAAATAAACAGTCAAATCTCAGACTGAAGAGCGCTACCACGTCTTCAAAGAACAAAGGAATAATGATAAAAAGGACTGCTTGGTGATGGCTCTATATGCAGTCACACAACTTCTTAAAAAATGATACAACTTTCTAGAAAGTAGCTCCTGGAAAATCACTTTAGAGTTGCAACTTATTTAAACTGATCATCCTTACCTCTGAAGGTACGATTAATTCAAACTTCCTCCCAATAGCGATTGAGGAAACATATTGGGACACAGTCTCTCGCATGTGGCCACACCTCATGCAACATTTCAAAGCTACAAACCATTCACATTTTAGAAACCATTTCAGAAAATATCTTGCTCTTAAATAGTAACCTACCATCAGACAAACTGAGGAACTGTGTTGCTATAATATTTAAAACAGAGAAATGCTGGAAGTTACACGTCATGCACAGGTAAGCAACTTTCAACACGTTTAATGCACGGTATACCCACAATAACAAATATTCGAACATATTGTGTCCATTCTATACATCTATCCACTGATCTATGTTAGGATTCAGTTTAGGTGAACTGTTTGCAAAACACTTCCAGGAATAATGACCCGCAGCACCAGAACTGCTGAACCCTAAACGCGGTAGAGTATTTCGATTTTGATTTCCTGCCCCGGCTCATCCATCTCTTTTAGTTGTATGAATGGGATGGTCGTGAATTCTTCTTGACAGGAAAATGATTTGTGTGCTTGAATGATGGTTGAAGTACAGAGATAAATCAATTAAATAATGCTTTCTGCTACAGATCTTACGCTGCTATTTGAGAATACAGGAAGTGTGTAACTGGGACGTGCATGTTGTGAATGAGAGAATTAGAGATTTTAGGAAACTTAGAATGTATACCGACATATGTTTTTGCTAATAGTTCAGCTTTTTCAGAATCAATAGCTGTAAACTCTGCACCACACAAAACCGATTATGTATCAAGTATCTAGCGCCCACTATTTTCTCTATCACCACAAAATTTCCATAGCTGGCTCTCTTTCTCAGTGCATTCGCGGTATGTTGCGTGCCCCTCTCACTACTTCTCTAACTATAGCTTGAACTGTTTTATATTGTATGAAAGATGAACAGGAGTAACACTGCTCGTTCCTCACGTTCACAGCTCTTTTACATTCACCTGTCCACCAGGGATCCTCTTTCCTTTTATTATCTGGGAATTTATATCTTAGCAAATTGAGTTGAGTATCGAGTACAAGGTATTTGCACAGCCTAACTCTTAACCTCTAATGCAAGATGACCAGGAAATCAAAAATGCTAGAAAAACCCAGCAGGTCAGGCAGCATCTATGGAAAAGAGGAAAGTGTGGACGTTTCGGGTCTGATAAAGGTTCTCGGCCAAAACGTCAACTGTTTACTCTTTTCCATAGATGCAAACTGGCCTGCAGAGTTCCTGCAGCGTTTCGTGTCCGTTGCTCGGTTTATCCTGCCCCAGCAATAACTCATCTGCTGAGTATATCCAGTACTGCAGGCTTGTGTCTCTGCGGAAACGCTGCAAAGGAAGTAACAACCATTGACTGAGTCACACTGATATCAAAGGTTTAGACAGCAGATTCCGCACAGCTGATGTGTGTAGTCGTGATCGTATAGTGGTCAGTACTCTGCGTCGTGGCCGGAGCAACCCCAGCTCGAATCCGAGTTACGTCAAGCCGGTGGCTACGTATTTAACCTTCTGCAGGCCACTCAAGTTGTAAACGCTCTTCTGTTTGCTGAATTTCCGTCCGTCCCTTCCCTCAGAAAGTTGTGTCGCCTCTGTTAACAGCAGTTTTACCCTGGACATATTGCTGCTCGCACGACTTCATCTGACACTATTTGGTGAATGTAGAGCTGAAGCTTCTCGATAGATCAGCAAACAGAGTATAAACGGGCTATGATCGACCACTGGGACTGCGGAATGCAAGGGGCAGAAAGAGCCGCATTTCCTCAGAAAGAGCAGAGGATCTCCGCTCTCTGATCCAGGCACTGGCAGAGGAGAGGTGCCGTTCACCCAGCTGCTGTATCTGTGAGTCGCCTGCCGCTGACTCCTTTTATTAAACGACACCGTGCTGATGCGGCACTGATCCAGGACATCCTTCTTCCCCAACTTGGTTAATGTTTTATTAGGGCGGGGGTGCAAAGAGTTAACACCGACTTATAAACATTTTTTGATTCTCTTCGAAATTGTAACTCATTTCGTTTCTCACAGTCACTGATATAAAATGTTCAGACTTGAGACTGAAAACAAACTTAGTTTGGGCTGGTCCCAAATAGTCTCAAAGTACAGGTCAAAGTGGTGTCATAATCAAAGTACGGGGCCGACCCACTGAAGTTATTAGATTTATATTTGTACTTCGGAAGAAAGGAAATGAAATAATATTTAGTTATCTACATGTGTCGTCCTTTCTAAGCGAAGTTGACCATAGCCCGTCATATTTAAGATTGCTGAGGACACACTATCATTATCTGGATCAAAAATGGCGATGAATCAGCAGATTGGAGGGAGATTCAAAATATGGCTGAGTGGTGCTAAACCTTACTCAATGTCGGCAGGAACGAGGAGATGATTATTTACTTCAGCCAGGAGAAACTAAGGAGGTCTAAGAACCTGCCTTCATCCGAGTATCAAAGGTGGAAAAGGTCACTATCTTTAAATTCCTCGGTATTACCATTTGACAGGGTCTGACCATGGTCCAGACGTGTGAACAACATAACACTGAAAGCAGCGCAGCGCCTCTACTTCCCTAGAAGTTTCCGAAGAGTCGTCATGCCATCTAAAACTGCCAGAAACATCTATAGATGTGTAGTTGCAGCTCTGCTTGATATAGAAACACTGGTACACTTGAACGGAAAATCCTACCGAAGCTTGTGGATGCAGCCTAGTACATCATGGTTATGGACTCCCCACCGTTGAGCATATCTACACGGGCGCTGTTCTAGGAAAGCAGCATCCATTATCAAAGGACTCACCACCCAGACCACGTTTCTTGTCGCTGCTGAGAACAGGGAGAAAGTCCTGGACCATAGAACCCTCATCACCACTTCCAAGAACCGTTATTACTCCTCAGCCAGCAGTCTCAGAGGAGTGGTCGTGGGTTCATTCCGTGACATCCTAGATATGGACATGATCAGAGTCTGTCCCCATCACTACCCGGATTGACCTGGGCCCCTGCTGCCGGCGGTAGAAACTGGTGGTCATGTCATGCCTCAGTTTGGCCACCTGGAGCGCCAGAATCCGCTGCCCTGCAATTAGTGTGTGATTATTTTGACATGTGTCTAGTTTTAGTTATCAGTGCACCTGTATCTTCTTTCTCTATTAAAATAGGCTTTGTTCCGTTCGAATTTGCTCAGTCTTGAGCACGTGTCACCAGGGTCTAGTTCACTTCTATTCTCGTCTCTGGTCTTCTCTACACTTGGGTCCACCCAGTCAACGTCTCTTCAGGCAATCTACTGGCCAAAGATACGTACTTCACGGAAACTTCCCTGGCTCAAACACAGTCCGGCAACCATAACAAAATAGAGAACCATAGACCACTCACTCTTTCTTCATAAGATGTGATCTGACATCTGAGCAGCATCCTGCAAATCTGCTCTTCACTTTCACAAAAATTTCAGCATCCTTCGCAAATAGACCTAAACATAATTCTCCAAGCATAGTCTGACCGAATTTAACAGAATCGGTCTAATCCGATCATAATTTAACGTATTTTATCAGGTCACCCCTCAGCCTTCGACGTTGTAGAGCACATAACGCACGTTTGATCCAACTGTTGGTTATAGCAGATCGATGCAAAATCCAAGTGACGCTCCTCTGCGTTCCTTAATGGTGACCAGAACTGCGTACAACGCTCCATTTGTGGCCTAACCAACACATTGTGCATGTGCAACATGACTTGTTAACTTCATCACATAGTCCAGACTGTTGAAGACAGGTATTCTGTCTCCCTTCTTTACCAGCCTACTTACTTCAGGATTTCATTCAGGCTTATGGAAATATTCTTAGCAGCGTGGCGGAACAAGAGAGACTGCATAGTTTGGGAATGTTTTCCCTGAGATGTGAAAAAGAACAATGAGCACTGCAGGCAACACAGTAACAGGCTTTCCAGCACTCGTTTCTGCCGAATATAATTCGAAACGAATCTGATCACCCCTGCTTCTCAGAGATGCACGTTCTTCCATTCCCTGTATATTCATGCGCCTGGTTAAAGGATCCTCGGGTGCTAACCAGCATCTCTCCTGTCAGTGTGCGCCAGACATCTGTTACTCTCTGTGTGAAGGACATTTGCCCTTCGCTTCCTCTTTAACATTTGTCTCACCTCACCTTAAATATTAGAGTTAACTTTGTTTTCCAGATTAGCTTTTCCACATATTGTTTTCCACATACACGGTGCGACATCGAAACATATGATGCAATGAGGAAATGTGTCCTAAATGTGTAAGCACTCACCTGCCGTGACTCGGATTCGAACCGAGGTTGCTGCGGCCACAACGCAGAGTACTAACCACTATACGATCACGGCCAAACACCGGCTATGCGGTTTATGCTGCCAAATCCTCTGATACCGGTGCGACTCAATGACTGCAACTACCTTTGCGGCGTTTCCGCGGAGTCACAAGTGTAAAGTACTGGAAATTATCAACAGATCACCAGTAGCTATGGCTGGAGAAACAGAGTTTACGTTTCACTTACAAAACACGTCCGCAGAACTGACAAGGTGACAAAAGAAATTTATGAATTTATGAGATACCTCTGGCAGGGAAGAATCTGGTTGACCATTGCGGAAAAATAACAAGCAGCTGGACGAACTCAGCGGGCTTGTACAGACAATGGAAAGGACATTTCCTGTATCAGGTCTGTGGCCATTGAAACTATCCGTAAACAAATGTTCAATGCTTATTGAGTGAATGGGAGCTGTTACTGGGGAAGGACAAAGGATAAATTAAATTATAAATAGCACAGAGAGTGAGGACTCCGTGTTAACGATAGAACCTGTGGGGCATTTTGCAGACCAAATGTTAAAACTTTGGAACAGTTTCGAGAGGATGCGGCTGAAACAAGTAAATTCTGCTGGAGTCGTTTTGGGCTGGACTAACAAATGCAAAAAGAAATTCCCCCAAGTGGAAACTAAGCATCTCTCTAGATACCCACCAACTGCCCCCTAGTGTTTACCTCCGTCTCTATTTACCGCCCAGGAATTAAAAAAAAATCAAAACCAGACGCCCTGCCTCTGCAAATCAAACACTTATCGGGGATGCGACGCAATGCATTTTTAAAATAGTAAACCACCGAGTTGCTTGTTATGCCTCCCCTTTCGGGGTAAAGCGCAGACATCTTCCCCCGTTATGTTCAATTCCAGGTGAACGAAGTAGTCATTTGGAGTACTGCAAGTCTGTGTCTTTGCTATTGCTGTGCTCACGGTGCAGTTCTAAGTGGCGGGTGCAGATGCTTTTTTTTGCCAGTGGGGGGAGGGAGATTGGTGCTTGCTGCCGCTTACGCGCGGGAGAGAGGGGAGCTGGAGGTTTGAGGGAACTTTGACGCTATAATATTTAACTATCATATTAACAAATATTCCAACATATTGTGTCCTTTTTGTAACTCTAACCTTTGATCTATGTTAGGATTCAGATTAAATGAACTGTTTGCTGTACAGTTCCGGGCATAACGACCCCCATTACAAGAACTGCTGTACACTGAACGCGGTAGAGTATATCGCATTCCGATTTTCATGTCCTGCCTCGGCTCCTCTATCTCTACGAATGGAACGGTGGTGAAATCCACTTGGAAGAAATGTGATTGGTGCGCATGAATAATGGTTGAAGTACAGCTTTGGCTGTTATTTGAGTAGTTAGGAAATGTGAATAACTGTGACGTGCATAATAATATAAAATCTTGCTGAATGTAAATAACTTAGAATGTAAGAGTTGTGAATGAGTGGTATGGAGATTTTAAGAAACTTAGGAAGTACACCGACATATGATTTTGCTAATGGTTCAGCTTTTCCAAATCAGTAATTGCAAACCTGTCTCCACCATACAAAACCGATTATGTATCAAGTTTCTAACGCTCCCTAATTTCTGTATCACCCCAAACTTTCCATAGCTGACTCTCTTTCCCAGTGCATTCACGGTATGTTCCGTGGCGCATTTTTCTTGACCCGGACACCACTTTTCTAACTATAGTTTGAACTGTTTTTTTATTGTATGAAAGATGAACAGGAGTAAAACTGCCGAACGTCCCTCCCCTTCACAGCTCTTTTACATTCACCCGTCCACCAGGCAACAGCTCTCCTTTTATTATCTGAAAGTTATCTCTTAGCAATTGAGTTGTGTACCGAGCACAAGGTATTACGACATAACTCTTATCCTCTAAATCAAGATGACCAGGAACACACATGAAATGCTGAAAAAAACAGCATTCCAGGCAGCATCTATGGAAATGAGTAGACACTGGACGTTTCTGGCCTGATGAAGGGTGTCGGCCCGAGGCGTTGACTCTGTTTCTCCTGTTGCACCTGCTGAGTATTTCCAGTACATGGTGCTTGTGTCTTTGCGGAAACGCCGCAAAGGCAGTAACAGCCATTGACCGAGTCGCACCGGTATCAGAGATGTAGACAGCAGATTCCGCACCGCTGATATGCGTGGCCGTGATCGTATAGTGGTTAGTACTCTGCGTTGTGGTCGCAGCAACCACGATTCGAATCCGAGTTACGGCAGGAGGATGTTTATACATTTAGGATTCAGCAGTTCATGCAAATTAGAAGCGCTCTTCTTTTTGCTGAGTTTCTGTCCGTCGCTTCCCTCAGGAAGTTGTGTCTCCTCTGTTACCAGTAGTTTTGCCCTGGTCACTTTGCCGCTCGCACGAGTACACCTGAAACTTCTCGATAGATCAGCAAGCTCAGAATATAAACGGGCTATGATCGACCCCTGGGACCGCAGAATGCAAAGGGCAGAAAGAGCCCCATTGCCGCTGCAACAGATCCAGGCACAGGCAGAGGAGTGGTGCCGTTCCCCCAGCTACTGTGCCTGTAAGTCGCCTGCCGCTGACACCTTTTATTAAATGGCACCCTGCTGATCAAGGACGCGCTTCATCGCCAACTTGGTTAATGTTTTATTGGGGGAAGGGTGCGAGTTAACACCGACTGATAAAGATTTTTTTTTATTCTCTTCGATATTATTACTCAATTCGTTTCGCACCGTCACTGATTTAAAATGCTCAGACTTGAGATTGAAAGCAAACTCAGATTGGACTGGGCCCAAATAGTCTCAAAGTGCAGGTCAAAGAGATGTTCATGATCAAAGATCAAAGGGCCGAGCAACGAAAGTTATTGTATTTATATTTGTACTTCTGCAGAAAGAAAATGATATAATGCTTGGTTATCCACATGTCTCATCCTTTCTAAGTCGCCCATAGCCCGTCATATTTAAGTTTGATGAGGACACACTGTCGTTAGCCGAATCAAAGATGGCGCTGAGTCAGCACATTGGAAGGAGACTGAAAATCTGGCTGAGTGGTGTGACATCTTACTCAGTGTTGTCTTCTACATATACGGTTCGACGTCGAAGCATACGGGGAAATGCGTCCTTTGCATCAGCCGAGCACTAACGCAAGTAGAGGACATGCAGGGCACCCGCCATTATTCCCTTGCTTTCGGCTACAATATAGTATACTCACATCTTACTAACCCTAACCCGCACATCTTTGCAATGTGGGAGGAAACCGGAACAATCGTAGGAAACCCAGGCAGTCCTGGGGAGAACGGACGAACAGCTTACAAACCGCCGTGGTATTCGACGGCGATCGGTGATCGGTGAGGAATTGTGCTTAAAGTCGCGCTGTTGTGCAGCTATTTTTCATCTTATATTTGCCATTTCCACACTAGCGGAATAGTTATGTATTGGTCCGGATTGGGTTCCCCTTAAATTTACATTGTTTGTGTTACGATCCGGACCGTTGACTCCTTGTTTCCCTTTAATTCCCTGTTTTCCAGTATCCCTCGGGCTGAATGATTAAAGGCAATTTACTCTAGACCGAACCGGCAGTTTGTAACTCTCCAGCTTCAGCCGTTCGGGGCGAGAGCGTTATGCACCAAAGCTAGTGCGAGCCAAAGTCATCTAGCTGAAGCCAAATAAGTTTCTTGCCGTAGCAAGCCAAGTCTCCTCCCGAAACAAGTTCCATCAAGCCACCTTCCCTTGCCAGAGCGGGTCCGGCAAGGTTAATCCGCCAGGGTAAGTCAGGAGCTCACCGCTGCTTGGAGGAAACTTGTGCCCAGTTATAGTTATAGTATCGTTATCATTGTGTGGTTCCGTATCTGTGTCCTGTGTTCAAAAGAGTTCCCGGTTCTGTACCCTAGAAGGGTCCTGACCCTGTGTTCAAGAAGAATTCCGACTCCGTCCTGTGTCTAAAGAGGATTCCCGGCTCATTGTTTAATGTCCTGTGCCTGAGTCTGTCCCATAAATAAGAAGAGTCCCGGCTCCATGCCCTGTGTCTAAGGAGGGGTCCAGGCTCAGTTTTCCATGTTTTGTGTTTGAGTATCAAGTCCGAGATCCGAGGTTCTAATGTCAAGTCCGAGCTCCGAGATTCTAATGTCAAGTCCGAGCTCCGAGGTTCTAATGTCAAGTCCGAGCTCCGAGGTTCTAATGTCAAGTCCGAGCTCCGAGGTTCTAATGTCAAGTCCGAGCTCCGAGGTTCTAATGTCAAGTCCGAGCTCCGAGGTTCTAATGTCAAGTCCGTGCTCCGAGGTTCTAATGTCAAGTCCGTGCTCCGAGGTTCTAATGTCAAGTCCGAGCTCCGAGGTTCTAATGTCAAGTCCGAGCTCCGAGGTTCTAATGTCAAGTCCGAGCTCCGAGGTTCTAATGTCAAGTCCGAGCTCCGAGGTTCTAATGTCAAGTCCGAGCTCCGAGGTTCTAATGTCAAGTCCGAGCTCCGAGGTTCTAATGTCAAGTCCGAGCTCCGAGGTTCTAATGTCAAGTCCGTGCTCCGAGGTTCTAATGTCAAGTCCGAGCTCCGAGGTTCTACTGTCAAGTCCGAGCTCCGAGGTTCTAATGTCAAGTCCGAGCTCCGAGGTTCTAATGTCAAGTCCGAGCTCCGAGATTCCAATGTCAAGTCCGAGCTCCGAGGTTCCAATGTCAAGTCCGAGCTCCGAGGTTCTAATGTCAAGTCCGAGATCCGAGGTTCTAATGTCAAGTCCGAGCTCCGAGGTTCTAATGTCAAGTCCGAGTTCCGAGATTCCAATGTCAAGTCCGAGCTCCGAGGTTCTAATGTCAAGTCCGAGTTCCGAGATTCCAATGTCAAGTCCGAGCTCCGAGGTTCTAATGTCAAGTCCGAGTTCCGAGATTCCAATGTCAAGTCCGAGCTCCGAGGTTCTACTGTCAAGTCCGAGCTCCGAGGTTCTAATGTCAAGTCCGAGCTCCGAGATTCTAATGTCAAGTCCGAGCTCCGAGGTTCCAATGTCAAGTCCGAGCTCCGAGGTTCTAATGTCAAGTCCGAGATCCGAGGTTCTAATGTCAAGTCCGAGCTCCGAGGTTCTAATGTCAAGTCCGAATTCCGAGATTCCAATGTCAAGTCCGAGCTCCGAGGTTCTAATGTCAAGTCCGAGTTCCGAGATTCCAATGTCAAGTCCGAGCTCCGAGGTTCTAATGTCAAGTCCGAGCTCCGAGGTTCTAATGTCAAGTCCGAGCTCCGAGGTTCTAATGTCAAGTCCGAGCTCCGAGGTTCTAATGTCAAGTCCGAGCTCCGAGATTCCAATGTCAAGTCCGAGCTCCGAGGTTCCAATGTCAAGTCCGAGCTCCGAGGTTCTAATGTCAGGTCCGTGCTCCGAGGTGCTAATGTCAAGTCCGAGCTCCGAGGTTCTAGTGTCAAGTCCGAGCTCCGAGGTTCTAATGTCAAGTCCGAGCTCCGAGGTTCTAATGTCAAGTCCGAGCTCAGAGATTCCAATGTCAAGTCCGAGCTCCGAAGTTCTAATGTCAAGTCCGAGATCCGAGGTTCTAATGTCAAGTCCGAGCTCCGAGGTTCTAATGTCAAGTCCGAGTTCCGAGATTCCAATGTCAAGTCCGAGCTCCGAGGTTCTAATGTCAAGTCCGAGTTCCGAGATTCCAATGTCAAGTCCGAGCTCCGAGGTTCTAATGTCAAGTCCGAGCTCCGAGGTCCAAGTATCAAGCCCTGGCTCTGAGGTTCCAATATCAAGTCCTGGTTCTTGTGTTTAAGTATCAAGTAAAAGCTCAGATGTTCAAGAATCAAATCAGGCTCCGAGGTCCGTGTTCTGAGTCCTGGCTCCGAGATTCCAGTATCAAGTCCAATCTCCGAAGTCCAAGTATGAAGTTCTTGCTCAGATGTTCGGGTATCAAGTCCTGACTCCGTGGTTCCGGTATCAAGACCTGGCTCCGACGTTCCAGTATCAAGTCCAAGCTCTGGTGTTCAAGTATCAAGTCCAAAAGGTCTGGTGTTCAAATATCAAGTCAGGCTCCGAGGTTCGTGTTCCGATTCCTGGCTCCGATCCTCAAGCTCCGAATCCTGGCTCCGATCCTCAAGCTCCGAATGCTGGCTCCGATCCCCGAACTCCAAGTCCTAGCCCAGACACTGAGTTCCGGCCTAGTCCAGGGCCTGAGTCCTTGTCCATTACACCTATTCCCGTTTCTGCTGTGCTCTCCTTGATTTCTCTCTGTTCTGTCCTTGCGTCACAGCTCTCCTTGTAACTAGTAATAAATTCTATTTGGTTAACCCCACAAAACAGAGCTTTGTGTCCTGTATTTGGGTCCTCCCCCAGCACCCGGGCCCCCACATTGTGACAAATTACGATTGTCTATGCATCTATGCCTCACATAATACTACATATATTTGCAGAGTTTGACCTGGTGGATGCTTATATCTTCATGAGGGTTATAGATAGCACAGTTATATTTCCAAAGCAATAGAAACAAACTGTTTAAGTATATCTAGCATAAAACTCGGCATCATATGTTTAAGGCAATGGAAATTTCCATCTCCTGAACGCCGCACAGGGCAGAGCGGACTGATTGACAGACAGCCTATCACTAATATTCTCTGACGACCACCGACCTACAGTAGCAGCAATTTTTACCATCCATTAGAGTGAACAGCAACATTAGATAAAGCGTTCTTAGACAGCTCTTTGTAACCCAAACACTTCCAGCAGATAGAGCAATAAAGGCTGCAAGCAGCAAGGAACAATTTGGTCGAGAAGCTGCTCTCTAAGCCACACCATATTCTAACCTGGAAATATATCGCTATTCCAACTTGGCTGGGTGAATAAGTTCACAGGAACTGCCTACGCAAAGACACTGCGAATATAGGGAAAATATAGTCACCCCCACCTTTCCAACGACTATTGTTGTTTGTCATTTGGTTTATCGGGCACTATTCTTGCAGCTCTGAGGCATTTTGAACGTTTTTTTATGAGTCTGATTTGCCAGCTGAAGGCCGCTACGCCACCGACCGGCTTTTGGGGGTGTGGGAAAGAGCAATTAATTGTCGGTTCGAGTTGCGAAATGTCATATCTGGAATGTGTAAGCTCTGAATGTAGCAAGATTTAAAGAGGATCTGCAAGTTTTAAACACAGAAAGGGTCATAGATGTACGGAACAGGAGATCAGAGGATGCGGCAGAGGCGTGTACAAATAGAATGTTTACAAGCCATCTGGTCAAGTGTTTGGACAGGAAAGTTTCAAAGGATGTATCCCAAATGCATGTAAATTGGATTATCACTGGTGATAGATTAATCCGAATTCTGTGTTCTCAGCCCTTCGTCTCTAATTCGGTTCCGGGTCGGGGGCAGGTACCGACTTCCGATTCCGGAAATCGTCCGAAGACTGAATAGAGAAAATTGTATTATTTTATTTAAGAAAGAATATTTATATCAGGGTGTAATATCACTGCAGAGAGTACAGAGAAGATGCGCCAGTATGTTGCTTGAGCTGAATTGTTTGAGTTATGAGAAGAGACCTGAGAGGGTGGGACACGATTCGGAAGGTCATGACTGCGCCGTATAGAATGATGAACTACACAGATTGAGTCGGATGCAAAAAAGAGTAACCCTATATCGGGGGAAGCTAAAACAGTGATTTATGTAGGAAGTGAAATGATTAAGGGAATCGGAGTGGGATTTTTCTCACCAAGAAACTTTTGCATTACCAGCATAAAATAGCCCAAGAAAAAATTGAAAGCATAATAAATGACAGCATTCAATTGTCCATACGGGCACGTGAGTCTAGTAGGCTTAGAAGGTCATGAACATGTGTTGGAAGAAAGGATTGCTACATACAGAAATTTATTGGTCAACGTGAATGTGCTAGAACGAATGTCTTGTTTCCATGTTAGAAGAGTGGGTTGAAAGATGGCAGATGGAGTTTAATGCTGATAAGAGTGAGGTGCTACATTTTGGCAGGAATAATATGACATACATGGTAAATGGTAGGGCATTGCAGAATGCAGTAGAACAGAGTGATCTATGAATTATGGTGCATAGTTCCCTGAAGGTGGAATCTCATGTGGATAGGGTGCTGAAGAAAGTTTTTGGTATGCTGGCCTGTATAAATCAGAGCATTGAATATAGGTGTTAGGATGTAATTTTTTAAATTCCACAAAGCATTGGTGAGGCCAAATTTGAAGTATTGTGCACAGTTCCGGTCACCGAATTATAGGAGAAATGTCAACAAAATAGAGAGAGTACAGAAGAGATTTATTAGAATGTTAACTGGGTTTCAGCACCTAAGTTGCAGGGAAAGGTTGAACAAGTTAGTTCTTTATTCTGTGAAGCGTAGAAGGTTGAGGTGGGACTTGATTGAGGTATTTAAAATTATGAAGGGTATAGATAGTGTTGACATAGATAGGCTTTTTCCATCTAGAGTAGGGAAAATTCAAACAAGAGGACATGAGTTGTGAGTTAAGGGGCAAAAGATTAGGGGTAACACGAGGGGGAATTTCTTTACTCAGAGAGTGGTAGCTTTGTGGAACCAGCTTCCAGAAGAAGTGGTAGAGGCAGGTTCGATATTGTCATTAAAAAATGGATAGGTATATGGACAGGAAAGGAATGGAGGGTTATGGGCTGAGTGCAGGTCGGTGGGACTAGCTGAGAGTAAGCGTTCGTCACGGACTAGAAAGACCGAGATAGCCTTTTTTCCGTGCTGAAATTGTTATGTAGTTATATGGTTATACGATATTCGACGCCATGACTTCATATTAACCCATATCAGAACGGAATACCTAACTGAAATGAAATGACTTTTCTCTTTCATCCTTCACATATATGACGAGTAAAAATCTTTGTTACGTCTCCATCTAAATGTGCCATGTGCAATCTTGGTAAATTATAATAATGTATAATAAATTGAACTGTCAATGTAATATAGATTACAGTCAAATCAGAGTGAGTTCATCAGTCTGATGGCCTGGTGGAAGAAGCTGTCTCGGAGACTGTTTTACCTGGCGTTTATGCTCCAGTACCGCTTCTGGGATGTAGCAGTTGGAATAGATTGTGGTTGCGTGAACTGGGTCCGCAATGATCCTACCTGAGCTTTTTACACAACTGCCTTTATAAATGTATTGAATCATGGGAAGTTCACAACTACAGATGCGTTGGGCTATCAACAACACTCTGTCCGCACCAGTCCTACAATTAACGGAGGTACAGTTCCCATTGCAGGCTGTGATGCAGCCAGTCAGTACTCTCTCAGTTGTGCCCCTCTAGAAAATTCTTAGGAGTTGGGGGTCATACCAAACTTCCGCAGACGTCTGAGATGAAAGAAGTGCTGTTGTGCCTTTTTCACCACACCGCCGGTGTGTAAAAAACCACATGAGGTCCTCGGTGATATAGATGCCGAGGAACTTGAAGCCGTTTACCCTCTCAACCCCAAATACGTTGATGTCAATAGTGGTTAGCTCGTCTCCGTCCCTCCTGTAATCCACAACCAGCTCCTTTGATTTTGCGACATTAAGGGAAAGGTTATTTTCTTGACACCACTATGTCAGAGACATTACTTCTTCGCTGTAGGCAACCTCGTTATTGTTTAAAATAAGGCCAGTCAAGGTACTGTCGTCGGCAAATTGAATTAGCAGATTGGATCTGTGGGTGGCGATACAGTCATGGGTATACAGGGAGTATAGTAGGAGAATCAGTCCGCAACCCTGAGGGGCTCCTGTATTGAGAGTCAAAGTGTTGGAGGTAAAGGAGCCAACACTTACGATCTGCTGGCGATCTGACAGGAAGTCCAGGATGCAGCTGCACAAGGCAGTGTCAGGACCGAGGTCTGTGAGCTTCTGTCGAGCCTGGATGGAATTATGCTGTTGAATGCTGAACTGTATTCCAAATGCCATCTTTCAAATATGTGGGGAGCATTCTCTCTGAGGTTAGAGGCATGGACAACGACATCCAGAGCCGCATTAAACAAACCAGGTGCCAGCGATTGAGAGACATTGGGATAGATTGGGAATCTAGTGTTGGGATTAAGGACCAATTAGTGAGGACAGGGAAAATGTGGGAAATGCCAGCCAGGACCATGACACGACCAGAATTGAGCACAGTAATGTACTCCATGTGGGGTCTGACTAGCACTGAGTGCAGTTTCTCATAACCAAACATATTTAAGATTGCTTAGGACACCACTCTTTTTTCACTGCTGCCATCAGGTGCAATGTACCTGAGAAGCCTCAGGAAATAAAATAATATTAACTCATATATCCACTAGACTCATCCTTACCTTCTCATTGACTAGATGCAGTTCTCCATAACTAGACATATTTATGTTTGCTGACTACCTCACTATCGTTGACCGGATCAAACTTGGTGATGCAACTGCACTTAGAAGTGGGACTGAAAATCTGGCTGACTGGTGCACCAACAAAACCGCTCACTGAACGGCAGCAAGACTAATGTCTTCGGGAGTTCTTCCTTACAGACGTCAGGAGGAGCAAACTGGAGGTTCATGTGCCAGTCCTATTGGACTGTCCTTGGGGGATGAGAGGTGGATAAGGTCACCAACATTTATTTCCTCCATGCTATCTTGCTTAAAAAGCAACTGCGGCTACAGCATTGCATGAAAAACTCCTAACACATTGATCAAAACGTGGTTACGCTCATACGTTAATACGTGTCGAAGTGGTTAACATTATCTTGCCTTCAGAAATGGTGAGGGAGATCTGTCACCACGGAGTCTTCATCCGGCATTACCCCGGTCTAGAGTAAAAGAAACCCGGCATTGACAGTCATTCCGGGGATTTCCGGCTGGGTGTCTGACTTGGAACAACGTCCTGAAAACGAAAGAGAAATGGTGAGAGCGGGAACGTATATTTATTCATGCAGACTATATGGGTAAGTCCCTAAATTGGGTCTACTTTTTTTTATCGAATTTATACCTTCTGAATCTGAGGCATTTCACTCGCTTTGTGATGACGAAGGTACGACAATACTAGTGAAATCTCATCAGATCAGTTGCTGTATCGTGGGAAAGCTCCGTTGCTTAGCTGGTCAAAGCGTCTGACTAGTAAGTGTCAGATTATGAGTTCAACTCCCAGTGAAGCATTTAATTGTCATGGAGCGAATTGCCATGGCAGGAAAGCCGTTTTCAGAAACACCGTGAAATACAGAGCAAGTTACAAATGACCCTGCACCTGTAATCACAACCAACATCCCAAAAGGAAATGGAACAGCAATACAGTAAATATAAACGTTGGAGGTCTGGTGCTGTCTGCGGAGCAAGAAACGGAACGATGATTCAAATAGATGACACTTCTGATTAGCTTGTTTACGCTTGTATGACGGTTTTGCAGTGTAGTTTTGGTTTATGGTAACAGCCGTTTGCGAAATGCGGCTGTGATCTGCTTTATGATCTTGCCTTGGTCTGACTGAGAAACGATTTTACACCGCGTTTCAAAGCTCTTCCTAATCGAGTTCCGACGAGTTCGCTCCATTTTTCAAGAAACAGAGAGACAGCGTTACCGAACGGAGCTAAAATACATATAGATCTTAAAATCTTTCACATCCACTACCTTCAATAAATAGAGGCCACAAACTCCGGACGTCCACAGCATCCACATGCCCAATCTGGAGCGGTCTGCAACTCCACAGTGACATCGTTGACCAGGACACCAATATTACATGGTTATTATGACGATTTGTGATTCTTCAATTTTGTTCTGCAAAACATTTCGAAATACACTTTAATACTGTCAATCAAAGCCCTTGGGGAAAAATTCAAATGGCAGTGATGGGATTCGAACCCACGCCTCCCTGGAGGCTGGAGCCTTAATCCAGCGCCTTAGACCGCTCCGCCACACTACCACATATTCGATTCATTACACAGCATCCTGAGTATCCTGAGCATTGTCATCTTGAATGTGTTATACGATTGATGTGTGCTTTGAAACACCTCCCAATTATGTGCTTGAAGCTTGATGTATTTTCGATTTTTCAAACCATTCAATATTTCATTAAAGTAGACTGGAGAGAGCAGTGGTACAGATTTGCCCCTTCAAACCGCCGGGTGGGAGCAAATGACATTCCAGATATCAGTGCAAGGACACTAATCATCGTGAATATTCTCAGTATGCACGTGGGGTATTAGGTTTACAGGTTCACATTTCTAGTGAAAGCGAAGAGTCATTTTACGCCTATCTACTACACTGTCACGCTCAGCGACATTTGCAGGCGTGCACCAAGATGTACCAGGTTTTCATTTCATGCAGAAATCCCAGCGTTCGCAGCCTAACATTGCAAATCATACCACTCACGTTAGCAACAGTTCTACAATATCTAGACTTAGTCCTCTGCAGGATATTTAACGCAGATCTAATATGCAAATACAACCCTCTAAAATCAGCTGAAACAGTTTGTTCTGAAACTGCTTTAAGATTATATAGTATTGATTGCAGTTGCCCTGCACTTCAAACTGTTGTATCAGCTCTCTTGTTCCGGTTGTCTTCCGAGTCCGGGCTTCATTTTAAATAGTAATGAGGATCATCATCTTCAATCAGGGTTTATGTTGGGATTAGATACCAGGGAAACTGCGTACTTGTTTGTGTTTCTGAGTCGACAAATTCCGAGTTGAACAAATTCCGTTTTTTTCCTGATAGGTAGAAAATGCGAACAGCTATAAATTTCAGCAGGAAGAAGACTACTCAGTTCTGTCATTCAATAAGGTCAATGCTGATCAGATTGTCTGTCGAACTCCTAATTTCCATGAATCTTGTTAACATGTCATTTCTTTTTCTTAATAATTTATTTGTTATTTTATGAATAATTGATTACGCTGCCCCTTCGCATTTTCCCCGATCAATTCCACAGACGACGATGCGTTGAGGAGAAATGCAATCATCTAATTGGCATGTTCCCATTAGTCTCTTGTACCGAAAGAGATAACGTCACTGAACATTGATATGTTCCCACGCCAATGGACTGACTTTCAATAGCTCTTCATCTCATCTTATCGACATTTATTTATTAGTATTTCTGTCGTTTTTGTGTTTCCAGTTTGTTGTCTGTTGCAGTAGTTGAAAGCCCAATTTGGCGGAGTCTTTCAATGATTTTCCTATGGTTATTTTTCTATTGCGGATTTACTGATATTGCTGGCAGTAAAGTGAATCTAAGGATTGTATACGGTGATATACAATTTATTATGGAAATATATATAATGTATATATACACTTTCTCAATAAATTTACTTTGATCTTTCAGCTTCGACTCGAGGTTTTCAAACCACGTCCTGAGTTACCAGATTCTCCAGCATCAGGCGATGTCATAATCCACTCAAACTCTGACCGTGTTTAGCATTGTAAAGAATGCAGAGGGAAGGGAAACGTCTCTCGTTTGACTCGAATCCACAACCTTTTTGTTATTACTTGACCATTTATCAGTAGAAGGCCAACACACGGGCTATTGCTTCGCCTTTTCTCCTTACAGCGATGGGGGATGAGACGATGGGAGGCAGTCATCGTGTCGACAACCATAAGCTTTTTCCCAGGACTGGAATGGCTAACACGAGGGATATAGTTTTAAGATGTTTGGTAGTAGATACAAGGGGGATGTCACATGTAATTTTTTGAAACAGAGGGTGGCGGATGCAATGGAATCCACTGCCAGCGAAGGTAGTAGAGGCGGATACGATAGGGTATATTAAGAGACTCGTTGAATAGTACACGGAGCTTAGAAAAATAGAAGGCTATGCAGTAGGGAAATAATAGAAACTGGAGATGTTCTATGTTTTATACAGCTCACAGGCGCGTTCTTTAGTGCAGCAAGATAAATTCATGGAAGGGAAATTTGCAATTTCGATATGATACCTTTCTACTTGCTGTATCTGGAAAGCCGTCTTGTTAGCGCCTCGTTAACAGCCGCTGGATTCCGCGGCGATGAATCCACCTTTATTTGGCTTCGTACATACATCGAGAGTGTATACAATTTTGGTACTGCCAAATCCGTGATCTTAGGGTGTCTCGCCCATCCAAACTCATGTGTGTGTCAATGCTGTGAGATTTAATTGTCCCGGAAAGAAATAACAGATGTATACTACACGCAATTATAGATAAATATATTTAGGAATGTTAATTTAAGCAAATAGTTATCAAATTAAAGAAGAAAAAAACAAAATGTGCCCTTTACTTTGAGACAGACAAATGTGTACTTAAGTTAGAGCTCATCTTGTACTTGTCTGTCACTCACACACTGGACCCTCGGTCGGAGTGAAAGCACACACCCCCTTCTGAAAGTTGCTCAAAATCCATCTCGAACAAACGGCTCTTCCGTGGGAGTATTGGTTCTTCCTCCTGGAACCCGTTCATCTGCACAAAGGTCCTTGTGCAACAGGGACGGCATCTTCAGTTATTTTATTTCCTGTCTTCTCCAAGCTCCCGTCCACCAGCGACCTCTCAGCTCGCGTGCCTGATTGGCTGAAACCACATTCCGAATTTGAATAACAAAGCTTCTTATCTCAGCTCAAACGCAAACAGGCTGAAAGCAGAATATGCTGCTGTGAAAGAAATGCTAACATGAAAAGCATACAGCCTAGCAGCAAAAATCTTAACCAGAGCGTTGCACGTAAAACAACGACGACACTTTCATTCTTTCACAGAAGAAGAGTCATAATGATTCCCACAATTCTCATCCAGCTGCAGCACCAAATCTTCTATAACATTTCACAAATTGGTGGACGGCAAGAACATCAGATGATGAGAGCATTTTTCATTCAGAAAATTTGCGTGGCTTTCTCCTCCTCTAGAGGGCATGGCGGGCTAACGCTTCTTTGGCACCAGCACCGCTCCGTGGAAGATCCCGTGAGCAGTTTGGCCTGGGTGTGCAGTAGTTGTAACAGCTTCCTGCAAACCAACCACAGAATGGAAAATTCTGCCGGGAATGAATACTTGCAACAGAATCAACATAAAACTATCAATGCTCCTCCGTTACGCAGCTGCTGCATTTCCCGTTTTCTCAAGAAATCCCAGTTAATACCTCTGAATGAAATAGCATTCTCAAGTCGTTACGCGCATTATGGGCTAGTTACGAGCTAAGGCTTTGCTCAAGTGTTTTCAGAAGGGGAGAGAAGAGTCTACGATTTGATTCTATTTTGTGATATTCTTTTTGCACTGTCAGAACAGTGGAAAACAAAGTCAAGTCACTGTCGTGCTCCTCTTGAGGGATGTTAGAAGACAAGGATACCTCTAAAGTCCCAAACTAAACCTGCAGCTTCATTTAGACGGCATAGGAAGGCCAAAACAGATCAGTCTCAGGTACTTGAGTCTGGCTCTGTGACAAAAAGGAAGAAGTGGCATACGATTCATTGGTTAGGGGAATGGACAGGAGGTTCTGTGTACGAGAACGAGATTCCTGCATGGTCTGTTTCCGTCGAGTGTCCAGGGTCGCGGACAACTTGGATCGAGTCTATACAGTCTGCAGTGGAAGGCGAGCAAATGTCTTTGCCCACGTTGGTTCCAATGAGATGGTGTTGCAATCAGCGACTGGAGAGGGCCCAAGTGCAGGACAAAGGAACGGAGATGGACTTGGACTCGGAGCGGCACCCGGACTTGACTTGGACTCGAAAATTGGACATTGAGCTGGGACTCGGAATGTGCATCGCCGCACTGTTTCGGAAGACAGTCACCATTCTTATTGGCTGCCCGGAACGTGCATTGCCGCTCAGTCCCGTATTAAGAGCAGTCGCGAGTAGATGAGTTTTATGCTGCCAGTTCAAATGAGGATCAAGTGCCCTAATCAAGGAGCCCGGTGGAACACGGGGAAAAGGAAATTAGCTGAAGTGAACCGTCAACGGACCGGACCATGACAGCATGACAGATGGTGGATAGGGGGGCGAGGTCCTGCAAAGCGAGTTTAGGGAATTAGGTGTTAAATTAAAGGAGAAAACCTGCAGGGTGGTAATTTGGGATCTGTATCTGTATCACGTCCTAGTGAGGAGAGACGTAGAAGGCTAATACAGTTTAATACACTGCTAAGGAGGTGCTACAGGAGTGAGTGGTTGCCTACCGTCCTTCTGGCTATGTACCTTCACTGGAAAATAAAACTGAAGACTGAAAAGCAAGATTACAGAACCAGAAGGACTCTGTACTGTCGTGTACTCTGCTTTACAGCGGCGGGCTGCAATCATTCCGAGAGGTGTTTCGATGGTAATGCAGGGCGAAGTTCAAAATAATTCCCGTACTATCGAGATATGTCGATGGGCGGAGGGTCAAAATAAGTTTAGAGCAAGTTGTTGTTTGTTGTAAGTTTGTTTCTCATGTTCTGATATAGCTAGTGCGCTGAGAATGTGTCCAGCGTTAGTGGTATCTTTCTTGTGTGATATCTGGCAATACTGAGAGACCTCCAGTCTCCCTGATAATTACATCTGCACGAAGTGCACCGAGCTGCAATCCCTTAACGAATTGGTACTATGTGACCTTCGGTTCACACCGGAAAATGAGGAGGTGGTCGATAGGGGCTAGTGGGAGGTAGTCACTTTCGAAGTTGAACGAAACAGCAACTTGCGTGACCATCAGGAGAGGGAAGGGGAAGAGACAGTCAGTGAAGAGTACCCATGTGGCCGCTCCCCTCAATAATCATACTGCTTCGGCTGCTGCTGGTGGAAGGGGACGGGCTACCAGCGGGAATTCACAGCGACCTTATCTCTGGCACTTTCTATTTCTATGTTTCAGAAAGGAGAGAGAGACAGAAGAGGTGTGCATTAAGGATACGGGATTGAATTGTTAAACGAGTATACAGCTGATTCCGTGAGCGTGAAATACGCACGCGGGTTGAATGTTGCTTGCCAGTTGCCAGGGTCAAAGATGCTTCGGATTGAACCAACAGCACAAGTACAGCATTCTAACGCGGTATACGTGTCAAAAGCTTTGGTTTGAAATAAGAGGAGATACTCAGGAGTTAATATACGGAGTTAAGAAGAAAGATGAAAAGCAGGAACTCTTTCGCAGTGTTGCAGCAGAGTTTTAACACCTTACTTAATATAAAAGACAGAGATTCTCTGGACTCAGTTCGCAGCGAGAACGTTTATTGTCGTGATGATCACGGAGAGCCAACCCTCACGGTGGAGAGACTGACTCTGACCAGACGTGTATGCGAGTTGACCTTTATACAGATAGATGAAACGGTTTAACATACAAGAAAGTAATCACATCGTTTGTCACGTCTTAGTCTGCGGTTTTAACTAAGCTGTTGCAGTTCTCGGAAGAACGTTGCTCTGCTCGCAGCAAGCAAGGAACATTCTGCAAATGCAGAGTTTTCACCACCACACGCAGGAATCTAAGGATTGCTGCCGGTACTACGCGCCAGTGAGGGTAAGAATAGGATGATTTGACAGCTAAACACGTGGCTCACGATTTGGTGCAAGGCGCAGGTGTTCAGTTTTCTGGATCATTGAGATCTCTAATGGGAACGGGTTACATCTGAACACGAAGGAGAACAATATCTTTGCGGGCAGGATTGCCAGAGCAGGGTTTAAACTTATCTGGCAGGATGAAAGGCACTGGAGTAACAGGGCTGATTATGTGGCTGTTTGGCACACACCAGGATGTAGTGTGCAGTGAAGCTACAAGGAAGGGCTGAGATTATATGGCAAAATTGCTGTCAGTAGGATGGATTACAGTGTAACGGGGTCAAAATCAATACGGAGCAGTGAAGGTGTTATATTTGAATGCACGCAGTATATGAATATGATATTGTAGCGTAGGCAGATATTGACAGATATTACAAGCTTGGCACCAGTGTCTTCGCAGAGGTTGCCAGACTGAAGTTGTAAACAACATCAAACTGCCTTAGGGAACCCGGCTCTGGATTTCTTTCTTCTGGTTTACTCCCGAAGCCTTTTCCATCAGAGTTTAAAGTCAGAGTTTTCCTTCTCCGAGGCGAGCCGACGTCCAAGGCTGTCGAGCCCCACCTGCCAGTCGCAACTGGCTTTGAGGCACCAGTGGGCAGCCTTTGCCCCTTCTCTCGTCAGCAGATACAGTTCGGCCGGGCCTAGTAGCTAAGCCGCACGTGGACAAGAGTTGTACTTGGTTGTAAGAGGCTGCTAGAGACGCACGCCATTTGGAGCACTTATCCCCACTGCCAGCCCCGGCTAGGACAACCTGACGAACCAGTAGCCAAGATATGGATCCCTAATTGTAAAAGGACTTTTTTTTAAGTATGTAAAAAGGACAATTTTAGAATAGCCGTAGGGGCTTAAAATATGTAGTTAGACTGGGAACATCAGGTTGATGCTGGTAGCTAAGAATGGAAATTTGTAGAATGCCTACGAGATGTCCTTTAAGAGCAGCTTGTGGTAGAAACCACTGGGGAATTTGAAATTGGATGTAATGACTTGAGTTAGATTTCATTAGGGAGCTTCCAACAAAGGGATTCTTTGGGGACAGTGATAAAACTCCATCTGCAGCTTGAGAAAGTGAAGCAAAAATCAGATATAACAGTATTACAGTGGAACAAAGAGAATTACAGAGGCATGAGAGAGGGGCTGTCCAAAATTGATTAGAAGAGGACACTATCAGAAGCGACAGCAGAACAGCAACGGCTGGATTTTCTGGGAGCCATTCAAAGGCATAGGAAAGTATTATCACAAAGATGAAGAATTTTTCAAAGCGGAGGATGAGGCAACCGTAGCTGACAAGGCAAGTCAAATACACATAAACGCAAAGGAGAGGGTAAAAAATGTTAGTGCAAGGTAGGGGATCGAGAATTTTTTTCTTTTAAGATCAGCAGTAGCCAACTAAAAACAACAAAAAGAGTAAAGACTGAACATGAAGATAACCCAGACAATAATATGAAAGAGGAAACAACGTTTTTTCAGATGTATAAAGATGAATGAGAGAAAACAGTAAATAACAGACCACTGCAAAATGGTAGAAATTGGGGACAATAAATGACAGACGATCTTAGTGGAGTGTATACTTTACACCAGTCTTTATTGTAGAAGACACAAGTAGTAGACCATTAATGCGAGAGAGTCAACGAGCAGAAGCCGGCGACGTTGCTATTACTAAAGGGAATATGCTTGGGAAATTGAATATTCTGAAGGTAGATAAGTAAATTGGAGCAAATGTACTATTCCACAGCGTTGCTGAAAAGATTGGGGAAGCATTAAGGATGATCCTTTAAAAATTTACTAGATTTTAGAATGGTTCTCGAGAACTAGAAAATTACAAATGGCATTCTACACTTCCAAGAAGGGAGGGACTCAGAAAAAAAGGAAATAATAGGTCATTTAACCTGACGTCAGTGGCTGAAAACATGTTGGAGTCTATTTTTAAGGATAAGGATTCGGGGTACTTGGAGGCACAATTCAAAGTCAGCTAATTTCAATGTAGTTTCCTTAAGGGAAAAACCTTTCCTGACAAATCTGTTGGTATTCGTCCAGGAAATAACAAGCGGGATACGCAAAAAAGAAACGATGAGATTGTTCTGACGAAGGGTCTCAGCCCAAAATGTCGGCAGTGCTTCTCCCTATAGATGCTGCTGGCTTGCTGCGTGCCACCAGCATTTTGTATGCGATGAGATAGTTAATTTGTATTTTCGGAAGTCATTTGAAAATGACATGAAGCAGCTTAATATGCTAACAGCCCGTGTCATTACAGGAAAGATACTCGCATACAAAGAAAATTGCCTGACTGGCAGCTCTCCAGCCCGAGGACTACAACAATTATTCCATGGACAAGACGACGGCATCAAGCTGAGGCAAGGTTCACGATTAACTCATCACGGAGCTCAGATGAGCCAGCTCTGTTCCAGACCTACTTATCGGACGTGGAACAACTGACGATCACGTTCCGTCCATTCTGTTGTGTCATCATGCTCGGAGTGGAGTACATTCCAAAATTGGCAAATGTCAGGCAGGCATTGGAGAAACTGAGCAACGTGATCAACGGTCACAAGATTGTGCAACCTGATGCCTTCACGATCATCCCGGTGGTCAGCTTGAGGGTGTCTCTGATTATCTGTTACCTACCGAGGCAGAACAGCCAACGCTCTGGACGTTGCAACACCGCCAAAAACATTTACTATACAATGCCACGCCTGGACTTCGGCTTCTACTCCCAGAATACAGACACAGACTGAGGACTGCAGCAAATTTTTTAATGAATTTTATCGTTTTAGAGACACAGCACAGAACGGGTCCTTCCAGACCATCGAACCACACTGCCCAGAAACCCACCTACCTAAAACTAGCCTAATCACGGAAAAATTTACAATGACCAAGTCCCCTACTAATCGGTACGTCTTAGCACTGTGGGTGAAACCGAAATTCACGTGGAAATCCACGTGATTCACGTGCTGATAAAGCCTTCTCCTTGTTGACAATCAGCACTGTCGCACCTCCAGGATGTGTGTTTAGCCTCTTGCTATACTCTCTACACGCACGACTTTATGCCTCAAAATACCATATATAAATTTCTGTTCTTGGCAGGATCTCAGATGACGATAAGTCGTCATACAGTGGTAAGACTGATCTGCTGGTTGGGTCATTTTGCAACAACTACTTCGGACTCAATGAACCGTTGATAAATTCAGAATTTTTGCACTGACGCTTACTAATAGCGCAAGAAGTGATCCCATATCTCTGAGCCTGTAAGTCTTACCATTCAATCTCTCACCTAATGAATAATGCTACACGTTTCACACATGAGAAACGTTTCTAACCCACCTGTGGGCAACACGTTTCATTTCACCTGATGTATTTCCTCCTGATGTCTCCAACACTACCCTCCCTGCACGCATTGAAGCTCGCTGAGTGTCATCTGTAAAATTGGATTCTGCTGGTCCTTCCTTCATTCTGTTGAAAATACTTAACCAACTTTCTCAGATTAGCCTGTTGGTCCAACCTCCCCAAACCTTCAACTCTCACTTCCTCCTGTTCTCTCTTTCAATCTAGTGTACACAATAAAACCGATTTATTGAACCTCCTTAAGAACATCTTTTATCGCACATTAAATGGGGTGTTCCAGAAGTACAAAGTTTCTCTACCCAAACGTTCGCTCTTAGCTATTCTATACAAAAATGTGGAACAGATGGAAATGCCAAGGATTTTTAAATGTCTTTTTAATATGGTTAGTACAATTATTTCTTAAGTCTCTGCCCTTCATTGTTTAAATGGCTGCAAGTCGAACTCTTGAATGGACCTTCACCAGATTCCAGGGTTGGGATTCATTCTCAAACTACCAGTATTTTTTTTACTAATCTTGCTTAAAGAACAACTACGAATACAGCAATGCATTAAACTCTCCGAACACGTTGATCCAAAACGTGTTGAAACTCATACGTTAACACGTGACGAAGTGGATAACTGCGTCTTGCCTTCAGAAAAAGGAGAGGGAGAACTGTCAGCGCGGAGTATAAGGAACCCGGCATTGACAGTCCTTCCATACGAATCATGAAGCTTCAGAACTGATGGATCCTCTAATGCTTTCCGGATGAGTGTCTGAATTGGAGCTACGTGCTGAAAGCGAGTAAGCTATGGTGAGAGTAGGAAACTGTATTATACACACAGACTAATGGGTAAGTCTCTAGGTACAGTCTGCATTGTTTTATTTCATCTATGCAGTCTGAAACTCAAGCACTTCTTCCGCTAACAGACAAAGAAGACAAGTAAAAAAATCATTATTCCAAACGCTGGATATCGCGAGGGCTCCGTGGCTTAACTGGTCAAAGCGCCTGTCTTGTAAACAGGAGATCCTGGGTTCAACTCCCAGCGGAGCCTTAACTTTATGGAGGACATCTTACAGTAAACCTCGAGCCCCACACGTCCACAGCACCCGCCAGCCAATCTGGAGTGTTCTGCTGCTTCACGGTGATATCGTTGACTCTGACATAATTTCCAGACTTGAATCCCATGACGATTTATGCATTTCACATTTTGTTCCGCAAAATACTCTTTAATCATTGTCGGAAAAGATTAATCAGTTTCCTTACGGTGGCTGCTGTAGGACTGGAAATCCTTAGAAACTAGAACCTTAATCCACCGCTCGGCCATACTACCACGGTTGTATTTATAGCAATAATGACTTGAATTGCTTGACCATGTTTATCTTGAAAGTCTTATACAATCAGTGTATACATTGAAACATCTCAGAATTATCGCTTGAAGCTTGATGCACTTTCCTTTTTCCAATCCATCCAATAGATCTTCAAAGCAGACCGGAGACAACGGTGGAACAGAGCTGTCTCTTCACACTGCCGGATGGCAGACAATGGTTTTCCAGATGTCATTGCAAGGCCGCTGATTTCTGTGAGTGTTTTCAGTCTGCTGATAGGATATTATATGCTCACCTTTCCAGCGGATGCGTAAAGCAAAATCTCCCTACTTCCTCAAATTCAGCGTTCTTTTTCCACTTACACCAAGATGCGCAAGGTTTTTATTTAGTTGAGGCGATCCCAGATTTCTCATCCAGACGTTCCATATTGAAACGCTCATATAGTTAACAGTTAAATTAATACGGCGCGGGGCGGGCAGTATGACAGAATTGATGAAGAGCCAGCAGGTTTACAAACAGTTGATGGATGTAGCATGAATGTAAGCCAATGATTGGGTACAAAAGCAGACAGAGCAACGAATTAAATTGCACCACAGAGGTAAAATTCAAAAAGCTGAAGAATGTAGGACTGAAGCTGCTGTATTTAAATTCACTTAGCATTCGGAATAAGGTAAACAAACTTATGGTACAGTTAGACATTGGTCGGTATGTGGTTGAAAGAAGGCTTAATATTAAAGGATAATCTTTGGGTCGAAAGGACAGACAGGAAAGCATAGGCGGTGGTGTGGCTCTGTTGGTAAGAGATGGAATTACACCTTTAGAAAGAGGTGACAATGTCAGGCAATGTTAAGTCTTTGTGGGTGGAGTTACCAAACTGCAAGGGTAAAATTTCAGACTAGAATCACATATAGGCCCCCAAATAGTAGCCATGATGTGGGGCTGAGATTCCATCGGGAGCTGGAAAAATGGATGTAATAAAGGTAATGACGCAATTGTAAAGGAAGACTTCAGTGTGCAAGGTGATTGGGAATATTAAGTAGGTGTCCAGACTGCAAGTGGGGAAATTTATAAGATATCTACGAGGTGTCTTTGTAGAGTAGCATGTGCTTGAGCCTTCTCGGGGAAAGGCTATCTTAGATAAGGTGTTGTGTAATAACCCAGAACTTAATAGGGAAATTAGTGTAAAGGACCCCTTAGGAAAAAGTGATCTAAATGTGATTGAATCCATACTGCAAATTGAGAGGGAGAAGCATAAATCACTTTTATCAGTATCACAATGGAATAAAGGGAATCACAGAGATAAGAGAGAAGAGCCTGCCCAGATGGATTGGAGAAGGAAACTCATGGGGATGACAGCAGAGCATGAATTTTCTGGGAATGGTTTGCAAGACACAGTATAGTTATATCCCGCAGAGGAAGAAGTTCTCAGATGGCAGTGGTAGACATTCGTGGCTGACAAAGGAAGTTAAGGATTGCATAAAACTTAAGGAGAGGGCATATATATCATAAGGAGCGATGGTGGCGGACCCAAATGTAAAACATAGACACTAAATTAGTCCGAACTTGACTATGTTTATTAAGAATGCTAGGGAAGACAAAGAGCGAGGACAAAATGACAACATGAAAATAGACATTGAGTGACGAACCGGTAAACCTGGAGTTGGACTTGGGACCTTGGGACTTGAACTTGACAGGGAACTCAGTTCATGACTCGGAATTCGGATGTTGGCAAGGGCTTGGTACTTGGGTCTAGTCTTGGCTCTGTTCCAGGACTCGGACATGGCTTGGACTTGACTCGGACTTGGCTTGGACTTGACTCGTGAACTTCTTCGACACAGGACTCGGACCCGGGAGTCTTTTTGGACACAGGATACAGAGCCGGGACTCGTCCTGGATACAGGACACAGACCACAGAACCGAGCTTCTGGGTATGGGTTCTGACGGGGTTAGTGACGAGGAAGGTCAGCAAGGAATCACTGGACCCCAGAACTATTTATGTTGCCAGACCTGAACGATAATCAGGTATCTCAATTAAGGCACCCAATGGAACAAGGGAAAAAAGGAATAGCCGGAATACGGAATCCACAGACCGGACTGTGAACCACAATTCGGACTGGACCGTGACAATACAAGGTAGATAAAGTGAGAGGGTTGCCAGTTGGATGATTAGGAATCTTTTAACATTCATCAAATGGCAACTGAGAAGGGAAAAGAAAATATATGAGGCCAAAACAGCCAACAGTATAAAGCAGGAGACCAAAAGTAATAGGTACTTTGCACCTGTCTTCACTCTGGAAGACACTAGCACTGTGTCAAAGGTCCATAAGTGTCAGGGAGCAGAGGTGAGTGCTATTGCTATTACAAAGATAAATGTGAAAGGCAAAATCAAAGGTTTTAAGGTGGATAAGTCACCTGGGCTAAATGGACTATATCCCAGAGTCAGAGAAAGGTTACTGAAGAGATAGTTATGATCTTTCAAGAATCACTTGATTCTGGAATGGACCTGGAGGACTGGAAGATTGCAAATGTCACTCCACTCCTTAAGAATGGAGGAAGGGAAAATAAAGGAAATTATAGCCATCTAGCATAACCTCAGTGGTTAGGAAACTGTTGGAGTCTATTATTAAGGATGAGGTTTCGGAGTACTTAATGATAAAATTAGCCAACGTTAATATTGATTCTGTGAAGGGAGATCCTGCCTGACAAATCTGTTACAGTTTGTCGAGGAAGTAACAAGCAGGGTGGACAAAGGAGAGGCCGTCATCTACTTGGATTTTCAGAAGGCATTTGATAACATAACAGGCATCAGGCCGTTCAATAAGATAAAATCCTATGGTGTTACAGGAAAGATGGATAGAGGAATGGCTGTCAGGCAGGAGGCAGTGAGTGGGAATAAAAGCGGCCTTTTCCGGTTTGCTGCCAGTGACTAGTGATGATCCACAGGGGTCAGTATGGCGAACGCTACTTTTATACAGTTTGTACAGTGATTTGGATAATGGAATTGATGGCTTTGTGACAAAGTTTGAAGATGATACGAAGATAGGTGTAGGGGTAAATAGTGATGAGGAAGCTAAACAATTGCAGTAGCATTTACACAAATTGGAAGAACGGGCAAAAAGTGGAAGATGGAAAACTGTATTGGGAAATGTTTGATAATGCATTTTGGTAAAAGGAACAATTGCACGGACTATCATCTAAATGGGATGAAGGTTCAAACATTGGAGGTGCAGATTATTTAGGAGTCTTCCAACAAGACCCCCAGAAGGTTAATTTATGGGTTGAGTCTGTGGTAAAGGAAGCAAATGTAATATTGGCATATACTTCAAGGGGAGTAGAATATAGAAACATAGAAAACCTACAGCACAATATAGTGCGTTCGGCCAATAATGTTGGGCCGAACATGTACTGACTTAGAAATTACCCAAGGTTACCCATAACCCTCCATTTTCTAAGCTCCATGTACCTGTCCAGGAGTCTCTTAAAAGGCACTATGATATCCACCTCCACCACTGTCGCCGGCAGCTCATTCCACGCACTCACCACTCTCTGGATAAAAAGCTTTTACACCTGATATCTCCTCTGTACGTACTTCCAAGCACCTTAAAACTGTGCCCTCTCGTGTTAGCTAATTACGCCCCGGGAATAAACCTCTGACTATCCACACGATCATTGCCACTCATCTTATACACATCTATCAAGTCACCTCACATCCACCAGCAGTCTAAGGAGAAAAGGCCGAGTTCACTCAATCTATTGTTAAAAGGCATGCTCCACAATCCAATAAACATCCTTGTAAATCTCCTCTGCACCTTTTCTATAGTTTCCACATACTTCCTGTCGTGTGGTGATCAGAACTGAGCACTCCTAGTGAGGTCTGACCAGGGCCTACATAGCTGCAACATTACCTCTCGGCTCTTAAACTCAGTCCAATGATTGAGGAAGGCAAATGCACCGTAGGCCTTCTTATCCACAGAGTCAATCTACGCAGCAGCTTTGAGAGTCCTATGGACTGGGACCCCAAGATTCCACTGGTCCTCCACACTGCCAAGAATATTATCATTAATACTATATTATGCCATCATTTTTGACCCACAAAAATGAACCACCCCACACTTATTTGGGTTGAATTCTATTTGCCACTTCTCAGCCCAGTTTTGCATCCCGTCGATGTTCTGTTGTAACCCTCTGACAGCTCTCCACACTATCAACAACACCCCCAACCTTTGTGTCATCAGCAAATATACTAAACGTTCTTCCACTGACTCATCCAGGTCATTTATAAAAATCACGAAGAGAAGGCCTCCTGGAACAGATCCCAGAGGTACACCACTAAGTCACCACCGACCTCCATGCAGAATATGACCCGTCTACAGCTACTCTTTGGCTTCTATGAGCAAGCCGATTCTGGATCCTCAAAGCAAGGTCACCTTGGATCACATGCCTCTTTACACCTCAATGAGCCTTGCATTGCGGAATCTTGTCAAATGCCTTGCTGAAATCCATATACACGACATCTACTGCTCTACGTTCCTCAGTGTGTCTAGTCACATCCTCAAAAATTTCAATCAGGTTCGTAAGGCACGACCTGCCTTTGACAAAGCCATGCTGAATATTCCTAATCATATTTTACCTCTGCAAATGTTCATAAACCCTGCCTCTCAGGATCTTTTCCATCAGCTTACCAACTACTACAGTAAGTGTAAAAGAAAGGAGATGATGCCGACCTTTATAAGACACTATTCAGGCCGCATTGTCGACGGTTTGGGGCCCCATAACTTAGAAGGGATGTGTTGTAATTGGAGAGAGTAGAAAGACTGTTCACAAGGTTGATTCCGGGAAGTAGGGGGCTAACATATGAGTTGTGATTGTAAGCACTGGGATTTAGAAGAATGCCGGGGGAGGGGTCTCATTGAAATCTACCGAATGTTGAAAAGACTAGATAGGGCGGCTCTGAAGAAGAATGTTTCCTGTAGTGGAGATATCCAGAGCTAGAGGGCACAGCCTCAAATTCAGGGAAGACCATTTCCAACAGAGGTAAGGAGGAACTTTTTCAGCCAAACAGTGTGAATCTGTGGAATGCTCTTCCACAGACACTGGTGGAGTCCTAGTCTTTGGGTATATTTAAGGAGGAAGTTGGTAGTTTCCTAACCGTTCAGGGCATCAAAGGATCTGCTGAGAAGGCAGGTTTATGAGGTTAGAAAGATGAGGGATCAGCCGTGATGCAATGGCAGAGCAGCTCGATGGACTGAATGGTTAATTCTGCTCCTATGTCTTATGGTGTTATGGACAAGAGCCAATGTGTATGTGATTTCAGCTGAGCGGGCATATTGTGAGGTCGGACCTGAGGCCTTGTTCTAGAAACTTCCGAAGGCAAATGAGGCGGCTGAGGTAAGATTCCATTGTGTATCCTTCTAATTTCGGAGTTGGAGAAGTCGGAAACAAATTCTGGCTAGGGCAATGCTCCTCTAAGAGAACTGAGAAGACATGGAAATATCAAGTGTCCCAGACTACACCTGCAGCTTTTTACAGACGGTGTTTGAGTACTGGAGCTGGAGCAGGATGAACTCCGGATCGTTCGGGAGGAAAAGTGGTTGATTAACAAATGATCCAGGGAAATAGTTAAGCCAAATGTGCAGGAGACTGACAAATGCGTGACCATCAGAACAGTGAAGGGAAGTAGGCAGTCAGGGCAATGTACCCCTACGGTGGTACCGATCGGTGAGCAGCCGGAGCAGACAGGTGTCTGGAACAGAGTTTGAATCTGTGACAAAAGGGAATGGGTGAGAGCGATAATTATGCGGGTTTCATTGGTTCAGAAACGACAGGTGGTTCGGTGGACGAAACAAGATGCTCGGATTGAATCCCCCTTCACACCACCTTATCACACATACCTGGTGTCAGACACAAAGTGAAGCTACCTCTGTTCTTGTTCCACTGCAGAGAAAATGAGCGCGGAGAGCAAAATATTCAAGGACTCCAGCTGCCATTTGTTTCCTGGACAATTCAGACTAATTCTATGCCGTTGTAAACGTTGCTTTCTGCTGAGTTCGCCAAGTAGAAACCCCATGAGCAATAGGAGTATAAAGAAAAGTTCCACCCCATGACCTTGTCCATTCTCTCTACCACTAGTGAGACCCATGCTGCGCTCTCTGGGATTTCGTACCTCCCTCCTGCTGTAACCTCCGCCCTGCAAGATAATTAATACTTCCCCTTACAGGAATCCCCAACACACTTCCAGCAGTCAGTTTGCAACAACTCTGAACAAGCCTGCTTTTGATAGGGAAGATATTATGGTACAAGTCCATAGCTCCCCGATACTGACCAATCATTTCGATGGGGATGTAAAGAATGCGTTAGGCCTGCTGGCATTGATTAGTGACATGTTTTGTGTTCAATTCTCAAGAGGTCACATTGCACTTTCTAAAGCTCTGATTAGTCCGTACCTGGAGATTAGCATTCAGTTCTGGTCGCCCCAGAAAAGGAAACATGGAGAGTGGGGGTGGGGGCATTCCAGCAGGTTTACCAAGATGCTGTCTGTATTATATGGGCAGTTTACTTTGGATCGGCTGTGGCTGAGGGTAGACTAGACAAAGCTTGATAAGATTACGAGACGCATAGATAGATTAGACAGCCGGCATCTTTTCCCCGGTTCCAAATACCTGACTGACACTGAATGGACTACATTCAATGTGAGTGGGTGCGTTCAAAGGAGATGTGTGGCGCAAGTTTTATTACACAGAGCGTAGTGAGTGTTTGGAATGCACTGTCGGGGTGATGCTGGATGCAGATATGAGAGAGTTGTTTAATAGACTCTCAGATATACACATGGATGTACACCCTGGAAGGCACACGCATGTTGGGCCGAAAGGCCCAAAGGAATATCTAAATATTAAACAAATTCCACCAGCTTGTCTTCAGCGTCAGAAGGCAGATGGAGTTTAATTCCGGAGAACTACTCCGATATAGACACCACCTCCTATGAGAGAAGAAACAAAAACATGCTACCGCATTGTATATAAGTATTTTATTAAAGATCCTGACTCCATGGAAAGTCTGCATAATATTTCCCAAAGGGAACCCTATCTATCAATCTCTATCTATAAATATATTGCCTCGATCATAGATTCTGAAGGATTTCAACATTTTCACCTAGAGGTATGTCACTATTGAGCATCACACTGATGGTCATGAAGTGCGCTGGCAACATTGGAACCCAAGAGCAAAGGAGAGACCGGCTCTTGATGTAGAAACGGCGATGACAGTTCATTCGGAATAATTCCCAAGGAACATCGGTGACTTGGCCGAGCGACAACGCGAGAAGTAACATTCTAGGATCTAGTGATTAGCGTCAATCGGGCAAATGGATACATAATACAAGCAAATCGGAATCCTTGAGCCTATCAAAATACACTTAACAGGTTTAAATAGATGACACATTATAAACAGCGAGTCTCTCAAGACGTCTCTTGAATATGTTAGTCTTTTATTTGTATTTTTGATATTTTTTGTGTTAACCCTCTGGTCCTGTGCTGCTGCAAGGAACTCTACTGTTTCTGGAAAGAGATCTCCAATTTTGAACCTGGCGTTGACATCTACTCTGCTTAGATCGTGGGAATGTCTTCCATAGAGGTTTATGCTCTTCCTTTGGTTAACTTTTTCTTCTGGCCTGGTTCTGCTGAATTTCCTTAGCATTTTGTGTTTGTTGCTCGGATTTCCGGCATCAGTAGAGTTTCGTTTTTTTTTCTCGTATAATGAGTTTCTTCATTTCTTCATTTTTCTGTGTTGTGTTTTCATTTAAGTTTAGTGGGGTGTACCTCTTATCAGAATTGCATATGCTCGTGTGGTGTGCTGATTCCTGTTTTCGTTGATGAAAATATATCCTTAGAAGTTTTATATGACTGTTATTTTTTTAAGTCTGGTATTCCTTTTCTTCCTTCTGCCCTCAATAGAGTTACGTGAGGCGCATTCGAGTGTACATAGTGTTTTCTAAAATGTGTTTTCCAAATTCTTAATTTCTTTATAAATTTTCCTGATCCATTTCAGACCAAGATGTTATGGGTATAGCGGACCAGTATTTCTCTTTTTATATTTTTCTACTGAGCTGTTTAGAAAGATTTTCTTAAGCCGTGAAGTAAATTCTGTCGAATGTTTTCTCTCTGTCGCCCTATGATCTACTTTCTTTCCTTGTTGATATCCCAGATAGCTTTCATATTCGTGCATCAATGGTATCGTACCGGCACTCTTTTGCATTCTACTGACTCTGTTCATTCTATTAATGTTCTGCACTTACCTAGTCCAAAGTTTATCTTTATATCATTAAAAAATAATTCTACTATTTGAATTAATTGTTTTAGATTTATTGATGAAGAGGCGTATAAATTCAAATCCTCCATGTATGGGATGTGTCAAAGGTGTAATTCGTTTGGTTGCTTCTGATCTGAAATTCAATTTTCAATTCAGTAAATTAGAGAGTGGGGTAAATGTTAGGCAACTATAGCTCATTTGTTTTTAGGTAAGAAGTATGCTTTACCTTCTGTCAAATGTGCTAGCATTCTTTCAGGATATTTAAGAAAACTGTTAATAAGTACGAATGAAGACATGCCATTTTTTATAAGTAGTTATGAATATTATCACTTCCGGTACTTATCCATTTGTGGGTATTTTATAACAGAGATACTTGGTCCACTGATTTCCTCCAGCAATGTGTAATTTGTGCTTACTTGAGAATGCCTACGTAAAAGGGAGCATGCAAGAAACTTTATTCTGCCTTGGAAGTAGCTGACGCTTCGATAAAAGATAAAAGTAACAGGTATGATTAAGAGCTATCGGGGACTACAATAAAATATCTACTTTCTGTAGAATTTTATAACGGAATTTAACGATGAATTAACCGTTGCAACGCAATAAAACCACCTCGATTCTGATATGGTTAACTTCAATGTCAATAACAGTTTATTAATTGAAGTTTCTCGCGATATTTTTTAGAGGCCTCCGGGTTCTGTGGACTTATAGCAACACAAAATAGAGTTCTGGCGTTAAGCATTTTCTACAGGGCGAGAGGGCTAAACGTCCCTTGTTTTAATACAGTAAACTCAACAGTATGGAGGTGCGCTTGGAATGTTTTTCGACTTCATTGGGTTGAAGAATTTAAAAGAACTTATTGCTAGATTGGCAGTGAACATTCACTTCGGCCACTGCTGAGCCCATTAACTGTGATTCCGTTGCTGAAGGCACTTTGCAAGTCTAATACAAGGGGCAGCCTCCAATGAAAGAGAAGAAACTCAGAACCTGCAGATGCACTGGGTTAATGAGAGGTCAAGAAGTAAAGAAACATTTCTGCAGTCACGTACACCAGATTCGAGTATCTGCATCTTCCATTGCTCCTCGATAGTAAACAGTAACTACACACGTTGCGTGTTGTGTTGTAAACCACAAGCCTATTGTGATAATGCGATGCCAGGATGGCTTCTCTAAACTTCTGCATTTACGTGTTCCTTCTCGTCCCCACATAAACCGAGTGCTCGCTAGCGCTGGAGTCTCTGAGATAACATTCATAATGCAGTTGAAAATTGGTCATTGAGAACCAAAATAGGCATACACGATCCTTGCAGACTGCAACTTGAGCTTTCTTTTGCTAGAAGGAACGAAATAAGTAGTTAGAATAGTCAACGTTTTCCTTAAACTCCCAATAAGTTAAACATCTGATCGTTATCACCAGGACCCAGACAGCGGGCATGGCGTGAACTGGCTATAGATGAACGATGTACTAATATGGTCGCTTGCTAAAGACATGAATTAATATTCATTTTTCTTTATTCCAAAAGAACGGGGAATCTCAGGTGCATTCTAACTCCTTCAATTTTCCAGAATCATTCCTGTTTTGATTGTTTCAAGTCTATTTTCGAAATTTATATTCTCTCTCAGGATTGCCCCAGAAGTCAGTGACAGGAATGAGCAATCACTCTTTGGGAGTTATCAGTAGACCCCGAATAACAACAGAGACAACAAGGAACAGATCAGAAGGAAGACTTTGGAAAGTTGCAAAAGTAAGTTTTGTTGTCATGGGGGGCTTTGAGTGCCATCTCTTGGTACAAAAATATTTAGATACGGTGTACTGCGTTAGACGTGTCTAGAAAGAATACCTGATATAATATGTAGTCACAGAGACTAGAGGAGAGACCGTACACTTCCTTGACCTTTACTGTCGCCCTGGAGAAGGATCGGAGGGGGAAGAGTGTAGCTTCCGGTGGGATCTTGAAATCGTAAATTGGGAACAAGTGTATTTGAGCAACTGCACGACGGGAATATAGAGCTTGCTTAGGGAGCTCTTGATAGGGTTCTGTATAGTTGTGTCCCATTTAGGCACTGAAAGGGTAGTCGGGTGCAGATAAACGAATGGTTGACAGCAGATATGGATTAGAAACACAGAAACATAGAAACCTACAGCACAATACAAGCCCTCCGGCCCACAATACTGTGCCGAACATGTGCTTACTTAGAAAGTACCTTCGGTTACACATAGCCCTCTACTTTTCTAAGCACCATGTACCTATCCAGGAGTCTTTTAAAACACCCTGTCGTATCCGCCTTCACAAATGTTGCCGACAGCCCATTCCACGCACTCAGCACTCCCTGCGTAAAAACTTACCCCTGACATCTCCTCTGTACCTACTTCCAAGGACTCAAAAGGATGAAAGAAGCAGCAGACAGGGCTATAGAGAGAAACGTGGCAGCCAAGAAGGAGGTTTAGAATGGAATTAGGAAAGCTAAACAGAGACATGATACGGCGTTGACGAGTAGGATTCAAGAAAACTGCAAGGCGTACTGCACATATGTGAAGAACTTGACTGGTAGTAGGACCGATCGAGATAGTAGAGGAAACATGTGCCTAGTGTCGGAAGAGGTACGGGGGGCTCATACTGAGTACTTTGCATAAGCATTTAGCAGAAAGAGAGATGTTGTCATTTGTGAGAACAGCTTAAAGAGGCTGATATGCAGGAATATGTAAAGAAAGAGGATGTGCTGCATCATTTAACTGACTTTAGGGCAAATACAGTGGGATGCAAAAGTTTCGGCACGCCTGGTCAAAACTTGTTTTACTGTGAATAGCTAAGCGAGTAAAAGATGACCTGATTTGCAAAAGACATAAAATTAAAGATAACACATGTCTTTAATATTTTAAGCAAGATTACTTTTTTATTTCCATCTTTTACAGTTTCAAAATAAGAAAAAAGGAAAAGGATACGAAACAAAAATTTGGGCACCCCGCATGGTCAGTACTTAGTAACACCCCTTTTGGCAAGTATCACAGCTTGTAAACGCTTTCGGACGCCAGCTAAGAGTCCTTCAATTCTTGTTTGGGGGATTTCAGCCCATTCTTCCTTGCAAAAGGCTTCTAGCTCTCTGAGATTCTTGGGCCGTTTAGCATGCACTGCCCTTTTGAGGTCTAGCCACAGATTTTCGATGATGTTTGGGTCGGGAGATAGTGAGGGTCATGGAAAAACTTCAGCTTGCTCCTCTTGATGTAATCTGTGGTGGATTTTGAGGTGTGTTTAGGATCATTATTCTTTTGCAGAAGCCATCCTCTTTTCATCTTCCGTTTTTTTTTTCCCGACGGTGTGGTGCTTGTTTCCAGAATTTGCTGGTATTTAATTGAATTCATTCTTGGTAAATGTTATCTGAGACCTCAAATCTCATAGGGTGCTCAGACGTTTGCATACCATTGTAAACCTTCGGTCTACCCTAGGTTACCAAGGGCAGTTGGGGAAGAGTTTCCTCTGCCCTTGTCAATGATCTTTGTGTCGTCACTGGCTAGAGGATACTTGGAGAGTTACAAATGCTATTCCTTTGTATTACTTCACTATTAGAGAGGATTCTTTGATAAAGGAATTACAAGTATTTGGGGAAGCACAGTCTGAATAGGGATAGTCTGCACTGAGTGCTCTAAAGCCTGACTGAATTACTTAGGAAGTTAGAAATCATACTGGCGAATATAGAGCCATAGATGTGTTATATATGGATTTTGGTAAGTCATTTTCTTCTAGTAAAGAATACAGCATGATATAGATCACAAGTAAGAGAAAATCTGCAGATGCTGGAAATCCGAGCAAAGAAATGGCTGTTGGAGTATAAAGCCCAAATGTCAATTGCTGCTCGTGTAAAGACATAGTACTTTGCTAAGGTCAAGACGCTTAAGAATGTTGGTGAGTAATGGAAACCTGGGGACTAAGTTCATCGCTCCCTGAAAGTAGCTACTCAAGCTGATAGGGTGTTTAAGTGGGCATTTGACATTTTTACGTTCATTATTTGAGGAATTGTCTTCAAACTTCAGGAATATATGTTGCAGATTTATAAAACACCAATTAGGCAGCATGTAGAGTTTTCTATACAGTAGTGGTCACACCATTAAAGGAAGTATATTGAGGTTTTGGAGAGGATGCAAAATAAATTTACTAAGATACTGCATGCATTAGAAAGCATGGGCTGTAACGAGAGCGTGGAAAACTAGTGTTATTTTCTCAGGAGTAGCAGAAGCTGAGGGGAGATCTGATGGAAGTTTATATAATTATGAGAGATATAAACATGGACAGATATTATCATTTCCCCAGGGTTCAAATAACTAATAACAGAGGGGATGCTTTTAAATGAGGGGCGTCATTGAAGGCGATGCTAGAGACAAGTTATTTTATACATATGGATGCTTGGAATCCGCTGCCTGGTGTAGTGGTAGATAAAAGACGTTTAAATAGGCACGGGAATGTGACGAAAATGGAGCGGTGTGAGCATTATGTAACGATTAGTATTTAGTTCCGTTGGACATTTGATGACTAATTTATTTGGTTTGGCACAACATTGTGGGCCGAAGGGCCTGTTCCTCTGCTGCACTCTTCTATGTTCTTTGGTCCCGCTGAGCGGCTGATTAAGAAAGTTAGGATGTATAAGATCCAGATAGACTTGGTTACGCGCATTCTAGAAGGCAGTATTTGATTTTGGATTGAATGTATTCTTCCCGGATATCTTTCACCATTGGGCTTCCACAAGGATCCGTCCTCGGACCCATGTTCTTTGAATTTCTTTTTATGAATGACCTGGATGAGTAAATGTAAGGGTGGGTTTGGAAGTTTGCGAATGAATTGGTTGGTGCTGTTGTATATATTGTAGAAGGCTGTCACGCATTATAACTCGATGCAGAGTTATGCCAACAAGTGGCAGATGGAGGTCAAGCCAGAAAAATAAGAAGCGATTATCTTTGGAAAGACACATTTGAAGGGGTTCTTAGTAGTTTGGAGCAACAGGGAGATTTTGGGGTATACATCGACGGATCCCTCAAACTTTTGGTGCAAACTGATAGTGTTATTAAGAAGAGGCATGTTGCTTTGACCTTCATTAGATGGGGAATTGAGTGCAAGAGCCACAAAAGTAATGCTGCAGCTGCATAAACCCCTTTTAGACTACGCCTGGAATATTCTGTTCAGTTCCAGTCGCCTCATTATAGGATGCTTATGGAATTTTTAGAGAAGGTCAGAGGAAATTTACCTGGATGCTGCTGGGATAGGAAAACATGTCGTATGAGGACAGTTGAGCGAGCAAGGGCTTTTCTCGTTGATACGCAGGCGTATGAGGGGTGGCTTGATAGAGGAGTAAAAGATGGTAAGAGGTATAGTGTGGGCAGCCAGCGCCCTTTCCCCAGGGCGATGGTGGTCAAAAGAGACGGGAATAATTTGAAGTTTTTTTTTTACAGAGAGGAGCGTGTGTTACGTAGAACGCACTGCCAGCAGTGCTGTTAGAAGCAGATATATACTTGATACTTAGGAGATGAATTCAAAATGGACAGTTATGTTGCCACCCACTTCAACTCTGTCTCTCATTCCCATCTAGATATATGCATACATGGCCTCCTCTACTGCCATGATGAGGCCAAACTCAGGTTGGAGGAGCAACACCTCATCTACCGTCTGTGTAGCCTCCAGCTTGGTGGTATGAACATTGAATTTTCCAATTTCCGGTAATTTCCTCCCCCTATCCCAGGTCTCTCTCTGCCTCTCTCTCCTTTATCTATACAGTTCTTCCATGCTTATCCCCTCCCCCCTTTATCTTTCCTCTGATTGGTTTTCCACCTCACGCCTCTAGCTCTTCCCCTTCCCCTATCTCTATTACTGGGCTTCGGCCCTCTCTTCCCCTCCCCATTCCTGATGAAGGGTCTCAGCCCGAAACGTTGGCTACTCTTTTCTCACGGATGCTGCCTGACCTGCTGAGTTCTTCCAGTGTTGTGTACGTATTCTTTGATCCACAGCATCTGCACTTGTATTTTTGTATGTTGGAGGGAATTGTTGGCTTGCTCTTGGAGTTGGTTAGTTGGTCGGCACATCATCGTGGACAGAAAGGACTACTTTGTGCTATTCTTTTCCATGTTCTAAATTGATTCATGTCTTGTAAATTCTATAATGTATCATTATCTGATTGTAGGGTCGTCGATATTATTGTTTGAGGAAAGTAACTGAGTCCTTACCATGAGCAAATAGGAAGTCAGTTTTACCAGCTTTTTTTTAAAATTAGTTGCTGTGGACATTTCTTTTCTTTTACAATCTTTTCATTAAGTTTCCAATAAACAATATTAATACTAATACATAGAGATCAGGAGTACATTAATAACGGTTAACATGTAAAAACACATATTCCAGGTAACAAATGGAGACTAACCTCCCAATCTCTTAGTAATTAGCCATGAAAAACCATGAAAAAAAACCCTAACTAAAAAACAAACAAACAAAGTTTGGGCTGGCATAATTCATCGGTTAAAATTATATTTTATCGTTTAACTCCGCTCCTTTATCCATACAAAACACTGAAAAAATTGATTCATAAAGGGTCAACTTACATCATTCGAAAATATAGAATGGCTTCCAAGTTTCTTCACATTTAACAGAGTGGTCGATAGTACTGCCCCTAAACTTTTCCAAATTTAAACATGCAATCGTTTGGGAAAACCATTGAAATGTGGTAGGAGGATTGGAATCTTTCCATTAAATAAAATCGATCTTCTGGCTATTAATGTCGCAAAAGCAATTAAACAACAAGCTGATGAGCATAAATAACTATTGTTCATCACTGGTAGTCCAAAGATTGCTGTGATAGGATGAGGTTGTAAATCAACACTCAGAACTGCTGAAATAATATCAAAAATATCTTTCAAATATTTTCTTAACAGCGGCCACGACCAGAACATATGTGTTAAAGAAGCTACTTCAGAATTACATCTACCACAGACAACGTTTATATGACGGTAAAAAAACATACTAACTTATCCTTGGACATGTGAGCCCTATGAACCACCTTAAATTGGATCAAAGCATATCTGACACATATTGATGAAGTATTAACTAGTTTAAGAATTTTCTCCCATTCACCTGTAGATAAAGATATTTGATGTTCTCTTTCCCACACATACTGCGTTTTATCAGAAGTATTTAGACGTATTTTCGTAATCAAATCATAAATAATTGCTACTAAACTCTTCCGAAAAATTTAAACCTAATTTGTTTTTCTATATCTTCAATTGGATGTGATATCGGAAAGGTAGGTAAAGTAGCATTCAAAAAGTTTCTGATCTGTAGATATCTGAAAAAGTGTGATCTAGGCAAATTATATTTATTAGACAACTGTTCAAAAGACATAAAATAATCATCCATGAATAAATCATGAAAACATGCTATGCCTTTTGTTTTCAATAATAAAAACCTCGATCAATTCTAGATGGTTGGAAAAAAAGTTAGATATAATAGGACTTGACAGGATAAATTTATCCAATCCAAAAATTTAAACTTAAACCATATTCGTATTGTATGTATAACTATTGGATTTATCATTTGTTTATTCAGTTTAGTAAATACAAATGGAAGCCCAGCTCCTAGAATAGAAGACAATGAAAACCCCTGTACAGACTCCCACTCGAGATTCATCCATCGTGGAGATTTAGTTTCATCCAACTCTTGTGTCCAAAACGTTAAATAACGAATATTATTTGCCCAGTAATAAAATCTAAGATTCTGCAGAGCCAAACCGCCTTCCTTTTTTGATTTCTGTAAATATTTCTTACTTAACCTGGGATTTTTTAATTGCCAATTAAATATGAGGAATCTTTCGAATCGATAGCATCAAAAAAAGATTTAGGAATAAAAATTGATGCTGCCTGAGCTAGATACAGAAATTTATGTAAAATAAACATCTTAATTGCATTAATTCTACACTTCAAAGATAAAGACAATGGGGACCACTCATTAAACAGTTATTTAACATGATAATTTAAAGGTAAAAATTTAAATTTATATTAAAATTTATCCTTATACTTCTTAGTAATTTTAACTCACAAATAAGTAAAATAATCGGTAGCCAATCTAAATGGTGATTGTCTATAAATTGGGATTTGTATATTTAATGGAAAAAGCACTCTCTTATCAAGACTCAAATAATACCCAGAAAAACTACTAAACTGGGCAAGTAGAGCTATTACTGCAGGAATGGATTTCTCTGGGTTAGAAATATATAATATCAGATCACCTGCATATAATGATATTTTATACATCTCTTTCCCACAACTAATACTAAATATATGAGGTGAATCACGAATAGCAATTGCCAAAGGCTCCAGGGCAATATGAAATAATAAAGGACTTAAAGGACAGCCCTGTCTAGTACCTCGAAAAAGCCTAAAAAAATGGGATCTCTGATTATTGGTAAATACGACAGCCAAGGGTGTATGATATAACAGTTTAATCCAAGATATAAGTTTTGAACTGAAATTAAATTTCTAAAGTATATTAAATAAATATTCCCATTTAAGTTTATAAAACGCTTTCTCGGCGTCAAGCGAAATACTGTAACACACCCTGACATATTTAGTTGTTTGCATGTTCTCCATCTCCTTTTGGTGCTCCCCCCCCCCTTTCTTTCTCCTGAGGCCTCCCGTCCCATGATCCCTTCCCTTCTCCAGCTCTGTATCACTTTTCCCAATCACCTTTCCAGCTCTTAGCTTCATCCCACCCTCTCCGGTCTTCTCCGATCATTTTGCATTTCCCCCTCCCCCATTACTTTCAAATCTCTTACTATCTTTCCTTTCGGTTAGTTCAGACGAAGGGTCTGGGCCCGAAACATCGACAGTGCTTCTTCCTAACGATGCTGCCTAGCCTGCTGTGTTCCACCAGCATTTTGTGTGTGTTAGTGTATACAATGTTCATTAACCTCCTAACGTTAAAATGTGAATAACGTTTTTTTTAAATCCAGTCTGATCCTCAGAAATAATCTGAGGCAATACCTGCTCTTATCTAATTGCTAATATTTTGGAAGAGCTTTTAGAATCCACCTTCAGCAAAGATATAGGCCTATGTGATGTACATCCCGTGGGATCTTTATCTTTTTTTTTACGAATTAAGGAAATTGATGCTTCGTAAAAGGATTGTGGTAATTTACCTACTAATAAAGGATCTTTAAAAACTTTACATAAGCATGGAGAGAGTAATTCTGAAAAGCTCTTAAACAATTCAGCTATATAACCACCTGGACAGGGTGCTTTGCCTGAGTTTATCGAAAAAGTTGCCTTCTTTATTTCCTCTTCAGTAATGGGTGCAACTAATACTAAAAGTTCAGCAACTGTTAATTCAGGAACATTTAGTTTCCTTAAAAATTCATTCATTATAGTAGTATCATCAGGAAATTCTGATTGTTATAAATTAGTATGAAATTCTTGAAAGGATTTGTTAATTTCATCATGATTAACTGTTAAGACACCATCCTGTCTATGAACATTATTAACCTGACGTTTCGCCAAAGCTGCTTTCAATTGATTAGCCAACAATTTATTCGGTTGATCACTATGTATATAGAATTGACTCCTAGATTTAAGCCATTGGTTTTCAATCGGCGATGTTAATAACAAACTATGTTGCATCTGAAGTTCAACTCTCTCTTTATAAAGCTCCAAATTGGAAGAAATAGTGTATTTTTTATCAATATGTTTAATCTTATCAGCCAGGGCACCTATCTCATTATTAATTCGTTTTTTTTTCAAACCAGCGGAATATGAAATAATTAGTCTACAGATATATGCTTTAAAGGTATCCTGCAATATCCCACTGGAAATTTCTTCGGTTGAATTAGATGGGAAAAAAATGCTATCTGTTCTTTAATAAAATTAACAAAATTTAAATCCTGAAGCAAAATAGAGTTGAACCGCCATTGTCTAGTACTAGAAGTTACATTTATTTTATTTAATTATTTATGCTATTATGTAGTAATAATATTATTATATTAATATAATGTATTTATATAAATACAATATTTATTTAAATATTTAAATATAATTGAAAATTTCAGAGGCTCATGGTCGGAAATGGCGATTGCATCATACTCACAAGTAGTGACGGACGAAACTGAACGAGAGTCAATAAAAAAGTAAACGATTCTATATTAATTGTGATAAAGATGGGAAAAAAGAAGAATTATTTATCATTGGGATGTAGAAACCTCCAAATTTCTAAACCTCCCGTGTCAACTAAAAAGGAATTAATAAAAGTTTCAGATTTATTTGGAGTTACCTGATTGGGTGCAGACCTATCCAACACAGGGTTGAAACAATAAATTAAAATCTCCGCCCATTATTAACCTATATTCATTTAGATTTGGAAAAGATATAAATAGCTGCTTAAAAAAATCAGGATAGTCAGTATTAGGTGCATTAGCATTAACCAAAACTACTTTTTGGTTACGTAAACCAGTAATTAACAGAAATCTACCATATGGATCGGAGATTATGTCATAATGTGCGAATGAGATCGAAGGGTCTATAAGACTGGAAACACCCTTCATTTCGGTCGAAGAATTAGAGTGAAGCTGTTGACCTTCCAAAACCGTAAAAAACGCTGATTATCCTCCTTCCTGGGTCTCCTGCGCAAATATAATCTGAGCATTTAATCTATGAAAAACCTTTAAAATCTTTTTCCATTTAATCGGATGATTCAAACCATTTATGTTCCATGAAACAAAATTAATAATCTTATCCATTTTTCTTAAATAAACCATATGGTACGTAATGGGTTAACCAAGTTGCGGAGGAAACTCATGAACCAGGAAGAGGAAAAAAAATTAAAGAGGAACCGGAAGTTACGACAATAGAGTGAGTTTTGTAGTTTCAAGGCAGCCCAAATGAAATGAAAAACTAGAGTAACAGACAACCCCGCCCCTCCCCCGAAGCCAAGAGACCTGGTAAATAGGCAGCCAGGAAGCTATCTAAGACCCCTTCAAACCCCATCGCCCTTGATGGCAAGTCTCCAAATTTTAGGAGAAAGAAAACTAACTCTCTATAGCCAAAATATTATGAAAAGCATGCCAAGTACAGACTAAGCGAAAAAAAACCTTTGCAGAGCATTTTAAAAAGCAAGGTCTTAAAAATAAAACAGAGTACATTCTTCATAATAAGTAATCACCATGTAAAAGTCCTAATAATTTTCTAAAACGAACAATTAAAAATAGAAGAGTAAAATAATAAAGGAGAAGGAAAAAAATCTTTAATATGAAGCAGACATGAACCCAAACAAAATATCCAAAACAGCAAACCAAGGACACGGTTTCACGCACTAAAAATGTCCGACTTTATAAGCTAATTATTAACTAACAAACCCGTTGGATGCAGATATATAGAAACAGAAAGTTGATTAAACATCTCAGCTCTCTTCAAGAAGTTGTTTTGCATAGTCCACTGATTTGAACCATTTAAACGATTTATCTGGTCAGACTACTCTTAGCCCGGACGGGCGGGATGCAGCAGAGCGGGTCGAAGATTCCTTTGATAACATTGCGACATGACTTCTTTAAAACGCACTCTTCCTTGCATTAACTCGGGGCAATAATGTTGAACCAAACGAAATTTAAGATTTTGATATTCAATAATTCCTTTACGACGAGCAATTCGAATTAAGCACTCCTTCGGACTCACATAGTGAAACCACAGAGTAACATTAACTCTTTCGGTGGTTTAGATTCTAACGATCTTTGCACTCTATCGAGTAACTTAAAAACCTCTGATCCGAAAACATCCATTAAGAATTTAGAGAAAAATTCAGTAACGTACCCGCTCTCAACATCTTCATTGAGACCTATTATTCGCAAATTCTGTCTGCGACTTCGACTCTCCAAATCGATAACCTTAGCTTTATGCTGCTACAGTGTGCGAGTAGTCAAATTTAATTTCTTTTCAAAAGAGTTCATTCCAGAATCCCTCTATTTCTCAGCTTCAGTAAGCTCGGCAATTTGCCGACGTTGTGTCGTGTTCTCATCTTCGAGTGCTTTCAATTTACCTTTATCCTCCTTCAGCCTTATTTCCAATACAGCGAATCTTTTATCCAGTAACTTCGAAATAGCTTGTAAAGTAAGTTGAGGCTATGTTGGTTGGTCTTCTTTCTTCCCGTTTCCATTACCGGTTTCTTTGCCTTTGGCTAATGCCTTTCTTGTTCTGGAAGGCATTTCTGTTAATTAAACTTCAAATTTCAGACATATAAAGAGGTCAAAGACACTTTGATACATATAATAAAGAGGAGATTAGTACATTGAAAAAGGATTGGAGCAGAGCGAAAAATGCGACCCACTCCATTTAGCGTCATCAAGAGTCTCCCAAGTGGACATCTCAACTTTTTTTCCTAACTTGATTTAACCATGGACAAATGATCTGTCTTTCATATCTTTGCATATGTTATGTTTTCGAACACTACATTGTTCTCTGGTGCAAATTCTAAAGCTTCATAACATTCTTAACCTTAACGCACCAGTGATCTATTTCTTTATGAAGTGCGATTCAATTACCTTTCCCAGTCTCCACTCTTGGAACAGTTTTTGTGTCAATGCAGTGAGTTCACATTTGACTGCACTGTGATATAAGCAGATCTACCCTGTTATCTTTTTAAACTTTCGTTTTATCCCTGCATTTATTAGTAAACCGAATCAGCCTTGCTTGATTTTCCTGTGATGAATCACATATATATGTAAGAGATCAAAGGCTCTACGAGGTGTACGCAGAGAATCTCAATTTGGCGACAATTTGGTAAGAGCTGCAAGTAAAACGAAAGGAACTGTGGGCTATAGTACTGTTTTAATGGGCCATGATAAGGTTATTGTTTTATGAAATATTGCTAAACCCCAAGAAAAAAGAAACTAAGATACGTAATTTAATTGGAACCCTGAAAGAAATAAACAGAAATATATGCTAGATGTTTCAATTGAATCCGCAAAGTAGCTGAGGCCCTGCTCCTGCTTGATAGCGCACAAAGCACTATTCACACCCGGCTGGGCTGTCCGCTGAGTCCCACTCCATATTCCCCTCCAAATCCCAGATTATACAGTGAGCAGGCTGGCGTGACCCTGTCGAGTACCCTGCAACGTGCTCCAACTAGCGCTTATGATTACTTTTTATAGATAATTACATATTACTATGGAGCAATTGGTATCCAATTCCAGCTGAAAGACAGTTAGAAGTTTCCAGATTTTCCAACTCAAATCCGTAACAGAGCGGATTAATATGGAAAGCGTGGCACAGGCCGAGTTGTCGTAATCTAAAATTAAACGGTTATGAGTATAACGTATTAACTGAGCAGGGCTGTCTACATCAAGGTCAGTCAGCGAATACGCTGCATGTGAATGAATCTGTTTGCATTTCACTGCAGATTATAAAACGTGAGATGAAAACGACGGTGATTACAGTGAGGTCATCTCCCTGAAGATCAGCTACTAATGCGTACAGATGTCCGATGGCCATCACAATATAATTGCCCTCGTCGCTTCGTTATATTTTCGGATAGCAGTTGAGAGTGATAAGCAACTTGCAGAACAAATTGGCCCTGCTAGGTGTGTCTTATCTTACCCTGTCAAATATATTTGTGAAACTGATTTATTACACAAGCATTTACAGAGGAAAAGAAATCCTAAATCAGGCAAAGAGGCTATTACTGCTTTCTTGGAAAACTCAATCTTTCAGCAGCAGTATTTGACTTGAGAGATATTGATAGATTAAGTGATTGGGCAAGGGTCTGGCAGATGGACTATGATGTTGGTAAATGCGAGATCATCCACTTTGGAAGGGAAAATCAAAGAGCAGATTATTACTTAAAGTGTAAAACATGGAAACATGGTATGTTGCTGCGGAAAGGGACTTGAGAGTGCTTGTGCAAGAATCACAAAAGGTTGGCTTGCAGGTGCAGCAGGCCATCAAGAAGGCAAATAAAATGTTGGCCTTCATTGCAGGAGAGATTGAATTGAGGAGCAGAGAGGTTATTCTGCAACTGTACAGGGTCCGGGTGAAGCTGCATCCGGCGTACTGCGTGATATTCTGGTCTCCTTACTTGAAGAAGGATATACTGGCTTCGGAGGCGATGCAGAGGAGGTTCACCAAGTTGATTCCAGATATGAGGGAGTTAGACTATGAGGAGATATTGTGTCGCCTGAGACTGTACTCGCTTTAATTCAGAAGAATGAAGGAAGCTCTTATCGAAACATATACATTTATGAAAGCGATAAATAAGATAGAGGCAGGAAAGTTGTTTCCACTGATAGGTGAGACTAGAACTAGGTGGCATAGCCTCAAGATTCGGAGTAGATTTCGGGAGGAGATGAGGAGGAATTATTTTTCCCAAACAGTGGTGAATCTGTGGAATTCTCTGCCCAATGAAGCAGTGGAGGCTACCTCAGTAAATATACTTGAGAAAATGTTGGATAGATTTTTGCGTAGTAGTACAATTAAGGGTTATGGGCGAAAGGCAGGTAGGTGGAGACGAGTCCATGTCCAGATCAGCCATGATCTTATTGAATGGCGGAGCTGGCTCGACGGGCCAGATGGCCTACTCTTGCTCCTATTTCTTATGACTTCTCGAGTTTGTGCAATTTGCTTCAATGATCAATCTTAAAATGGAATTGTACTCAGTAGTATGACGTCGGTGATCATGGTCTCTTCATGACCATAATTATTTTTGCCAAATTTTGCTGCAGAATTTGTTTACCATTGCCTTCTTCTGTGCAGTATCTTTCTGACTGTATATTTTGATCTTTTGAAACAACTGCACACTGATATGGAATTTCGGTTTAGAAACCCGTTGGGGATCCATATTTCAGAATGCGTATTGGGTCCACTTACACCACAGGACACGAAGAGATAGGAGCAGAATTAAGCCATTCGACCCATCGAGAATGCCCCAGCATTTAATCATGGCTCATCCATCTCCCTCTCAACCCTCATTCTCCTGAATTCTCCCTGTACACTTCCACAACTTGACTAATCAAGATCGTTGCAAACTCCACCTTGGATACCCCAATGACTTGGTTTCCACAGCTCCCTGTGGCAAAGAATTTCACTTATTAATCACCCTCTGTCTAAAGAAATTCCCTCTCCATTCTATATGGACGTACCTCTATTCTGAATTTGTATCCTGTTATCCCAGGTTCCCCCACTATAGTAAACATCCTATCTTCATTCACACTATGTCTTTTAACATTTGATAGCTTTCAATGAGATCCCCCCCTCCCGTTATTCTAACTTCCAGCGACATAGGCTTCTCATATGAAATCCCTTTCATTCCAAGAATCATTCTCTTGAATATCCTTGAATAGATTAACGGAGCTAGGCTTTACTCTCCAAAGAGAAGGAGGATGAGAGGAGACATGATAGAGGTATATAAATATTAAGAGGAATAGATAGAGTAGACAGCCAGCGCCTCTTCCCCAGGGCATCACTACTCAATTCAAGAGGATATGGCTTTAAGGTAAGGGGTTGAAGGTTCAACGGGGATATTAGAGGAAGGATGTTTTACTCAGAGAGTGGTTGGTGCGTGGAATGCACTGCCTGAGTCACTGGTGGAGGCAGATATGCTAGCGAAATTTAAGAGACTACTAGATAAGTATATGGAGGAAGTTAAGTTGGGGGGTTATACGGGAGGCAGGGTTTAAGGATCGGCACAACATTGTGGGCCGAAGGTCCTGTACCGTATTGTTCTATGTTCTATCCTGTCAACTCTCTCTAATGTCAGAATATCTTTTCTTAGCAAGGGGTTCAAAATCACAATTCTCAGAGAGAGGTCTCACCAGTATCTTATAAAGCTTCATCATCACATCATTGCTTTTATATTCTAGGCCTCCCGAAACGAATGCTAACATTGCACTTGTCTCCTCACCACCGACTCAACCTGCCAGTTAACCTTTAGAGGATCCTACACGAGGACTCCCAATCCCCTTTGTAACTCAGATTTTTGTATTTTCTGACTGGTTAGAAAGTAATCTACGTTCTTTGATTTTACTACCAAAGTGCATGATCATGCACTTCTCGACACGGTGTTCTAGTTCTTTGCCCACTCTCCTAATCCGCCTGAGTCCTTCTGTAGCCTTCCTGCTTCCACAACACTACCTCCACTCCACCTATCTTAATATCGCCCGCAATCGTGGCCACAGAGCCAAGGAATCAATTTGGGACAAATGTGAATGACGTTGACGCCACATTACGAGCATGTCTCAGTGAGCTGCAGCGTGATGTAACATCTCCAGCAAAATTTCAGGATAAGTAGTGATAAGTTTCTACAGCTCTGGGACAGAAAAGCAAAGTTGTTTTTAATTGGATATCTTACGTCTATCTCACGCCTTATTGACTATGAATTTAGTCAAGTTCCACGTCTGCTATCAAAAGCCCATATTGATATTATGAAAAGGGATGATATTCGATTGTCGTTAAATAGATTGCAACCAGATATTCAAAAACTCACCAGTTTGTATCAATTGCAAGGTTCTCACTAAGTACCCAAAGTAACAATATCACAAATAAAATATCCTATGAGAGCTTGAAATAGTTTTATATTTCATATGCAGATGTGATATTTTTATATTTAATGTCCAATACCTCTTGCCTATTAAAACATAAATATTGACAGTATATTAGAATGACAAGTACATTTGACCACAAAAAATACTTTAACAATGACCGGAGTCTATGGAGAAACAGGGCGACAAAGATAAATTAAATTCGGGAATGGGTCACCGTAAGAAGAAGTTTGAGAAACACAGCATTAACGTATCGAAGAGTCCGCGTTGTTAGCTATAATCGCCTTTGCATTAAAGTGAAAACCCCATTCTTGTTACTTTTAACATCCAAGTGCTTGTATTTCTTGTGCAAAGACATCTAAAACCCTTTCGTCTGCAGCATTTCTAAATAACAAAACTTCCTCTCCTGTTCTACAAAGCAGTTAACTTTAGACTTCTCTGCATTACTCTACACTGCACTTTCTTTGTCCACTTTTCAGAATAACCTCACCGAACAATTTGATCTTGCCCATTTAATAATATTATAATAATAAAGACTACTTTCACTGCAGTCAGAACTGAAACGATTCATCCCAGTACAGCCTAGTATGACAAGGAGAACTTCACGAATTTGTTCGATTATCGTCTCAGCTATTTTTTTTAATAAATCTGTACCATGGCTCCCTTTATGCCTTCTTTACTACGTGGAGATCAGCGTATCATCTTTAGGAGTGTATGGATATTTACAGTTGCGAAACAAAATCCACCTGTTTCCTAAAGCCCCTGGATACAAATATCGATGGTGCCTGTCCAACACTTTGTGGAACTCCAAAAATGAGTTAATGCTCACTTACCAGGTTCAAATTCCGTCTCGCAAACTTCGCACCATTATTGCTGGTGTGTACAATGATGCAATAAATTGTGTGCAATAAATCCAGAGCATATTTATCCGTATCAAAGCGGAAGTCCCAGTGTTTTTACAGTCACTTCTTTCATCGCCCGATAAAGAAACCTCCAGGACCAGCGAGAGAATCAAATGTTATTCTAATTTTTCTATGTACCTGTTTCCTTAGTGATTTACGTTCTCATTTCGCATGATTCGCGATTTAGTTAAAATTGGAATGCTTTTGCCGGTTCCTTTTGTAAATAAGAATCCAATTCTCACTGTGCCACGTATGCATTTCCTATGTCGATACCTCCTACAAGGATAAAATTGCTACCTTTAACAACCTTTCTTTCGCTAAAGCTACAGTTATCTGTCACATTAAAAGCTTATTTCAGCCTCACTTCTTTGTCCTTACCTTTGCAGATTTTGTCGCATATTTTAATGATTTATTTCATGTTGGTCTGTACCAACGGTCTTAGATCGTTCAGGAAGGGTTCTCAGTTCTCAGTACGTGTTTTCTTTTTCACCCATGTTTTTTTTCGACCAATAGAAAACCCGACTTAAATCAAAATCGAGATCTCAAGCCACACGCTTACTTAAAACAAACTGAAGTCGGCAGAGTGAACATTGTGGGAGAGGAGTTATATGTTCCTTGAATCAAATGTGGAAACCGAAGTCACTGGGTGTAAGTTAGAAATATTTGTTTAACTGGTTCTCAAACAGATGTCGAATGGAATGCCTTGGTTCTGCTTGCAGAAGTACAAAACAAAATGCGTTTTAATGGCACTGAAGATGTTGCGAAATTGTTGATTTGCGCCAACAGCATCGCGCAGGGCAGGAAAATTATCTACCAGTTTCAAAAAAATAACTATTTTGTGCAGAACATCGTGGTTACTTGTTAAGGTCGGGCTCCCTACATGAGAACTGAAATTGGTTGTTAAATGTCGGTGCGGAGGGAAATATGGGTGCCTGATGGAGATAATAACAGGAAAATGAGCTATTGCGCGGTACTAGTGAGAAACGCGAAATGATGTGATGATATTTATGTAATTTATTAGCGTATATTAGTTCAATCTTATGCTGTAGGAACTGCGCAACATGCATTTTAAGGCATTTCTCTTAATTTGTCTGTGTTACATAGTCCGCGGTGTTATAAAGGAACGTGATCAATTATGAGTCTCAAAATCAGTTTTGAGGTGTCTATAAATACACTGGACTTTATTGCTCATTCCTTTTCGCCTCCGGGGTGTTAGTTGAGTACAATCTCGAGAATCGAGGATCCAGTGCACTGGATCAATCGACACTAGTGCTAACAGGGGTGTTTGTTATTAAATGTTATAGAGACTGCGATACATTAAGAAGTTGGGGCAGAGCATTATTGGACAAGAAAGGGTTGTGTGCTTCTATTTTTCTGGGTACTAAACATCAGAATTTCATAACCGCTTCCCATTTTAAATTGTTAATGCAAATTATGTTTTCGATAGCGTTTGTTTATCTCATTACTTCGTTTTTCTTTGTTATCACTTTCAATAACCCATCCCCTCAACCACCTGTTTCAGGAAAATAATTTCCGTTTCACGTACAGTTTGCATTTGATCTTTTGCAGACAATCCAGGTTTTCCTGGGAGTATTTACTCTAATATCCTCGGTCGTCTTGCTTCTGATCTCTGGAGCTCTATTAGAAATGGATTTGCTTCCTCGTAGCCAACTGGTGGTGAGTTGCCTCCAATACATTTTGCACAACGCACCTATTTTGCGTACTTCTGTTGCTAAGCGTATCATATTGTCATGTTCAGTTTCGGTTCTGCAAATCTATTATTTTAACAATTAAAGGGCGCCCTTCAGTGTACCGAAGGGACAGAATGTTGGATATATTGTCCGTCGGTCAATATGTCTAGTTACAGACATCAAAGTTAAATGTCGGCAGATGAAATAAAGGCTGGAATTGGCCATTTAGCCCTTTTAGACTGCTGTACCCAAAGTCAAAAGTTCAAAATGAAATGATTCGCATGTCACCATATACATTCCTGAGATACTTTTTCTGCGGGCATTCCAAGAAAAAAACAGAATGAAAACCCGATCTTGAAAAGGAACAAACACACAGTGCAAATACACAAGAGAAAAATAAACTTAAATAAATAAATAAACAAATACACAAACCCATGCATACATAGACAGACAGATAGATAGATAGATAGATAGATAGATAGATAGATAGATAGATAGATAGATAGATAGATAGATAGATAGATAGATAGATAGATAGATAGATAGATAGATAGATAGATAGATAGATAGATAGATAGATAGATAGATAGATAGATAGATAGATAGATAGATAGATGGATGGATGGATAGATATATAAATAAATGAGAAAGCATGCAAGCAGTAAACATCGCTAACATGATTCGAAGATGCCCTGAAAGACAGTCCCCATAGATAGTGAAACCGTTCAGGCTTTTAGTTGTGTGAAGTTCTATTTTATTTAGTGATAAATCATAGAATGGACCCTTGCGGCTCTTCAAGCGATGTCGCCCCTTCTCCTCCACAATCTCGATTAGCCCTAACCTAACCATGAAACAACTTACAATAACCACCCGAATCTACCCACGCATTCCACAGGCAGGACATACATAGACTCCTTAAGAAACGGCGCCAGAAATGAGCTCTGAACTCTGGAGCGCCCAAGCTGTAATAGCTTTGCACTAACCGCTACGTCAATGTGGTGACCTCTGAACTATTCCTCTCTGGTTTAAGAGCCTGATGCTTGAGGGGACATAACTGTTCCTGACCATGAGAATAAGAGAACACGGTCTGGATGCTGGGTGTCCTTGATGGTGGATGCTACTTCTTGCGATAGCTCTCCCTGTGAATGGATTTACCCATGATGGACTGGACTGCATCCAATAGTTTTTGGAGGCTTTTCAGTTTAAGGGCATTGGTGTTTCCACGCCTTTCGTTACGTCATTCATTGCGTTGATAGTACTATTATCCTGCAGCAGTCCCAGGTCCTTTGATTCCCACAGTGCCATTAAATCGTATACTGATTAGAATTTGTAATGAACCAGAACTGTTGCTTGTTTATAGTGTCCTGTACGAAGTTTCCAGGGACATTGTAAATCCCACGCAGTGAAGAAGTTCAAATCTGAACGTAGGACGGAGAAGGTAGCCTGCAGCGAAGACAAGCCTGTTTAGGACCCTATGTCATTATTGGATATCCGCCTGTTCCGTACAGGGGATTTATAGTTTTCCCGCCTCAAGATCCCCTTTCTCTCCAGCTCAGACTAGAGTTAAAGTACATGAAAATTGCGAGTTAATTTCTATATTACATGGGATGCCAGTACTTTAGAAATCAACTAGAATATCAAGGATTTCAACAAAACTAATGCTGTCGAGTGGATCTTATTTAACAATAAGCATTAAAATAAAAAAAAAACAGAGTGGAGATCTAAAGGTTCTAACGTGTCAGATTTTGTAGCGGGTCAGGACTTGATGGAGCCTAAAATCGATTTGTTTATTCTGAATTGTTTATCGTTTAGTTATTCTACCGTGCCAGCTATGCATGTTAAGTACTTGTTCTTTCAGAAGGCCTTTAGCAAAGTGCCACACATGAGATTCGTAAACAAGATTTTTTTTAAAAAGCCTAAACCGTATTACGGGAAGATTCCAGCATGGGTAGAAGATTAGCTGACTGGCAGGAGGCAACGAGTGGGACAAAAGGGTGTTTTTCTCATTGCTGACTGGTAATTAGAATTATTCCACAGAGGTCGGTGTTGGCACCACTTGTTTACACGTTATGTATCAATGATAGAATTGATGAATTTGTGCCCAGGCTTGCGGACAATACCACGGTAGGTGGAGTGGCAGGTATTTTTGAGGAAGTAGGGGTCTGCAGAGGATTGTAGGGAGATTGGAAAAACGGGCAAAGCAGTGGCAGATGGAATAAAGTGTAGGGAGGTATATGGTCGTGCACTTCATTGGAAGGAATAAAGGCGGAGACTATTTTATAAAGGAGAAGTAAATCAGAATTCAGAGAAGCAAGGAGATTTGTAAGCCTTCGAGCAGCATTCTCTGAAGATTAACTGGCAGGCTAGGTCTCGGGCAGGAAGGAAAGGTTAGCATTTATTTCAAGACGTCCAGAATTTAAAAGGATCATATATCTAAAAATAACATCGTTTACTTTTTATTGAAGAGAAATATAATGAAGGGAATTAAATTGAATGCAGGCAGAGTTTAAGCCCGATCCAAGAAACTATGACTGAGGAGATTGATACTCTCACGAGTTTCCTTGTGTGCAGTGTGTGCATGGAGATGAAGGAGAATTATAAATAACCTGGATTATGACATTACTGAATTAGCACATCACTATTAGGTTTCCAGTCTGCTGAAAGTTGAGTTGCAGCTGCATTCTGGCATATTTGAAACCGATTAAAACCATAACACATAGGAGCAGAATTAAACCATTCGGACTATCTAGTCTGCACCATCGTATCATCAAGACTGAGTTTTTATCCCCTTCAAACCCATTCTCCTGCCCTGTCCCCTTAACAGTTGACGCCCTGACTAATACACCACGAATGTGCAGAACCAGTACTGAAATTATACACAACAATAGTTTGAAAATTATATTAGATATTCTGTGATTGCTACCAGTTGGCGCTACGCGAGTTTAATAAAATTTTTATCAAGTAGTTGTGTCTCAGATTGACTATATAATGACTGCCGCATACTGATAAGTATGCTGACCGCTGTACAGCGTACTCAAAAGAGCTGTCAAGCGTCTGAGTGACAGGAAATCGAATAAGAATGTCTCTTCTGATTTCTGATTGGTGGCGCCCAGCTTGTGCAATCCACAGAGGTCAGATTTTTCCTTCAGCTTGTCACAGCAGGCATTAGCGATTTAGCTGAGGGAATAAAGAATAATTGTTCCATGTTTGTTGATGGTAAACAAAGATAGAACAAGCACTGCACAACGTGAGGTAGACCGAAATTACAATAACGGAATCATGGGCGATATATACTTACTGTTGTATGGGAGATTTCAGCGAGTCCTGAACATGAGCTGCAGAAATTCACTTCTCACCTTCAGTGTGCGAAAGAGAGAGGCGACACCAGATCCATCGTTATTAAGGCCAGATATTCATTTCATTGTCGTAAAAGAATAACACCACAATAAAGTAGTCCTTCGTTAAGTCACTCGCAAGTGTCCACTATAAATTATAGTCAGTTTTGGAAGCATTATATATAATGTCAAGTCGTGGACATTATAAAGGATATCGCAAAGAACAAACCTTTGCTGAAGCTGCTCTACGTCCGTAAGTTCTTTGAATACATGATCTTCGTAAATAAAACACAGAATATTTCTCCTAATGCGCCGGCTTTGAGAGAAAGTCTAACAGTTTGCAACATACTGTACATCAAATTGCAGAAATCATAGCTATACAGTACAGTACCTTTGTTCAATATTTTGTATTCATTGTCCACTCACATTCATTCAGTCTCATTACAACGATTACTCGTCGACTATCAGTGCAAAAGATTATTGATCAAGAAAATGAAAACGTGAGAATGGACGCACGATCCACGAAGATAAATCGTAAAAAATATAAAAAAGCAGCAGATTGCGTCGTATTAAATTAACTGTTCCAATCAATATTTACTCATTTAATTTTCAAAAAATAAAATGCATTGTCATTCCAGGTAATGCTCAGTGGATGTGTACGGTTTGTGTTGGAGAACGTATCATCTGCAGTTCTTGTAAGTAGCTTTACAACGACTTTCAATGCAGTGACGCGTTGCAACGCAAAAGTTTCTGCTGCGCTACGCTCCAAGTTACTAGACTATTTTACAGTAATTCACAGAGTAAACTGAGGTAAACGGTTATGAAGACGAGAAAGTCTGCAGCTGCTGGAAATCCAAAACAACACACACAAAATGCTGGAGGAACTCGGCAGCGTCTATGTAAATGACGAGTCCCTTCTTCAGAATTCGGAAGGGCGGGGGAAGATGCCAAAATAAAAAGGAGGAGGAAGGGGAAGGATGCTTGCTGGAGGTGATAACCGAAACCAAGTGGGTGGGAAAGATCAATGGCTGGAAAAGAAGGAAACTGATAGGAGAGAAGAGAGGACCATAGGAGAAAGGGATGATACCCAAGGAAAAGTAACAGGCAGGGAAGAAGAGGTAAAGGGTTAAAGAGGGGGATAGCGGAAGGCGGTGTACTTGTTTACCAAGGAGATATCGGTACTTATGCCATCAAGTTGGAGGCTAACCTGGCGGAACATAAGGAGGTGCTCCTCCACCCTGTGGCTGGCCTCATCTTGGCACAAGAGGAGGCCAGGGTCGGACACGTTGGAACGAGAATGGGAATCGGAATTAAAATGTCTGGCCACTGGGTAATCCCGTTTGTTGCGGCTCTTTGCGGAGGTGCTGAGCGAAGCGGTCCCCCAGTTTACGACTGCTCTCAAAATCGGGCGCACATAACAGACAACCGCGCATTTTCGCAGGGAACTACCGCGTCACCGAGAAAGACTGCCTGGGGCCCTGAAAGGCGGCGATTGTATTGGCACTTTGTGTAGCACTTATGCTGGTTGCAAAAATATGCCTTGGGTGGGAGCTGTGCAATATGTTTAGTGGTAGGGTCCCTTTGGAGATGGTGGACATTCCCGAGAGTAATGAATTTGATGCGGAAGTTGATGGGGTGGTAGGTAAGGAGAGGAAGAACTCTGGCTCTATTAAGACGGCGGGAAGATAAGGGTGTGTAGGTGTTCAGAAAGTGGACCAGATGCGGCTGAGGGTAGCATCAAGAGTGGAGGGAGGGAAATACCATTCGTTAAAGGAGGACATTTTGATGTGCTGGAACGGAAAGCCGCGTCTGATTACTCATTTACTCATTTAGCGCGGGTCCTGCAATTTATTGACATGCTTTATAATATATGAAGTATATATATATATGTATATATATATATATATATATATTGTTTTTGATTAGTCATTTGAAAGTTACAGCACAAGGGAAGGTTCTTCATTCGTAATTGTTTTTTTTAGTCTGGAAAAAAAATCTGCAAATACTCAGCAGTACGGGCCCCATCGGATTTAAGAGAAGGGGTCAGATTCAAGGGCTTAAAATATGGAGTTTTATTTTCTACAGTTCAGAAGTCTTTCCCGCATCTTCTGTATTTTATGCTATATTTTACGTAGCTGTGAATCCTTTCCGATCTTCACTGAACCTTAGAAAGAGTAAGATGAGGGAACTTACACCAGCTCTCGTAGAGGGATCAGAAGTGGAGAGAGTGAGCAATTTCAAGTTCCTGGTTGTCAATATCTCTGAGGATCTAACCTGGACACAAGATATCGATGCACTTATAAAGAAGGCACGACTACAGCTAGGAGCTTTATGAGGTTTGGTATGTCACAAAACACTCGCACATTTCTACAGATGGACCTTGCAGAGCATACTAAGTAGCTGCATCGCCATCTGGTGTGTGTGTGTGTGGGGGGGGGGGGGGGGGGACGTCTACTGCTTAGTATCGAAATAGACTACAAAGAGTTCTGAAATTCGTCAACTCCATCACTGACACTAGCCTCGTAGTATCTAGGATACCTTCAAGGAGCGATGCCTCACAAAGGTGGCATCTATCATTAAGAACCCCAATTAAGTTAAGAATCAGGTCATGCCCTGTTCTCATTGCTACCATCAGGAAGGAGGGACAGAGGATTGAATGAACACATTCAACGATTCAGGAGCTGCTTCTTCCTCTCTGCCATCTGATTTCTGAATGGACATTGAACCTACCAACCTGACTCACTACATTGTTTATTTAAATTTTTGCACTACGTATTTAATTTAACTATTTAATGTATCCTTACTGCAACTCACACATGTATATATGTTATTATGCATTGCATCGAAGCTCACGTGGTTTCTGATCATGAATACGATCAGCACCGTTATTGCTTTGGAAGCTGTGCGTCAACTTGCAACTGAATGGAAGATTTGGACAACAAGCGTTCTGTGCACTGACGAACGATCCTGCAATTCCTGGACCATTTATTCGGCGGTAAGTGATAATCAGAAGTCATATGGCATTTATATTTGCAAAATAATATTTCCTATGATCGTTTTCTCTATGATATCATTATATGGATAACCGTGGACCAAAACATTCCACTTTCACTTAAAGGACCATTTCTTACATTTATTTCTCGTGTTCCACCGAATCCACCTACCTATTATTTCTTTGCATCTAATATAGAATATTAGTTACAATCATTTCGCGACTCTGTGGTATAGAGGTTAGCGTAGCAGGCTTTACAGTGCAAGCGATCACCAATCAATTCTCGCCGCTGCTTATAGTAAGGAACTTGTGATTTCTCCCGGTGAAGGCGTAGAAGTCTACCGGGCCCTCGGTTTCTTCCCGTATTCCAAAGAAGTACCGTTAGGATTAGTGAGTTGTGGGTATGCAATGTTGGCGCTTGAAGCAAGCTGAATCTTCGCTGAATTGAGTTGATTTGAAGTAAGTTACGTATTTCATCGCCGGTTTCGATGTTAAAATGTACACATGCCTCATTCAGCTAATAGCTTGTTTGTCATTAAAAAATGCATTTTGTAGGAGGAAATTGTAACATTGATTAAGAGATCAAGCAGTCGGCACAACATCATGTGTCGAAGGGCCTGTAATGTGCTAAGATGTTCGGTGTTCTGTGTTAGATTGTTCCACTGTGCTTATCCTGGTTCCACATCGCAAGTACAAGGGATGAAGATAAATTTGTCATTGTTACAGATTTCCAGTATTAGCTCGGTGTTGGAAAGCAAAACAGCAATATGGTGTCACTTGCGGAGAGTCTGTGCAAGTGCTGAAGAATATTAAATTGTTTCTGTCAATGCTCCCGATCGAGTGGCCCGATCTGTCAATCCATCGTTGTTACTCCATCAGTCAAAATGCTGATGCATAAGTCACACATCTACCTATTAACATCCCTTCACTTGCTGATTCCTTTTTCCTTGGATGGAATCATAATTTTGGCCGTCAACGGGAAGGGTATTGCGTTGCTGGATGTACTTTTAAAAACGATCTCGAAAGGGAATGCAGTTTTGTACATTGTCGAAATACAGCTGCACTTCTGATCCTTCGCGTTAATGGCAACGTTTCCAAACTTTTATTCAGATTTGACTTAATTTTATAAATGACGTCGAAGCTTGCTATGAGACTAGGTGGCGTCGGCATTCCTTCTGTGTGATTGTCATTAACATGTTCTCGCCTTTGATTCACAGAGATGGCGGCTTGGGGTCGTGGTCGTTCTCTTTGCCCTAACCATGTTGGAATTGTCAGTAACTGTTGCTGTTTCAGTTTCTGGACTTAGGAATTTATGGAATAATTGTAAAAATCTTATGAATAAGGTTGGTTCAAGCCATTTCTATCAATGAACAATTGAGCAATCGATCTCATCTCTAAGGGGTCAAGGGATATGGGGAGAGGGCAGGAACGGGCTACTGATAGTGTACGATCAGACATGATAGTGAATGGCTGTGCTGGCTAGAAGGGCCGAATAGCCTGCTCCTGCACCTATTGTCTATTGTCTTAAACTATGTCAAAAGTCGTCAAAGTACACATTTCCAATTGATCAATATTAATCTTGACCGGTAATGATTAACATTCCATGAGCTAAAGACACGAAATTGATAGTGTTTTACACGCTCCCGCGCTCTCCAGTGCTTTACACGCTCCCGCGCTCTCCAGTGCTTTACACGCTCCCGCACTCTCCAGTGTTTTACACGCTCCCGCGCTCTCCAGTGCTTTACACGCTCCCGCGCTCTCCAGTGCTTTACACGCTCCCGCACTCTCCAGTGTTTTACACGCTCCCGCGCTCTCCAGTGCTTTACACGCTCCCGCGCTCTCCAGTGCTTTACACGCTCCCGCACTCTCCAGTGTTTTACACGCTCCCGCGCTCTCCAGTGCTTTACACGCTCTCGCACTCTCCGGTGCATATTCCAGTCAATCAACTGACGAGCAATTGTGTTTCTGGCTATGAAGCCTGGAAACTCACAGGAATATGCAGCAAGACATTAGTCCGGAAATAGAAGGCGAATGTGGTCGTCTCGCCTGGGCATTGCTTGTGTGATGAACATCCGCGCTCGAAAGCGGGTAGAATTCAACAGGTCTTTCAAACAATATTAACATGCAGGGCATTAAACTCCCAGTTACAAGCTATTTATATTCCCACGTATTCTTCTATAGAGTAGAAGAGCCACGTATTATTTTTCAATTGGACGGGTTACGACCCAACGGTATTAATATTGAAGTCTCCGGCTTCTGATAATCAGCTCCTTTTGCTCCCCTTTCCATCTCATTCTCATCTACCCGTCCATCGGAGGCAGACAAAATTAGATGCATCACGCTTTATCATCTCTCAGTTTTATTCCCCTCCTTTGCTGATTAGACACCCATCATCCGCACACTCTTCATCTTTTCCCAGCTACCTTATTTTAATCCTTTACCTTCCTTTCCTGCAGGTTTCCATCAACTACTCCCTTTCTTACTTCCACATGTCAACCCACTCTCTCTGTTGTATTATCGCCTCTTCTATTCCATAATCTAGCTCTATCTGCCAATCAAGTCCATCCTCAGCAGGAGTCACGTATCGCTTGCAGCCTTTGGCCATCTGCCTCTGCATTCATTGTTACACTGGCTGTCTTCCATCGACTCCTTCAGTGGTTATGAATTGTTTCGCTCCGACTAGTCGACAGTCTAGTTTCCTCCACAGATGCTGCCGAGCAACTGATGCTACGGCCATGTCTTTTTCCTTTGCTGTTGGGTGAATGTAGTCTCGCTTTAACTTCTCAAAAGGATGAGGACTCTTTGCTGAAGATAGTATTCCGAGCCTATACTGAATATGATTTTAGATTTGTAACTGCTAATTGAGAACTCGGAAAATGCATAGACATTTCTAGTAGAAACAAGACTGAGTATAGATCTGTGTAAATATACATAACCTCAAAATTCAGAATATTACATCAAATCCATATATTAATGATTAAGTTGTCGAATGTTTGAGAAAAGATCGCTTTTAATATATATACTCCTTACTGGTTTCGTTATTTTTTTAAATATTGTGTTTTTCTGAATCACAATCCTTCAGGATTCAAGCAACACCTCCAACCCGGACATTTCTGAATAACCTTCAGAAGAACGGGTTCAAAGTACAGCTGCCGTTACGCCAATGTTTGGGTGTGGATTTTTACGAAGTCAGGGACATAGAGCAAAATAATCAGTTGCTTGGCATCAAGTCTATCTGATGTTGGACAAATATAAAGAGATGTCTGAAAACTGAATAAGAGATTCACGGTCATATAATTAATATCCAAATAATATTAAGTCACAGGAGGAAATTTACCAATCGTAGTTGTGCTACTTCTTTGTAACATATAGCATCAGAATATTTTTTTCCAAGTACGCCACCCGGATATGTATATATTTGAATTTTGCAGATAAAAAACGGGAATAATTTCCTAACTCAGTCATGCTATGATCTATTATATAATAATACATCAAAATAGACATAATACATGATTCAATAAATGTGCTGACTAATTTATTGAATTACTTGTAATATTTTTCGTGTGGCTATCGTGTGTGTCAATTTCACGTCTCCTCGTCCTTACATACACTCTTGATCCTCGGGGAATTGTGCACTCTTTTTGTCTGAATGTGTAAATGTCGCTTTATTTACACTTTCAAGGAAACCTGATTTTAAATTAACTGCATTGCCAGTTGCATAAGTGGGTAATAAGGCTAAAGCCAGCAGCTTGATTTGGCACCAGCAAAACAACTGCAACATAAAAGGATATACAAATCTAACCCATACTTCCGAAAAACAAGAAGCAAAACAGTTATTATTTCAGAAAGGCACAAATTACAAACGAGCCCTAATGAGGGACTGCATCCATCAATGGATCGTTAATTTCCATTTCCCGACCACATTGAAATAACCAATAACATTTGAGTCATCTGAATCATATTGCAGCCTGCAAACACCAATGGGAACTGATGTCTATGAATTATATTAAGGAATGCACGTGTGTTGATATCGAAAAGGCCTATCTTGTATGAGCATTTAACTGTAATTAATCAATATTAAGTTTGGTATAAGGATGTACTAGTAGAAAAGTGACATAGGGTCAACTAATGTCGAATTTTTGTGGGTGGAATTAAAAAACTTCAAGGGTAATGAACATTATGGGAATCATATATAGGCATCCAAATTGTAGCCAAGAGGTGGAGTTGAGATTCCAAAGGGCGTTACAAAGGGCATGTAATAAGGGTCGTGTCATAATTGTAATGGCGGAATTTGAAATGCCAGGGGATTGGGAAAATCAGGTTGGGGTCAGATCACACGAGGAGAAATTGCTGAATAGCTACCAGATGGCTTTTTAGAGCAGCTTGTGCTCGAGACTTCCAGGGAAAAGACTAACTTAGATTGGGTGTTGTGTGATAACCCAGATTTTATTAGTCATCTCAGGGTAAAGGAACGATTAGGAGCCGTGATCTTAATATGCTGCAATTTTAGAGCAGGAACCATAAGTCACATGTATCATCATCGCAATGGAATAAAGGGAAATACAGAGGCATGAGAGAGGAGCTTTCCCAGGTGGATAGGAAAGGGATACTGGGGGGAGGGGAATTACAGCAGGACAGAGATGGCAGAACTTTCTGTAAGTAGTTCACAAGGCGCAGGATAGATGTCCCTCAGGAGAAGAATTTCTGAAACAGAAGGGCTAGACAAGGGAAGTTAAGGACTGCATTGAAGCCAGTGAAAGAACATGGTTTCTGTGAAGGGAAATTTTGCATGATAAATCTATTAAAATTCTTGGAGGCAGTAACAAGTGGTGATCAAAGGAGGAGCGGTGGATATCATTTACTAAGATTTTCAGAAGACATTTGGTAATGTGCCTCACATGAGGCTGCTAACAATGTAAAATCCTATGCCGTTTCAGGGAAGATATTGGTGCAACCCACCAGGCTAACCTGTTCACGTTCGTCTTGGGGCATCAGCTTCCAGTCCCGCCAAACAGGGTATTCAGGTTTGGGTGGATGCTGTGTAATGTACCCCCATCACAAGCCCACAATGCAAAATAACAGACAGTACACTGTATGCCATCGAATGATAGACTTTATGAATCTTAATCCGAATATAGTTTTAGTATGGAAATAAACAAAACAGCAAAAGGGCCCGAAGTTAAAGTCCCGATATCAGTTGGAGCTCACTCAGCATGTATTCCTCCACCAACGATCTCCGCCGAAGCCTCGCCGACCTTCGGATCCGCAGATTCCCGTATACGCCGTCCGGTGGTCTACCAGCGCTCTCCATGCGTGGCCTTCCTCTTCTCCTCTCCTCGCCGAAAGCCTCGTGAAAAGCCCCGGCTCTCAGACACACAAGAAAGAATAACATTTCTCCCATTGGATATCCAACCCGTTATCTCCAGTTATAACCCAAACAGTGTTGCTACAGAGAAACCATTAACTCACCATTTAACATTACAGAGAAACCATTACACTCTCCCCCCCCCCCCCTCCACCACCACCGAATTTAGTCCTCTCCTCATGACGTTGAGATAATTCACCAACCCTTTGCGCAAAACACAAAGCCCAATCCAGGTGCAAAAGGTAGTGACATATCTCCCCAAAACAATGGAAATCACGCCCTGTTCCTCAGGCTCTACGTACGCCAACCTATCCAGTGGGTTCCTAATTCTCTGAGACCTCCGTACCCCCTCACCTAACTCTTCCGGCTCAGACACTGCTGAGGATACGTCGGGTCCGCTTACCAAAACCTCCCGCGACCTATCACTCAAAACCCACTTTTGCTACTGTAGTCGCCCTCTGGTCCTTGGTAGGAAAAGACTGAGCATGTCTGATGTAGAAGACAGTGATGACTAAGATATTCGCCGTAAGCACAAAAGTACATTGCAGATGTTGGAATAAAAGCAACACGTACAACAAGCATGGAAAAACTCAGCAGATCGGGCAGCATCCGTAGAAACGAGCAATCAACGTTTCTGGCCGAGACCCTTCGTCGGGACTGAAGAGGGAGGGGGTAGGGGCCCCATAAAGAAGTTGGAGGGAGTGTTGGGTAGGAGAAGTCTTGTAGGTGCCAGATGAAAAAATAATCAGAGGAAAGATCAAGAGGTGGGGGAGGGGAGCAGGGTGGGGATAGTCAAGAAAGATGAAGAAAGAATGTAACGGGAATCAGTGTGAAGTAGAAGAAGGCAGAATATAAAATAGGAGATAGGCAGCTGAAAGAGGAGACAGAATGAAACTGGGATGGGAAAGGGAGAGGGAGGGAATTACCGGGTCATGACGTTCATGCCAAGGGGATGGAGACTACCCAGACGATATATGAGGTGTTGCTCCTCCTACTAGAGTTTGGTCTCATCATGGCAGTAGAGGAGGTCATGTATGGACATATCCGAATGAGAGAGTGAAGCAGAGCTGAAGTGGATGGCAACCGGGAGATCCTGTCTGTTATGGCGGATGGAGTCAAGGTGTTCGACGAACCTCTCCCCCAATGTGCGTCGAGTCTCGTCGATGTACAGGAGGCCGTACCGGGAGCACCGGATGCAATAGATGACCCCAACATACTCACAAGTGAAGTGTTGTCTCACCTGGAAGGAATTTTGGGGCCCTGAATGGAGGTAAGAGGGGAGGTGCACGGACAGGTGTTGCATTTACGCTTGCAGGGATAAGTACTGGTGGGAGATCTGTGGGGAGCGACTTTTGCCGTGTTGCTGGCATCAGGTACTAAGGACAGGAAATCCATACACACCAGGTAGAGGGGCCCCATATTCAGCAAGTGAGACAAAGGAGGCTCTGTCTTCCACCGTATTCAGTGAATACATGACTTGCAGTATTCTTCGACCTCAAACTTCATTCAAGGTCAGTAAAACTGGTCTTTGAGCAGTCCATCATGAAGTGACCACAACGCAATCCTCCGAAACTTCTCAGACAGGACAAGCTGGTAACGCCGAGGTCGTTCCGGGGCTGACGTGATCCGGTATAAGATTTGGTTCTTCATCTTCAACCGAGACCATTCTTTCAGTAGTGGAGACACCGAAGCGTGTTTCGTCTTCTCCCCCTTTTCAACCGCGGACCAAATAGTGCCAATGCCCGGGTCATCTCGCTGAGCAGTTGCCACTTGCCCAGAACTCAAGTCCGCAGCTGCTCGGTCTTCAGCGCAGTCAGATTACAGTAAACTGAGGGTATGGCGTCATCAGAAGCCCCCCAATGGGTCCACTGAGCGATCCGACCTCTCCTTTACCTCGGCATTGACGGTGATGGCAAATTGACACATGGTCTTCACCCTAGGGGCAGAAACGTTTTCCTGCTCCTCGTCCCTGTCCAGTTCCTCATGCATATGTCAGGACAAAGCATTAGCATCGACGTTACGGCACCCTGACCGTTACTTCAGGCTGAAATCATAGTCAAACAACGCTGCCAGCCACCGATGGCCCGTGGCAACCAGTTTCACCGAGGTCAGGATATAAGTTAGCGGGTTGTTGTCCGTACTCACCTCAATCTTGGCCCGGTAGAGATAGTCATTCAGCTTATCCACCACCACCCATTTCAACGCCAGGAATTTCAACTTTTGCGTGGGATAGTATCTCTCGGAGGGCGAAGAACTCTGGCTGACAATCGATACAGGCCTCAACCCGGTGCCCTAATTCTGATACAGCACGTCCCTAACCCCTCTCGGCTGGCATCGGTTCATAGAGCATACGGAAATCGTGAGTCCGCCAAAGCCAGCACTGTTGCCTGGGTCTGCAACTCCTTCAGAGACTGAAAAGTCTCCTCACATTTTACAACCCACCTATGCCCAAAGGGATCCGTTGGGTTTAGATATTCTCCACTCTTCCGTCCTTTTTTTTTTACCTTTCCCTTTCTTCTCCAAAAGAGGGTAACCACACAGAAATTGATTCAAGGCATGACTCACTCTGGTGTAGCCCTTCACGAATCTCCAATAATAACCACAGAACCCAAGGAACGAGCGCAGAGCGCTCACAATCTGGGGCCTCGGCCAAGTGTCACCGCTTCTATCTTGGCCGGGTGTCAGCTACTCCAAGCCGCGAGATTATATGCCCGACATAGTTAACAGACGTTTTGCAGAGCTAGCACTTGTCCAGGGAAAGTTTTAACCCTTTATCCTTTAGGCGGCCGAGCACCTTCAGTAGCCTCGCTTCGTGTTCTTCCAAGGTGGATCCAAATATTATCAGGTCATCCAAGTATACCAACACCTCAGGCAAATTTATAAACCCCACCATCTTCTCCATGAAAGTGGCAGGAGCTTCCGATATGCCCTGGGGCATCCTTTCAAACAGAAAAAATCACAGCGGACATATAACTGCCATCTTCTCTTTATCGGCCTCACTCTTCGGGATCTGGTAATATTCACTCCTCCAATACAGCACACTAAACCACTTCGCACAACTCAGACAGGCCAGCGAGTCTTCGACCCTCAGGGACGTATGCTGGTCAGGGACGGTGCGCTTGTTCAGAGTCCTATAGTCCATACAAACGCGGACCTTCCCGTTTTTCTTTCCGGCCACTACTACTGGGGTTGCATAGGGGCTTCGGGACTCAGTGATGATCCCAACAAATGCTGCAAGACGTATTCCACGTCAGCATGGGCCAGTTTCTGCGACCTCTCTCTAAACGGGGTGTCCTCGGACACCCGGATGTTGTGACGAGTGCTCTTGGAACAACCCACATCAAACTCGCCAATGGAAAAGACACATTCCAGCGCTTACATCTTCT